>NW_019154143.1:8398835-8808874 GCF_002288905.1 Enhydra lutris kenyoni
GCTCAGGTCGTGATCTCAGGGTCCTGGGATCGAGTCCCGCGTCGGGCTCTCTGCTCGGCAGGGAGCCTGCTCCCCTCTCTCTCTCTCTCTCTCTCTGCCTGCCTCTCTACTTGTGATCTCTCTCTGTCAAATAAATAAATAAAATCTTTAAAAAAAAAAAAGAAAAGAAAAGGAATCTTTAAATTAATGTTAAATAGTTAATAGAATTACTTCTCAAATACCATAACTATACACATATAAGAACAAATTTCCAAGTGATTATATAAGCATACAAACACACTTCTAACATAAATTTTATCTATCTAAAAATATGTTCACTACAAACACATTTAATGATATTTTTCTTGTCTTCTTAGAATTTTTAAGGTTTGGTGTTTGTTTTTATTTTTTGCATGATTCTGAAGCCCAAATTCACCTTTTTTTCAAAGTCACATACTTTTTTTCCCCTGGATACATATCTTATGCAGAAGAATTCAAAATCATTTCACTGATACCATTCTTCTGAAAAATAATCATTGAAACATATATATGTATATATTTGAAGTCTTTTCAACGAGGGCTGCAGTTTCAAGAGTTTATATTAAAATTCTTAAACTGATCATTTTGTCTTTATTTTCCTTTGTCTTTATCTTCTAAATAACATCGGTGAGAGCTTTCAAGGGAAAAAGGAGTTTCACGAGAGTCTTCTGGGCAGACGATGTGAAAGCTGTGGGGCCAGGCTCATGATCACTTGCTTTGACCAAGGGTAAGAAGAGCATAGCAAGTGGAAGGGGAGCTTGCTCTCCACTGTGGAAGATCTCTCTCTCTCTCTCTCTCTCTTTTTTCAGACTGCCTAAATCACTGTTTAGCATCTTGACTTGGGAGGAAACCCTCAAATAAACGTACAAATATAGATGTGCAATTAAGAAAACGCTTTGGCAAAATGGAATCAATGAAGATGTAATCAGCAAGAATTGCCCGTTTTAAATCTGATTCTTGGCCACAAATTACTTATGGTTCTTAATTTTTTTTTCTGTCATTTCTGTTTTTAAAAACTCAAAATACGATCGCTAATCTAAAAACATAAAAACATTAATTTTCACTCAAGAATAACTATTTTGATTTAATGATTTTAAATGTGATATGAGGTTATGGTTAGTGCTCTGTAGGTGTTCACCACAACAGGTATCTTAAGAACATTTTTTCTTTTGAGTACTCACATCTCCCTTTCTGTTCCTCTTACCCAATAGCCCTCAGATCCTCCTCCCCAAGAGGCTAAGTATCTTCACACTGCTTCTGGCCCTTCCCAGCTCCTTACTCAGGACCAATCTCTCCCTGAAAGTTAAGGACTTCCAATATGACCAACCCATTCCCCAATATCCAATCACATACTCCCCCCGCCTTCTCCTAGGCAAGTTCATGATTCGGGGGTGATGAGTACTGACTGGAGAACCCAGAGCTGTCAGAAAGGCAGAACGTGAAGCAAGTGGATGAGCTAAAAGGAAGAATGCCTTACACTTGTATGATTACAATTACCTGCTACCACCGGTTGTAAAACACACCAGTAAATAGGGGCTGCAAGGTTGACTTCCTGACACAAAAGCTGAATGGGTGTCCTCCGCCATGATCCTGGCAGTGAACCTGAGCTCCTGGCACTTCATACTTATTGGGACAGCACAAAAGCATTCTCTTCAATACAACAGTTCTGCAGGTAAGGGTTGAGTATTGTTTCTAGATGCACAGTCTTGAGTGTGATCCTCAGTTCCCTCAAAGATTTTAATACGTTTTATGTATCTGTGGTCTGTGGTTTTAGTAAACCATCCAAGGTAAATTCTGTTGTTTGCAACTAGAACTTCATTTTTTTTAAAATTTAATTTATTTTTATTTTTTTATAAACATATAATGTATCTTTATCCCTAGGGGTACAGGTCTGTGAATCACCAGGTTTACACACTTCACAGCACTCACCATAGCACATACCCTCCCCAATGTCCATAACCCCACCCCCTCTCCCAACCCCCCTTCCCCCAGCAACCCTCAGTTTGTTTTGTGAGATTAAGAGTCACTTATGGTTTGTCTCCCTCCCGATCCCATCTTGTTTCATTTATTCTTTTCTTACCCCCCAATCCCCCACGTTGCATCTCCACTTCCTCATATCAGGGAGATCATATGATAGCAACTAGAACTTCTAATTAATAAACTCTATTTCACAGAGTTGTGAGGCTCCAATAAGATATTGTAAAATAATTAATGTGGGTTGGTCTTATGATAAATTGTTAAACTTGTGTTCAAAAGAAAGGATAGCACCAAATTCTGTTAAACACAGTTGACTCTGTGGCTTATTTTACTTTTAGTGTATGGCCTCTCTGAATAGCACCTTATATAATTTGGGCAGGGTGAAAAGTAGCTAAATATATATTACAATATTGGTTTTACTATGAAGATCTTTACTTAAAATATATTTAAAGCCCTTCATTCAAGCAAATTTTTAATCAAAGTAATTTTCATTGTGGATTTATTTGCACTCAGCAATCCTTGCAGTGTTACCCGTCTAAGTCTCTGAGACATGAGGCTGCAAGGACTTTCTGGGCAGGCACCATGCATCATTCATTATTGTACCAGCACTGGGCCTGACATATAATAGATATTCAATAAATGTTCATTCAAATAAGCTAAATTATAATGAGAAGGGCAAGAACCTTAACACTGTATCAATTTCATTTGCCTTTAGTAGAGACATTCCGTGTATGCGTGGGAAGTTTGCACTAGTCAGTTGGTGTTTTACTTTATTTCCTTGTGGACATTATTTAAATTGCGAATTGATGAGTAACCTCTCTAATTCTATGTAATATATAAGCGATAGATAAAATAGCTGTATTATTTTACTGAAAATAAATTGTTTTATGCCAAACAAAGACTTAAACTCATCTGTCTCCCTTGGGGTTAATTAAGAGATAATTATGTGTATATGGGCAAAAGGTGCAACAACTAAAAAAAACAAGGTCTTTATCTGTGAAACAGTATTGTTTGCATCTACCTGGACAGACCAACAAGAAGCAGAAATGTCCTTGAGATCATCACTGAGAAATCAAGTTTATTTTTCCTCAGTTGTTTCATGTTGATCAAGTAACAAAGCTGATAAAGTAGGAGGAGAGAAAGGAATGCTGATTCATCTGTGAAATGACCATCCCTTACATAATAGTTTTTGTTCCAAGAGCCCTTCTGTACAAATTTAACAGAAGTGCATTTGGGTGAAATTCTAACTAGATGCTCCCTGATGATCTCAACCATGAAACCACCAAGTCATTCAGTTGGAATGTATTATGATTCTCTCTTCCTTGATGCTCTCATTTCATTATGGATACTGATGCAAAAGTAATGAGCCATCCTACATAGATCTTGGTTAAATGCCTTACTTTAAAGATTATTTGATCTGATTAAAGAAAAAAGCTTAACTTTATTTCAAACTTACCTTCGTAATTTTTTTTCCAAGCAGAATTATAGTACCTAGTCTGCACCTAGTATATGGAAACACTTACTATATTTAACATCTCAAATAACAGAAGGCTTTTGGTGTTTACTTCCATAAGGTAGCCAGCAGGATGTAGAATATTTCTGACTAAACTTCATCAAAGAATGGAATACTTTATATAGAAGTACAGATTAAAGATTAGTAGTTTTCCCTTTGAAAAGATAAAGACTAAGAGGAGGCTTTTTGAAATGAATAAAATCATGTACGTGAACAGAGATCAGGTTTCCAGATGTAACAATAGTAACTACTGTAAACTCTATGTCCCCCCCACCAAATTCACCTGTTGAAATCTAACCCCCACTGTAATGGTATTTGGGGGTGGGGCCTTTGGAATTAGATCATGAAGGTGAAGCACTCATGAATGGGACTAGTGATCTTATAAAAGAGACCCAGAGAACTCCTTGTTCCTGCCTTTAGCTGTGTGAGGAAACAGGGAGAAGACCATCATCTGTGAAGCAGGAAACAGACACCGAATATGCCAGCACCTTGATCTTAGACTTCCCAGCTTCCAGACCTGGTGGAAATAAATTTCTATTCTTTATAAACCATCTAATCTATGGTATTCTGTTATAGCAGCCCAAAATGACCAAACTATAAACCTAGTGTCTTTTCCTTATAAACTCATTTTTTTTTTTTTTACAAATAGAGGGATATATAACTTTAATATAGTTGAGAGGTGAACAAAAGTCTCTGGTGAGAATTCCTTTCTTAATAATCACTCCTTTACCTAGTCTACTAAAAACTGATTGGAGTTGGCAGGCTTCTTTTTAAAACCAGAAGCAGTCCCAGGAAAGGATCAAAACCACTAAACATTCACACCATAGCACAAGCTACCATATTTCCTTTATCCTAAACATTTTTAATTTATACATACTTTTAGTAAGTAGTATCTCCTCCAGTAACCACATCCTTCA
This sequence comes from Enhydra lutris kenyoni, assembly GCF_002288905.1. NCBI lineage: Eukaryota > Metazoa > Chordata > Mammalia > Carnivora > Mustelidae > Enhydra > Enhydra lutris. Next base: position 8,403,261 of record NW_019154143.1, read on the forward strand.
ACTGCCAACCCTACCAGCTAAACAGAATCAGGCACCAAACTCTTCCTCCCCATTGCTCATAACTGAAATACAGGCTCCCATGGTACCTTTGACTGGTGAAGGGCAGGTGTCTCCTAAGGTGCTTGGGAAGCTGGTGGGAATTTCAGTTCTGACCTTTATAACAATAAGGCTATCCTCATAAGTGGGGGATTTCTCCAAATATAAAAAGACTAAGCGAAAGATGATGGGTAAGCACAAATATGACAAACATCTAATAAAAAGCGATAGGGTAGGACTCACTGTCCTCATTTTTCAGAGAGATTATGTGAAGTAACTAAGATCACAACCAGAATATGGGAGACCTCCCAGGACATTTTTTCCTGGCTGAATGTCAAAGTACCCCAGATTAATACTTCTAAAGAGAGTGTCCACACACTAGATGACCAATGGACAGATTTTAACAGGTACAGGCAAACAGTGTTCAGATTCAGTAACTATGCTTTAACCCAAAGTCAGAGCAAACTATGTCTGAGGACACTGTCAAAATTACACATGACATCACCGAGACATCTCGGCCTCCACCAAAGCCTTTGAAACAGGGAGTCTAGGGAGTTGGATAAAGGAAGTTGAACCACAACCCTTCAGATGTTTCAGAAAGCTTGCAGCATTATTTGATCACCGTGGACAACCAGAGCCCTGGGAGCTTTATGGGCTGTACTTAAAGCATGACTTGCAAATGGGCAAGAATGCTGTGTTCACACCATACCAGTGGCAATTGGCTACAACTGCACCAGAGTTGTAAAGAAGAAGAAAAGAAAGCCTCTCTCTACTGTCGTTTATTCTACTCTCCATCCTTTTTCCTCTATGTCCCACTTTGCAGGTCTGTTTTTGCAAAACTATTTTTAAAACTGACAACAACAACAAAGCATGCCAATGACTGATATGCCCCAATAGGATTTCCATACCGCTGCAGGCTTCATTGCCCTGACACAAACAGGACAGGCACCTTTTGTGTGTGAGCACTGAATCATAAGATCTTAGATGTAAAATAGTCCTCAAAACAACGGAAATCAGTTACATTCTGTCAGATGAGTAGGGCTGAGAAAATGTTTAAGTAGATTTGGGTCTCTTCTGTTCATCAAATGTGGCTACCATTGTTTTCTAAATGACTTAAATAGCAAACGCATCTTACATCCATACCAAGGACCTGGAATACAAAATATAAGTTAAATTCTTTAAATCTATCATTAATAAATAGTGGTAAAACTAGGAAAGGGTACTTTGGGGCATATGTTAAGAGGGCACAGACTTTAAAGGACTTTAACACTGAGGTTCTGAATACAGAGATATGGGTGTCTAAGTCATAATCCTTCTTAATACTATAACAGGAAAAATTGGCCCATATTATGAAGAATAGCTGTTTTGTTCATCTATATGGGCTATGCCTTATTGCAGTAAAATTATAATGAAAGTAAACTGAGGTCTAGAAAAATCATTCAAATAACTATCTGCGACTATCAATGTCAAATCTCCTGCAAAAGTTACTCTTTGTTTTATTGGCAGGTGCCATCTAAAAGTATAAAAATTGTGAAGTGAGCAAACACGGAAGATCCTAAGAAAGGATGAGCCTGACTGGATGGCTCAGTCAGTTAAACATCTGCCTTTGACTCTGGTCATGATCTCAGGGTCTTGGGATCGAGCTCCACGTCAGGCTCTCTGCTCGGTGAGGAGTCTCCTTCTCCCTCTCACTCTCCCTCTGTGCTCTCACTCTCTCTCAAGTAAATAAAATCTTGAAAGACAGACAGACAGACAGACAGACAGGCATCTGATTATCTGTGACTTAAGTGACTAGGAGTTACCTAAGAGTTTTCTAAAACTATTAGGTTTTTCTTTTAAAATCTAATAGATTTTTTTAATACAAAACTAATAGAATTAAAAATATTTCATATCATTTTAAAAGCTAAACTAAATTTGCATTAAATCACTAAATTTGGCCTCTTTATTCTGACTCCATGAAGAACAATTCTAGGTTATATTAGAATATTAAATTTGCCACTGAGAAGTTGGTGTTCTTAGACATTACTCTCTATCCTGAAAAGTCTATTTCTTTTGTGCCCTCTAATTCTGTCATTTTTCACTCTACCTAGATTTTCACTTCATTTTAGGCACCACACTCAGATGTAGTAAGGATTTACTGAAAATTTTATGAAGTTCAAAATTGAAGTAACCTAGTAGATGAGAAGGAAAAGTGCTATCTGTCATTCGGTAATTTGATTTAACTTCTGTTTTGTTTGTTCATTGTTTTCCAATAGAAATGGTGCTAGATGCCAGGGCAAAGTCCATACAATGTCTTTAAAATCTGTAAGTGGAATTCATCAGAAACCCATGCAGCTTCTCCGTGAGCCCTAAAATTCGAGAACCTGATCGTTTGCTATTACCATCTTTAAATTCACCGGCAAAGGAGTTAATTGTAAATGTCTTAAGTTTAGAGAACCCTTTCTATTACCATTTTTTCTTTCGGTTAAAAAAAAAAAAAAATCCCACACTTCACAAAGAATTCAAGGAGAGTGACTTGGGCTGGAGAAAGAGCATGGATTATGTCCATTATCACCAGCTTATAAAAATTGAACAACGTTGAGAGCTAAGCCAATGATGCAAAGAATTCCCAGCCACCCTTAATTTTCTTCTTTCCAATAGAGTTTCTAATATTCTTACGTTTCATGTTTGTGTCCTTATTTTACTTTTTGGTCATTAAAAATATTGAGCGAAACCCCACTGGTAAACCACAGTCTAGGCTTTGCGCCATTCAGAGATTAAATAGAAAGAAAATATCTTACTCATCATAGAAAAGAAAATAGTCTTTACCCTTATTTATTTCTATGGAAATATTGCTAGTGAGTTGTAAACATTTTATAACCAATGAAAAACAAATAATTGCACTAGATGAAATTCAGAACATAAATAGCAGAAGAACATACGACTAAAAAGTTCACTGCAGTTATCTCTGGGTGGAAAGAATATGTATTTTTACTTCCTTTTTATTAATAGCAATTTCTAACTTTTCAGCAAAAGGCATACATTGCTTTTGTAAAAAGAATAAACAATAAAAGTCATGTTTAATTTAAAAAACACACAGCCAGAACTTAGTCCACAAAAGAAACGCAGAGGCCTCTATTCTTCTATTCAATCCTACGGTCTTGCAGGATAAGGATTTAAGAGAGAGACTTCACAAATACAGAAAGATTAGCTGGAAGTAAATACCATGCGGTGGTTATAGGCACAGGTTTTGAGGTCAGACTTATTTTGGAATTGCACCTCTGCCTCCTACTCAGTGTGTTCAGCCATTTCCTAAGCTCTCTCAATTTTGGTCTTCATTGTGAAACGGAACTAACGATGCCTACCGACAAAGTTCAAAGTCACTGTGAGGATTAAGAAATCACACAAGAACAAAAATACAGCAACATAATACAGTTAACTTAATAGTTATAGCAATAACTTAATAACTTAATAGTAATAACAATAATAACCACAACATTATCTAAAATTTATAGTCCATACTGGGTGTCGGGCCCCATTCTAAGTGCATTCATGATTTAACTCATTGAATTGTAACAACTCTAGATGAATTAGGTCATGCTATTTTCCCATTTTATACTTGAGAATACTGAGCTAGAGAGCCTCCAAGTACAAAGTCTTGACTTCCTCACCACCATGCTACACGATGTCTCTTAAGACTATCATTTTTGCTAGTGAATAATAACAATAATTTGAATTTATTGATTTGTTCATAAGAATTATTTGGTTATGTGTATAGTATTTTAGAAGCTCAGAAGTTTAGAAATCTTCTGGCTCTAAATTTTATGTTAATTGAAATATACTTCAAAGACTATCAATGAGGGGTAATAAAAGGGTGTTTAATTGAAAAGTCTGAAGCTGTGATTGATTCCCTACAGCGTTTGTTACAAGGCTTTTCTTCCAAAAGCATTTGGGACTGGGGCTTGTCCTAATTAAGGAAACGAGCATCTCAGGAGCTATTCCATGGCCCCTCCATATGGCCTGGCGGGAGACCAGCATTATTTTAGCCTTGGTCTCCTAAACAATGTTTTCTTCTCTTTGGAGTCCCAGAATGCTTCTACAGCCTTAATGGTGATTCCTCTTACAAGAGACATAAGGAGAAAGATAGATAACAAGGCTTCCAGAAAAATCTGTTTCTCTTGAAGATATATGACAATGTTCTATTGTCTTTAGAATTTTCATTTTTCCTTTTCTATGCATAAATAACCCCTCACTTAATATTCTAAATCGCGATCCCTGGCTTTCTCACTCAAATTCTTGTGAAATATTAAGGAAAACAGGCCTATCACATTAAGAAAAACCTAGTGAGATACTTTATACTTTGATAGGGAAAGCTAGTTTACTTTTCTTTTTTTTTTTTTTTTAAGATTTATTTATTATTTGACACAGAAAGAGAGAACACATGCAGGGGGAGCAGCAGAGGGAGAGGGAGAAGTGGGCTTCCCACTGAGCAGGGAGCCAGATGTGGGGCTTCATCCCAGGACCCTGGGATCATGACCTAAGCAAAGATGCTTAACGACTGAACCACCCAGGCGCCCCAGAAAGCTAGCTTATTTTTCTTGAGTTCTATGAGGACTACAGTCATCCTTCATATCAAGTGGGTGCATCTATCTACGGCTTCTCCCTATGCAGAGCCTAACTTCAAAGTTTTCTGGGAATATATATAATTTATTTACAAGAGCCTCAAAACTGTATCCACATCAGAGAGCAGTATAATAATGATGGCCACTTATGGTAAGAGGTTCTTTTATAAATTGCAGAGCGTTAATGCTTTAATTTACTCTCTCAGAATCTAGATGGTGATTGAATTCATAAGCTTATTCTTTCCTCTGGGCAAGCCTCATGCTGATTTATAAGGTGTGGAACTTTTAGTCAGTTCTGTTCTTTAGGATGTTATTAATCAAAATCTAGAAGAAGATGGCTTTTAGACTGAGGCCAGAACTCCTGGATTCTAGCTGTAACTCTGCCACTTCCAAGGTCATTAGCCTTGGATAAGTTTACATTTCTGAGCCTCAGTCTTCTCAACTGCAAAATAAAATGCTTAAACAGATGATTTTCCATAGGCCATTTCCAGTTCCAAAATTCTAGGGTTTTTAAGAGTTGTTTAATTTTATGTACTGCAGTTCATAAAATGAGAAAATTGGAAAGATACCCTGACTCATCAAAGGCATGTAAACATTAAATTTTTACTGTCCAGAACACAATAGTCACACATTAGCAGTAAGGATTATTTATTTTTTCGTGCATATTTTCCTACAAACATTGCCTAGACTATATTTCCTGTGTATATGGAATATATTTCCTGTGTATACAGAATATATTATTCAGATGTACACATATCAAAAATTGTATTTATGGTGCATAAATTGTAAAGGGAAACTACTTCTTAGCCTCTGCTTACACCAATCTTTCCTTTTTAATTAATCAGGTACTCATTCATTCAGTAAACATTCAATAAGCATTTCTGGAGCACACATCATGTAATATAAACTGACATTCCACTATTTATATTTAATTCTCCCAGGAATCCTAAGGGATACGAAACCAAGTATTAAAGAAGTTACATCTGGTTCAATGACAAAGAGTTGATAAGTAGTGGGGTCAGAATTTGAACCCAGATTTGTTGGACCTGTGCCAAATATTTTTGTTTGCCTTCCTGACCCATTTGTTCTCCATTCTTTTCCACCCTGCCGCCATCCAGAATATTGACCTGTATGACCACGTCAGTATGCCAATAGGGATGTCCAGAAAGAGATACTAGAGAAAAGAGGGAGTGAGGATAGATAAGGACAAATTATGTTCTTGCCTCCTTCCCTGTAGGCTCACCAAGAGCTGGCTGAGTCCCCACCAGAGCTCAGGGTTCCCCTGAAGTTGGCCTACTCTACACAATTCTCCCTTCAAGGTTATGGTCACATTACTTACACTAGCGGGTCTAGTTGTAACAGGTCTGGGGTACCACACTTCACTTAAATCATATTCTGACCTATAATCGCATTCTGCCCTTGCCTTGGGAAACAGTTCCTTTTTAAGCCCCTCCCAGATTATCCTAATTAGAATGTACTTTCTCTTTCTTGCTGCAACCCTGACTAATATAGTCACCAAATCTCTTCCTACCAAGCCATGCCATTTCACAGGTTAGGATGCAACAACAAACTGACTTAATCAAGATTCCAAGACCACATATCCTCCAACGGTGTCAGCCAAAGCTAGTATTTGAAAGACATAATCATCGTTCTGTTCCTGTATTTCTCTCAATTAAAACTTAAAATGAAATCAGCAAGGATATAGGATTCAAGAATGATCAAAATTCTATAATTGCCTCAGTATGTTTTGCATCAGAATGAGTCAAACAAACAAACAAAAAAATCTAACCCACAGTGGTACTAAGTAACTGACCTATAATCAGCTCCTACCATTAGAAGGAAATGCTCTTGACACGCTATCCCTTCAACTACCCACACTTCGAGACAGGGCCTAGGATTAACTTTGAAAGAGAATTACAACATAGGAGGGATCATTTGACATCACCAAAGAAGCACACCAACTCTTTGTGTTGTTATTTATATTGCCTGGAGTTTGACATAAACTCTAATTTTTTTTTGTCTCCTCTATCTGAACAAAAAGTAGTGGGAAGAATTTCTGCTGGGGCACCTGGGTGGCTCAGTGGGTTAAAGCCTCTGCCTTCGGCTCGGGTCACGATCCCAGGGTCCTGGGATCGAGCCCCACCATCGGGCTCTCTGCTCAGCCGTGAGTCTGCTTCCCCCTCTCACTCTCTGCCTGCCTCTCTGCCTACTTGTGATCTCTGTCAAATAAATAAATAAAATCTTTAAAAAAAAAAAAAAAAGAAAAGAAAAGAAAAAGAATTTCTGCTGATTCTACCAAATGGGCAGAATTCTAGGACTACTGGTATTAACTTACATTCTAGCTGAGGAAGATACCTACACACCAACCTCTCTGTTTGAGTCAATTAGATAACAAGCCATGAGCTTTGATGATTTCTTGGCCTGAAAACAAGCAAGGACTGATTAATCTATATCGTTGCAATAATGGAAAAGACATAGTTAAGCAATGGAAAATAGGTCTCTACACTGTGAATCCCTAGCCTGCGGTCTGTTGACTGGGATTTTAAGTCGAGGTTTTTGGGAATCTTTGAAACTACTGAGATCCGTGAAAAAGCTTGTGCGCATGTGCTTTTGACTGATGAGAGTTTCCATGGCATTAACTGGAGTCTCGAAGAGACCTAAGAACCAAGGTTAATAGGCAAAAATGGCAGTATGTCTGTTTCATTGACAAGACCAGATTATACATTAGTAGATAAGATCACACAGATATTATTCTGATTCTATACAGTCATCAGGCAACTTCTGATTTTTGCTTTAATTTCCCACATAGAGTTTTGGAAAGCTACGTATTTTAACTTCAATTATTGCTTTAGCTAAAAATCAGCTTCATGGATTTGAAAAAGGTCCTTTATGCCCTTTTTCTCAAGGCTTGAGGTGCCCTAAATAAGGTATTTACTGAATTCCAGACATATGGGATTAGCGAACTGGACCCAGAAACAATGACAACCAAATAAATCTCTGATGTCTTTGAGATCTTTCCTGACCACCAACCATAACCCCACAACCACATAGCCTCTCACTACTACAGGTTTAATCTGGAGTTTTAATATGCCAATATTGAACATCAAAAACCTCACATGTCCTAGTACTTTCCTTCCCTTATATGTTTATTATATTTTTTTCATTAGAGAACCAGCAGTGAGCAATTTAATGACTGTAAAATAATTTTTTTCATTTGAAAAATAGACGTCCTGAGGATATAAAAAAGAATAACATTTGCTTAGAGGGAACAGGTAATAATTGTTCCTTTCTATCCAGATCAGTGGATTTTACTTTTTGTGCTATGGGGTAAGAGGTAATAATGTATTTGGTCAGCTTTGTCCTCAAAGAGTTATTGATGTGATTTCTAAGAAGTTATGTTTTTCTATTATTATGTTCACATGAAGGAGTGCTCTCTTCAAAAGAAATATCCTAGAAAGAAATCCATTATGGTGCTGTAATGACTGTCCTTCACCAAATACAGGATAGAGAATTAAAGCTGTAACTCCAATGTTCTTATTCATACTGGAAAAGATTTTGCATCTCTAGCTCTCATGGAATGCTCAGCTGTCTTTTAAAACTATTATATCCACAGAGACATTCTTAGTTCCCTCTGTAGCCCCCAAGTTTCTTTCAAACCCTCTCAAAATCATCACCCGTGCCTTTCAAGGCATTGATCATTTAATGATCTCTATCATTCTTGAACTGCCTTTACCATTTGACACTAATCACTCCCTTCTTCAAAAACTCTATCTCCTTGGCCCCTGTTTAGCTGCTGAGAATATTTTTTTCTTTCTTCTTGGTCTTCTCATACCTCTCCACCACTCCTCCCTCCTCTCCATTACTGACATTCAATGCCTCAGCCCTTCTCTTAAATGCTGTGCTCTCCAAGGTTCCACCCTTGTTCATTTTCTCACTGAAAAATTTCACCCACCACTTCTATGGTGGCAACATCAAGATCTGTGTCTTCATGCCAGGCCACTCTACTGAATATCTAGATCTGGTGCATCTAAATACCAACCAGGCATCCCTATATGGGTACTTCAGGTTTACCTGCCCAAAATGGAATCCATTATCTCCCCCACCGTCCCCCTAGCCAAACTAGCTCCCCCTTCTATGACCCTTCCTTAGCTTAACTTTGTCCCTGTTTATCCAGGTGTTCAAGTCAGAGGGGACTAACACTCAAAGACCTTGACACAACAGATAATATTTGAGCTTCATCCTCATGGATAAATAGAAATTTAACAATTTAGGGGTGCCTGCGTGGCTCAGTTAGTTAAGAGTTCAACTCTTGATTTTGGCTCAGGTCATGATCTTAGGGTTGGGATCAAGCCCTGCATTGGGCTCCACTCTGAGCATGGAGCTTGCTTAAGATTCTCTATCTCTCTCCCTCTCTCCCTCTGGCCCTCCCACCCTGCTCACATGCACATGGTCTCTCTCTCTAAAAATAAAAATAAAATCTTTTTTTTAAATTAAAAAAAAGGAAATGTACCAATTTGGAAAGAGCATAGAAGAGAATTCCAAGACTGAGACAAGATTTTCAAAAAGTCATTGAGTTGAGCATTTTTCCTTATGCGTTCTTTCAAGTTCATAAAAAAAGGAAAGGACAAAGATAGGGGGAAAAGTCATTGAGTCATAAACAGCATGATGTGTTTAGAGAATGATATGAAACTATATTGGGCTGCGATTACAGAGTTTAAGTAAAGTAAAAATTGGCAGGAGATGAAATAGAAGTAAACTGGGGTCAGATTGTAAAAGATCTCGTGTATCCTGCTAAGGCTTTGTACGTTATTCTATAAGCAATAGAAGGTCTCCTACAATCCTCAGAGAACTATCTTTTTTTAGCAACACCTTGTGGCCTTTACACTGACTCCAGCCTCTTCCAAATTCTCATCAGATCTGTCCTGAGCCATTTTTGGGAAACTCATAACTCTCAGAGAGACATTCAATATCTGTTGATATTGAGGTTCGTGGAGGTTACAACAGCATAGTACTACCCTTATAATCTTCTTAGGATATTGTGGTAAACATTTATTGTGTTAGGCAGCCATCATCCACTTCCCCATCTTTTGGAAACAGAAACTCAATTTTCAGGGTCCCTGGTTGGCTCAGTTGGTTAAGCATCTGCCTTCAGCTCAGGTCATGATCTTGAGGTCCTGGGATCAAACCCCACATTGGGCTCTCTGCTCGGCAGGGAGTCTGCTTCTCCCTCTTCCTTTGTGCGTTCTCTCTCTCTCTCTCTCTCTCTCAAATAAATAAATAAGGAAGTAAGGAAGGAACAAATGAACGAACGAACTCAGTTTTCCTTTGAGGATCACCTCTCTTCCACTGAAGTCTGTGTGTTTTAAGTGGAGGTGACTCTGTCCAGCTCATGCACCCTTTCTTCCACCAACTGGGCCATTTCACCACTCTGACCAATGTAATGCTTCCAGGGTACCCATGACTCAATTAAAGCAAATGATAGTCATGTCCAGATATTTTTTTTGTACTATTTAGGGAGATGCTATCTTTTCTATGGAATCTGGATGTGGGAAGATGTTAAGAGCATAGCAACTGCAAACCAGCTTATCCCCACCAAGAGCCTGAGGATAAAGACAACATGGAATAAACTATACGCCAGAGATATCCATAGCTGTGTTCTGAGTGCCATGGGGCATACAGTACAGTAATTGCAAGGCCTCTACCCTCACTAAGCTTAAAATATATCTGAGAAAACATAATAACTGTAAGTCATACTTAAGAAAAAGAAGAAAATTGAGAAACTACACTCTTCTAGTTACAGGACAAGGAATCAAGGACATAAAATAGAAATGTTCATCTCTTCTCTATTAAGACAAGCAGGAGAGTCTGCCAATCTGCCCAAACACAAGGAAGGTGAGGTTGAAGAAGTACTAAATTAGGCATTTAGGCTTTCCTTTGTCTCTCCATTTTCTTCTTTCTCCCCATCAGCTCACATTCTTAAATGTTAATGGGTAAAAATATTCTTACCCCTCACCCTGCCCTGGCTTTATTGTGAACTGTCTTAGAACCCTGTTTTTCTGTAGAAAAGGAAGGGTGTTGGCATACTAATTTCAAAACAGATTGACAGGCAACAGAAAGTTAGACTGAGAAATATTCACATGATCTGAGTGTGATCCAGGGATAGCGATGGAAGAAAGATGCTTAAGAAACTGCAAAATCAGGAGAGAGGATGACTGAGTCAGACTGAAGAATGGAGAAAGAACTTAAGGGAATATGAGCAAACCAGGGCAAAAAAAAAAAAAAACACTAGTAAGTAAAACTATCCAGGCATAGAGGAAGCACCTGGAGAAGAGGTATTATTAAAATATTTTTTATCATGTGGAGAGGAATCTGAACGAGTGGAAGAGATATAAAATGTACTTTTCAAAGACAGTTGTTTTGAACTAAAATTAAGGAGTAGACCAGAGACCAAACTACAGAGCTGAAGATCAGAGGACTGTAACTGCCTCATCCTGGAAAAGCCCAGCACTGTTTCTCTCTGGCTCGTGCTGGATCTAGTAATGAGGCCATCTGCTTATAATGTTTGCTCCGTGTGTGGCTTATGCCCAGAAATCTCCACTCGTTCCAGCAAAGTCATTTTTACACTGTACTTGACAGACAGAGCATGTGTTTGTGCTAAAAACACTGCAGGAAAGGGGTACTGGGAGGAATCAGAAAAGCCTTGACCTTGGAAGAAGACAGCCATGGACTCTAAGGAGGTAGTATCAAAAACCTAGGGGCAGTAGAAGCTGAGGAACCTATCAGAAGAAATTCCTTATACTCCTACCACACTATGGTAGGCAAAAACATCTGTTTGCAGTTGCTTTGGGGGAAGACAAAGCATGGTGGCCTCATTCTTTGATTTTAAGTAAATTTACTTTCTTCAATATTTAGCTAAATGAAGTAAACCCAAAAAATGACTTTGAAAATCTTAGTGGGGTCCCCACTGCCAACTGGATAAAGCCCAAATTACTCATCATGATCCTTTGCAATCTGAGCCCAACTTACTTTGCCACCAACCCCATCTCAAGCCATTTACTACTATATCCACTCATATTTTTGACAATTCACAAATACGGCATAACCTTCAATGCCTCCACACCATTGAAAGTATAGTTTGTACTACCCAAAACATAATTTTCACCCTTTCCCAAGTGGATTATAATCCTGATGAAAAAATATTTCTATCCAGTTTGCTACTTCCAAATACTTGACATTGTGATTAAATGACATTCATTATATTCCTTTTCTGCTCATCATCTTTTTTTTTTAAGATTTTGTTTATTTATTTGACAGACAGAGATTACAAGTAAGCAGAGAGACAGGCAGAGAGAGGAGGGGAAGCAGGCTCCCCACTGAGCAGAGAGCCCAATGCGGGGCTTGATCCCAGGACTTTAACCCACTGAGCCACCCAGGCGCCCCTCTGCTCATCATCTTTCAGTGACTATTTTCTATCACACCAAACCAGATGTCTGTTCTCATTCATTTAAGACCTAAGTGCTCCCCCAGTTTTACCTCACAACCCTGATTGATTTTAGTATTGTTTTCTTAATTAAGCAAATCGTTTTTGGTTACACACACACACACACACACACACACACACACACACACACAGTTTGTGCCCTGACTTTCTTGCTTGGAGGTTTGCTGGGAAGCAAGGATGGGAAGGGATCTAGCAAGTCTGAGGTGCAAATGACGTCTAAGAAGCAACCACCCCAAGGTAGCTGACAGAGAAACTAGAACCAGACCTCCAAGCAGGAGCCGGCAACAGAGAACAGGAAGACTGCAACAAGGAGGTTTGGAGGGGGTGAAAACTTCTGCGGTGTCGACTACATGCTCATATAAGAGAAGGAGCCATGGAGGTTACCCTGTTTTTAAACAACGATACTGCCTCTGCCTCTGCATCCCTCTAGACTAGCGGTTCCTTTCTTTTTTATTCCAGTGTACTTAACATACAGTGTTATATTCGTTTCAGATGTGAAATACAGTGATTCAACAACGCCATACATCCCCCTGTTCTCATCGGGACAAGCACACCCCTTAATTCTCACATCTAATTCACCTACTACCATCAGTTGTTCTCTGTAGTTAAGAGTGGGGTTTTTTTGTTTGTTTGTTTTGGGTTGTTATTTTTTTTTTGTCTGTCTCTTTATATTTCCTTGGTTCATTTGTTCTGCTTCTCAGATTCGACATATGAGTGAAATCATATGGTATTTGTCTTTCTTTGACTGACTTAGTTCACTTAGCATTATACCCTCTACATCCATACACATTCTTGCAAATGGCAAGATTTCATTCTTTTTATAGCTGAGAAATATACCGTTATACATATATGTATCTACCACCTCTTCCTTATCCATTCATCTGCTGATGGACACTTGGGCAGCTTCCATAATTTGGCTATTGTAAATACTGCTGCAATAAACATAGGGAAGCATATATATTTTTGAATGTGTGTTTTTGTTTTCTTTGGGTAAATACCCAGTAATGGAATTCCTGGATCATATGGTAATTCTATTTTTTAATTTTTTGAGGAACATCCATACTGTTCTCCAGAATGGCTTCCACCAACGGTACAAGAGGGTTCCTTTTTCTAGATTCCTAGTTCTCATTTTCCCTGCCATTGCATATGATGCCCAGAACTCACAATCTCTAAGAAATCCCAACTCCACTCTGATATTCTGCTGTGTTCCTTGCCCTTGTATCTTTGTCAGCTACTTCAAGGTGTACATGTCTGCCTCCACAATGAGACTGTAGACAATCGGAGAGCAATGGCACTATCCTACCTAAGTTTCTGACATATACTCCAGCACATTGGTCGGTCTGTGCTGAAAAAGTGCCTGTTGACTGCATGAATTAGAGGCATTTTAGCCCTACCACCCATGTCATAATTGTTCTGTATATGAACTGAATGGATATTTTCTTTACCTCTTCTGCTGTTGAGATAGGTGATTTATTTTTTTACATTCTAACACCATCCATGTTTTGTAGAGTTGAATGAAGTTCCCTTTTGTTCTGCAGCGCCTTGCTGTGTTTCCTGTAAAGAATATTAGTCATCCCTCCAGGTTAGGAGTATCACATGTCTGGATTGCACAGTTCGTGTTTTGTGAATAACTGCTTCTTGGCTATTAGTCCAGTTTCATCATGGTGATGATATGAGGAAGCACTGTGAAAGAGAAAAACTGTTCCTAATTTTCCATATTTCACATGTCCTGATTTTACATGCCTTGTAATATACTAATAGCATATTCAATTATAGCTTTCAATTCTAAATCCACAATTATTGGGACAGAGTGGGTTGAATTGTGACTTTATTTAGGAATATCATTCTTCAGGGTCAGATTATGCCTTCAAAGTCCCTCAAATCTTCCACCCTACAAATGGATATATAAAATGCTGTACAGACACTCTCGGTCATTGTCAAAGACAATCACGGTTCTGCCCTTCCAAGATAAATACTGTGTTCACTTAGATTAAGATACTTTATGGCAAGAAGGTTCATTTCAAAATATCTTACAATGCAGAGTTTTTTTTATTAGGACAGGTTCATATTTTTAACCTATAAATCTTACTAAAGTAAAGAGCTTTTATTGCACAGTTAAATGTCATTTCAGTTTAAGTTTTTTGTCTTTTTTTTTTTAAGAGGGGCATTATTTCTAGTGGCTTTTTTCAAAATTTAATTTTTTGAAACAGGAGTTAGAGTCTCTAATTCCTTTAGAAAACTCATAATTGTTTGCTCTTCAATGCATTGTTTATATAGAAATTGTCAGACTTCTACCATCTTCATCTCATGTAATTAGACTCTTATTTTATAAAACAAAATAAATTAAGTAATTATGATAATGGCCATTTTGCTTTTGCTTTCTTTTTTCCATTTGAAATCCCACAATGAATATGTTTTAGGTTCTTTTTTTCCCTAATATGGACAAATTAAAATTTTTTTTTCTTTTCATTGATTTTATTATATGGTACTGCCATCTATGGGTCCTACTCAAAGAAAAATTTTGGCTTGGGGGAAAAATTTTTGTAATCTGGAATTTTAAAAACCATCTAGTCCTCACCTCTTAGTTATAAGTAAGAAAGTCAAGACTAAAAGTTGCTAAATAACTTCAGTATGGGCACACGGTTAGTCAATAACAGAGGCTGAATTATTGCCTATATTTAATGTTTCGTAACTGTATAAGTGATTTTAAATTTACATTTTTTAATCTCTTTTATAACTCAAACAAGCAGAAGGATCTGGTTCCTAACATTTGAAGAGGTACTGTTTTTAAAAGTGACATAAAGATGAGCTATTTTAAATATATAAACATCTAACCATTTAAGGATCCTTACATTAAGTAATTAATTTCTATATTTGTTTGGAGGAAATTTTAAAGAATAAGGCAAGATCTCTGTATTTAAGGAAGTTTTAAATCTCATTTTGTTAAAAAGATATTTGCATATGAAACTTAGGTAAGTGTTATTTAAAGGTAGAAGGATTAAGAATTCAATGTAATTTTTAATTTCTTTGTAATAATCTCTAAACACAAGCATATCATGGAAGAAAAGTGTGACTATTATTTCTGAGAGTAACTACAAAAGTATTTTGAAAGTTTAATTGCAGAAAATTCCAGTGAGAAATTCGTTTTATATTTCTTCCCCCAAAAGTTCAAATTTAATAAAATACACATTGGAGTATAATGATTTTCAACTTTTTTTTTTTGGTGTTCAATTTAATATTGTCAACATTTTAATAATTTTTGCAATACTACATGTGAATGAAAGTGATCTTTGATTTCTTTTTTACTCAGCCTTGGAAAGTTCTGGAGGTTGAAGTTATACTAGCTTCTGAAAATGAATTAGGAAACTCATCTTTTTTTATGCTGCAGAGCAGTTTTAATGGTACTGCAAGTATACTTAATTTTATTCCAGAATTTACCCTCATTTTAGGTCATCAGCAGCTTCTCAGGGACTGCTGGAAGTTGTTACTATACTCTGAATATGTTTTGGGCTCTTGTTTTGTTTCGTTTTGTTTTATAGCTTTATTGAGGTATAACTGATGTACAGAAAGCTGCACATATTTATGTATATAGTTTGATGAGCTTGGGATATATGTATACACCTATGACAGCATCACCACTATCAAGCCAAATATATTTATCACCTCCAAAGGTTTGCACCCCTTTGGAGTTTTTTCATTTTGTTTGTTTTCATTTTTTGTTTTTTCCCGCCCTCTGGTAAGCATGCTTTGCATGAGATCTACTCTTTTAACAAATTTTTAAGTGCACATTCACTTCTTTTCTGACACCAACACTATTTTACCATTTTCCAACTGTATTAATTTAGTGTTTGATAACTCTGAGATGTTAGCATTTCCAAAAATCATATCATATGACCACTACTGAATAACAAACACTACACATACTAGACATTAAAATCTATATGTGAAAAACTGAAGTTATCAGATAGTGGGTCAGCCCACACTCTCCCACTTAACTACTGTTTCTCCAGTAGGAGAATCAGTAGGAGAATCCAGTAGGAATCCAGAAGGAGAATCTCCAAAAATACATCCTCAAATGTATTTTTGAAATACATTCTAAGTTCACTGTGAAACAAGGCAATTATGAGGTAGGTAACTACTTATTCAGAGAGAATGATTAGGGCAAGTTGAGCAAGATATAGTCAAAAGTACATTATTTCTTTTTGTATTTATTTTCTAAGGAGATTCACAGTATTATAGTGATCTTTTGCAGGATGCAGAAAGAATTTATTTCAAGAAATTTCTTTGCTATGTATTAGGCTAAGCCTAAACACCTAACTTAACTTAGTGCAAAGAATGGGCCTTACCACCCTCCCCAAAAAGGCTTATAATGAATGTCCATTGTAAATAGGAAAATAAATCTTTTCTCAGTTCTCCCTGTACAGAACATATGTGTTCTTGTTTACAAATCACTTTATAAACAGGGTGGGAAATAATGTGAAACTGCTTCAAATAAATGTAACCACATTCTGTCAGCACTTACTGAAGATTTCATAACAAAAATAATTAGAATGGCCATTTAGGATGTTTACTATGTGCCAGAATTCAAGCTCTCAAAACAATATTATAAATTTTTTAAATCCAGTCATGGTCATTCCAAATATTGTAGTCTCATGAAGAAATAATTTTACAAATCACTGGAATACAAAGAAAATCTACACACAAGAAAGGTACAAACCAAGTGCTATTGGACAAAATTATTGGAAGAGATAATCTTTGAGATTGAACTTTAAAAGCTCAGGTAGCATTTGAATAAAAGTTGAGGCCAGAAGTATATACCAGAAAGAAAAAAAAATAGCAGATAAAAGATAAGTAAGTGGGAAATTTCAGATGTGTTCAAGTAATACCTAGTTACCTATTTTGGCAAGAGCTTCAGTTAACATTAGAAGCTAACCTCAAAAAGTGGAATTAGAAACATGCTGTAAAAAGTCTTGCAAATCAGAGTTGATTTGTGATGGATTTAGACACAGAAGGTAACAAGAAATTTCTATGAGCTCTGATCTGGAATGGTGACAAAGAAGAAGCTAGACGGTATAGAACAATGAAGGAGACTATTTACAAATTTAAAAGTGGTTGATATGGAATAACGATATAAACCAGATTGGTGATGGTGAGAAAAAACAAGTGGACAATTATGGGAACCATTATGATGATGGATGTTAGGAGGAAAGAGGAGTCAAACACACCTTACAGGTTTGAATCTAAAAGACCTGGAAAATGAGGCTGCCATCAGGAAGAGGGAAGTCAGGAGGAAAACTTCTAGCTGGGAGACATGACAAGTTTCTCGTGACAATATTAAATTCAAAGTGGCAAAAAGCTTTCAAATATAATTCCCAGGAAGGTATGTTGGAAGTACAAATCTGGAGATCAAGGTGGAGAAGGTCATGTCAATTATTTCCACACTGATGAGATCACAGAAATCATAGGAGTAGCCAATGAAAGCAACTGGGAAATCCTTATTTCCAGAACTGCAGGAAGATAGATAACTGAAGAAGGACATACAGAGGTCTTCAGATAGATGAGAAGAGAACCAGGAAAAATGCTACAGAACGAAAAAGAGGAACAAGTTTCAAGGAGGGAACTGTCAGTTCCTTCAGTCCAAGGGAAGACAATAAGGACTTAGAATAAATTTCAGACTAGGAAATTAGCAACAATCTTTGACAGAAGATTTTGATTAGAGTAACCATCCCCAAAATATTAATTTTCACTAACAGTGTTAGACTGCACTATGTGCTCTCATTTACTAATTTAACTCCTCATTTTCACCATTCTCAGTACAAAGCACATGCCTCCAACACAATGACTTTGGGCTTGGCCTTATCAATTCTTTGGACCAAAAGACTGTGAGCAGACTTATGCCATCTTCTAGCAAAGGCATAGATTGTCTCTGTGTCAGCTGTGTGGTTAGGCTCCACCCCTCCTGTGTTCCACCTTCAGCCATGAAGATAGCACAACCCAGAGAGGGGCTGCTCCTTCAGCCTGGGTCCTGGAATGGGAAGATAGATGGAGCCCATCCCAGCTGATCCCAGCCAAGACAGCCCAGCCGACTTTCAGCCCTCTTGCAATATAGGTTAAAAATAAATGCTAGTTCTTGTAAGCCACTGAGGTATTGTGGTTATTTGTTACCACAGCAAAAGGCAATAGTCACCTTTAGAAAACAGGTAAGTCTGTTTAAAATTTCTAGACTCTTAGGAAATATTGCTGTTTGAAGCTCCTTGAGGCATACAAATGAAAAATAATTTGCATTAATCATTGTCACAAACCTGCATCAATGTTTGGAAAATGTTGCCTATTAGCCCTTGGTCATTAAGTAACTTGTAGACATACGTGAGCTTTTGTAAAGTCCTTCTAATCATATGATATACAAGATTAAAACGTGCTTTCTTTTCATTTGTCTCCATGGGCTATTTAAAAGCCATATAGCCACAGTCTCCCAGTACTTGGATTTACCATGGAAAGTACTTTTCCTCCCTGTTATTGTTGGCAAAATCTGCATCATTCTGGTCTGTTCAGAACTCAACAATCTGTACTGCCAATTGTGCTATTACAGTGTCTCTTAAGATTTCCACCACCGTTCCTTTATTCTTGGTACTTCCTTTGTGATTTATGAGTTGTTTTATGGCATTGTAATGTGGCTCTTGACATATCGTTGCAACACACTAAATTACCCCGATTTAAATAAACAACTTAACATGTGAATGTATTCAAGCATTTTTAAATGTGGTATTTTTCTTCCTTGATTTGGCCTGAAAAGCCAATGGCATAAAAGTTTAAAAACACCCTGCCATAGCTTATAATGTGCACAATGTTTCCTTTGCTGCTTCTATTTGTGATGTTGCTGGAAACGAAAATTGTGTGTTTTTGAGGAAAGATAGTGTATTGCTTTACAACATGAGGATTTCTTTCATTTATCATCACAATATTTCCAAAATCACATGCATGCTTATGCTTGCATAAGCATACTTGCATAAAAATATTGACACTTGTATAAAATATTGATAATTCAGTCTTTAATTGTGTTTAATATCAAATAATAAAGATACAAAAGGTCAATAATGAACAACTGTACATTATTTTCCTTATAAATATTACTAGCCCAGCTCTCTGTGGTCAGAAACATGTTGCTGATAATAATCTGTTACATCTGAAAAAGAATGAGATTGAAGACACGCCCCCAAATATGCTACTATCTTGAATGCAAAAGTCGCATCTGTTATCACTGCTGACTCAGGTGAGAGGCAGCAAATGGCACAATGGGGGCAGCTGTAATGTCCAGGAAGATACAAAGAGCCTAGTATGAAAATGCTAGTGAAAAGATTAAAGGGATTTTTAAAAAAATGAAAACTCACCAGCTTTCAAGACAAGGCAAACTGAGGAGGGAAGGTTCTCAGTGGGAAATAACATCAGATCTGCATCAAGAAATATTTTTAATAAAAGGAAATCTGGATTCTTAGAAAACAGTACCTGTCCAAATGTTCTTTTCCCTGATTTTATTACTTGAAGTGTTTAGTTCTCATTCCTCATTAAATAATAGTACTACCTGCCTAATTGTGTTCTCAAGAGTATATTTAATTACAGTCTCTACATTCAGTGATTTGGTCATTAAATCAATACACTGTGACATCATGTTTCTCCTGGAGCAGACTCAAAAAACATAACCCTCTCAGCCCTTAGAGTTTCCTTTTTTTCTCCTGAAAACATTCATGGGAAAATACGGCATTTCAATTCCACTGTAATTTCTTCCTTCAGCCATGGAGCACCTGTAAGATTGCCTTGAACTCTGAGCCTACTTGTTGACAGAGAGGCAGTCCCAAGCTCTGAATCCTATAGGACTGAGTGGGAGTCATACTTAAGCATCTACCTCAATTCATCCTCCAAATTCAGTTCTTAGTTCCACTGTGGAGGCTGAGAAAAATAGGAAATTCTTGGCCTTAGCAGCTCATTTTCTCAAATATCTCAGTAAAGCTAAAGATTTATTTCTCCCTAGTGCCCACCCCCCTTTCAGGAAACCTCATAGTCTAGAAATCGTAAGAGACCAAAAGTTAAATTTTTTAATAGGAACTGTCAAATGTAACAATGCAATTTATTTTTTGGTATAGTTCTCCAACAAAATTTTGGAAACCCATGAACAATAGACAACACCAAAAGTATTCAAGTTGTAAAATTCACAAAGGACCTACCTCGAGAATTAGTGAGGTGAATAGGAAAACAAGTTAAAGATGCTAGCCCATATCATGAGGTTAGGTAAAATTTTATTTATTAATTTTAGCACATCATCCTTAGTGAAAATGTGTACCAACAGACAAAAAGTGCATTTCCCCTCTTCTTAATGAGTTTAGATTAAGCTCAAATATTAACTATAGCCATCTTTAAATAATCAAATTATGAGTATATAAGAATCAAATGAAAAGATTTTATTCCTTTAACTGTCAGAATTAGAGCAGCTTACATGACAGCTTACATTCCTGTGTCCTTTCTTCTGCTTCTATTATTTCCTAAGATCACAATTTTCTTTCTTATAGGCATAGCTTTTGTGTTTTTAAGATTTTATATAAAGTAATAATATTGCTTCTGAATAAAGACATATGTTATATTTTCAGATTCCTGAAGATACTGGTAAGTTCTAGGTTTATTTAACATCAATATTTTAATAAGTGTATAAGCAAAGGACATACTTAAGCTTAACTGAAAGTCAACAAGGTAGTTCGTGTGTTAAGTGCTGTCATCACCATTTTACAGATGAAAAATTGTAATTCAGTGAATTTTTTTTTTAATCTTGCATTAGCTTAAAATTAGTAGGTGAAAGCACCACCCAGGTTTGGCTCTTTTTGCCTCATCACCTTTCCTTCCAGATGTGTTCTGTCTAAAGATGCAGTGTCATCCCTTGATATTTCTTACCGCCTACCTCACATCTACCCTCCAAACTTATGACCATCAGGCTGCATTAAACTGCTGTGCACCTCTGAGCCTTTTCCCTCACTCTTCTGGAATTTCTTACTCTGCTTATGCCTGCCTGAAAACTAAATAATTTGGGGGGGGGGGCAAAAAAATCACAGCTCGGAAGTCACCATCTCTCAGGAAAGCTTCCATGAACTCCCTCTTATATTTTACACCTAATACACCGCATTGTAATTTTCCTTCCCCCTATCTCTTTCTCCCTTCCCCTCCTTATCCAGAATCTCCTCCCAGATTGTAAGCAATCTGAGGACAGGGACTAAAATTGTTTGTCTCTGAATCTACAATAATTAACTGTTGAAGACATCACTAGCCCTAAGTGAAATTTGTTAAATTAGGCCCTCAACTGTGGACAACCATTAGTGGCCACACTAGAGTCAACCTTAACAACCAGCTAGTGATTCAGTCCCATTGTGAAGCAGGGTCTGTATAAACAGCAGGTGGATATGACAGATGATGATGCTTCCAGAAGTAAGAGACTTGTATTTTGTATCCTTAATGACTTGACAGTATTTTTTTAATGTGCTGCTCTCCATTCATCAGTAAGAGAAAGACTTACATCCCCATAAACATTTCTAGTCTCATAAAATAAGAATGGTATCAATAGATGAGAGGTCTTACTATTAGATGACTGTCAGAAAGATCAGTTATTTCCAAAAAAGAGCATTTTAATCAGTTTACAGCATATACTTTCATACGGCAAGGAATCTTATTTATTTATGTTTTCATATTTGTACTAATTATCTACTGCTGTATAACAAATTACCCAAAATTTAGTGGCTTAAAACAAAGTTTCTGAGGGTCAAGAGTCTAGGAACAGCTGACTTGGGTGAATGTGGTCTCTCATTAGGTAGTAGTCAGGCTGCTGACCGGGGTTGTGGTCATCTCAAGTCTCAACTACCACTGGAGGATTAATTTCCAAACTGATTTCTAGGGTTGTTGGCAGGCCTCTTACTTCCTGACTGGTGGCGGGCTGGGGGCTTTAGTTCCTTGCCATGTGGGCCTTTCCACAGGGCTGCTGAAAATAGAGCAGCTGCTCTCCCCCAGAGCAAGAGAAATGAGAAGGAAGGAGGCAGAAATGGCGGGGTGAGGGTGGGGGGGTGGTGGAGAGAGAAAGGACAAAGGAAAGGGGAGAAGAGAACACTCAAGCTGGAAGCCACAGCCTTTTTTATAACCTAATCTTGAAAGTAACATCCATAATTTCCACCATTTCCAGCTTGTTAGAACTGAGTAAGTCCAGTACATATGCGGCAGGGAGGAATTGAACAAAGACAAGAACACGTGGAGACAGGGGATCCTTGGGGACCATCTTAGAGGTTATAATGTTATAAATTTATCCTGGAGTATTCACCTGGAGGATACAATGCTTAAAGCTAGATGTATTTTGGAGATAAAGATATTTATGGCCAAACTGGACTTCTGGTTACACCTTTTTAAATTTTTTTAGCCTATAAGTACTGGAGTCATACTTTATATTATTGAAACTTGAATTCTAAGTTATTAGCTGATGCATGTTTTAGACTAAGTCCCAAATTAATTTATTTAAAAGCTTTTGGTACTGACTCTAAGGGATACAATTTTGTTTCATATTGCCTTGTAAATATTAAAGAACTTCCTTTACTCCAAGCTTGATTAAATTATTAAAGATATGGCTCCATAATTAGCTAGCAAAACAGACCAGCCAGCCATACTCCAAGTACTGGCCAGGAAATACAATCTCCAATTGTTTGCACACAACATTTTAGCCCAGCTGAGAAAAACCAAACTTTTGGATGACTGACTAAAGTATATGGAATCCATCTGTTCCTCTAAAGACTCTAAAACAGTGTTTTTCAAGTATGGTTCATAGACCTCTTGTAACATCAAAGACTCCCAAGGTGATTACCCAAACACAGATTCTAGGAATCCACTTCCAAACTACTGAGTCAGAATCTCTAAGGAGCAATAAAGATGGGAGAGATTCATGAATCTACCCTTAAATGAGCAACCCATGACCCTTGTTACATTAGGAAAGATCATTAAAGAATGATCATATTGGTCCACTAGAAAACAGATTCTACTGAATTATATTCTAGCATCAGTGCTATTTTCCAACATTGATGAACCTTATAAGAAATAAATCTATAAGACTCAGTATTTTGTATATCTAAGAATCCATAGGAAAATTTTCTCAATGGTCTCAGTAGATTTAACTCCCAAATGAATAACTTGATTGTATGTTATCGCCATTATGAATCTTAACACCAATCCTTTTCTTTCTCTGACTGATCACTAGAAAGGTCAAAGTCAATTTGCAGCTCACTTCTGGCCTGCCCGTAAGACTTCATAGTTGAACCTGATGTACTATTTTCATTCCTGCCTTCATTTTAAGTGGCTGGCTTTATTCTCCTTTACTTTGCTTTTCCTAAAATAATTTTAATCTACTTAACCTTTCTACATTTTATGTTTCATTGTAAGTTTGTTTAAAGACTTACTGGAACAAGGAGAATTAAATGATTTAAAGACATGACTATTTTGAATGAATGAATGAGAAAATCATATATAATTTTTTAAATTTTACTTTCTAAACTCATTGTTTTATCTATCTATCTATCTATCTATCTATCTATCTTTCTCTTACCAACTCCCTGAGCCAAGGTCTAAGTTACTTATCCTGGGCCTTCCTTGAGAAATGTTAGCTTGGAAATACATTTACCATGTGGCTTCCCATCTATATTATTTCTCTTTAAATTTGTACATTTTTCCTTTTAAATAATTTTACCAACTTATAAAGATATAGGAATTATCTATGCTTTAATTTTAGAGATCTAATTGGCTTTATTAAACAATACATGAATCAGGTAGTATCCCATCTAGCAGAGGGGTGCTACCAAGGAATTGTTTTTAAGTCACTCAAGATCCTATAATTTGAACACAAATAATAGCATTTTGGTTTGGTTGTATTTCTTTCCAGTCACATTTTGTTAACTTACAGCACTTTTCAATTTTACTCAGCAAACATTTTCTGAGTGCTATGTGCCAGTCAGTATGTTACATACAGAGGTGCAAAGATGACGACAAAGTAATAGCCTTCAGTCAGCTCCCAGTCCAGCAAATTATGTCAACATATAAATAAGTAATGCAATATAATGCAACAAGTGTGTGGAGATCTAGAGCCTTCCACAAACCACTAACCCTTAAGTCAAGACCTACAAGATGAATAAGAGTTCTGTTAGTAACCATCGGAAAGAAAGGCATTTCACACTGTCACATTGTGATGATCTGAGTGGAGCAGTTACAGAGAATGAGTCCAGGAAGGTAGAGAGGCAGGGACAGGACTGAAGGGTATTACCTGCCAGAAAAAGGAATTTGGATATGCATTCTAGAGACAACTGCAAAACCAGAAATAGTTTTAAGTGGAAGAGTAACATGATCAGATTTGCATTTCAGAAATCATTTTGGTAGTATTAGAAAGGCCTATTTGGAAGAAGGGCTGCCATTAAGACAAATAAGCCATCTGGGAGGCCATCACAATGGTGGCAAGAGTCAGTCTGAACTGGGCCATTGTAGTATAAGTGAAGAGTCAGGGATGAAACTGAGAAATGTTTAAAGTGAATTAACATGACTCGGGGGGGCCAGGTGGGAGCGAGGTAGGAAAATTGAATCTTAAGTGATTTCAAAGTGTCCAGTTTAGGCTGCTGGAATGACAAAGTTGCATTAACAGAGAAAGGAAACATCTGTTAAAGATAGTGGAAAGAGGATTGCGGGGGAAGGGTAGAGACTAGTGAGAAGATGAGAATTATCTGAGACATCATCCTATTTGAAGTGCTAGTGGGGCTCAGAGAGACATCCTTCATGGCTCTTGCATATATAGAGATTTGGAGAAAGGAATTTGGGAGCATTCCCTAAACTCTGGCAATTAAAACTTGCTAAGATTTTGTTAGGGCTGATTTAATGTGTGCTGGAGGGAGGAGGGGAGGAGGCAGTAAAAACCTGATGGAAATGCATGGAGTGGTTAACCAGGCACAAGGAAACAGAACCAGCACAGACAGGAGCCAAGATTTTGCTGTAACTACAGAGACACATAAAGCCACAGGAGAGACTTCTTTAATTCAAGATGAGAGAGGCTAGAGTATATTTTTAGTCCACAGAAAAAGCACTTACAGAGAAGACAAAGATGAGAGAAAGGAGAGAGGAATTAATCAGCAGAATAAGAACACAAGGTGGGGAAAGGGATGTGATCAAGAGACAGATGCAGAAATCACCTTGGAACTGGGAGGAAATGCTTCTTGTAAGAGGAGAGGGAAGAAAGAGAAGATGGGTAGTGATAGAATATTACAAGTATGAGGTGGAGGTTTAAGGACCTTCAAATCCATTAGCTTCTTGATACTCAGGAGATGATGTCAACTGCTGGCCATGGACAGGGTGGGCAAGGTTCTCAGAAGAATCACAGAGTGTGAAAGGAGCTGCCACAGAAAGGGAGGAGGGCATCCCCCAATGGCAAGGAAAAGACTGCCCAGCACCATCCAGGCATCACTGCAAATTTATAATAGTAGTGAACTGCTTAATGATTTGCTTCTAGCCATACTTGGCCAATTGAGTAAAGAAGAGGAGAACCCCTATTTGAGCAATGACTCAGAGTTGGGGACTATTTTTAATTTTTGGTAAGAAAGGGAACAATACATAGCAATCTTTAACAATAAAAGCTAGTTTGAAGGATGCCCAGAAATTTAGGGAGAGCTAAACAATGTGAGGCCTCCCCTTTAACTACACGGTGTGCAGCAGAATGTATGGTGTCCATAGGCAGGCCACGTTCAGAAACCACTGAGTGTACACTGTCTCTGCAAGCACGCAAATCCCAGAAAGGGTCTAGAAGAAGCAAAGAGTGCTTACATCCTCTTCCAAATTTCATCATTTGGGTAAGTCATTCCTTGTCTCCTAAAAGGAGTAAGAGGAACAGAAGCCAGGAATTTTGTTCCTAGTGAAGGTCTGGCCACAGGGAGGAAGAAGAGGGGAGAAAGTGTCCCTTGTGCTTTAGCAGAAGCTGGGGGAAAACAGGGGCTAGAAACTGGATGTGCTGGTGAGAGTGATTCTAGTGATTCTCTAGCCTGGAATAGGAAGGAAGCATAGACAAGAGATTGGCTGGATGGACATAAAGAAAAGAACTGCCAAGGGTGATGATCTATAAGAATAGATTTGATAGGAATGAGGTAGATTTGGTGGAAAAGAGGGAGTTGGATAGTCTGATTTTTCTCAGCAAGTAAGAGAACTCAAAGCTTCAGAAAGCAAGTAGTTCTGATGACTGAAACAGGAGGAAGAAGCAGGCTTGGCTGCAGGTCACACTGCAGCTGAAAACATCAAGAAACTGAAAGGTGAGGTACTAGACAGGCTGACTACATGGACACTCAGATAAATCCCAATGTAGGCAAGACTCAAGGTAGGGAAGAAGACAGTCAAACACCAGAGTCCTCAAAGAACGTGAAGCAACGAAACACCAGGTGAGAAGATGACACTAGCTGCTGGGATGACCCTTGCAACAAGTAGGGGGATAGGTAACATAAATGTTGGATAAAGCCTGGCAAGACTTTGTTTCTAGGCGGGGAAAAAAAAAAAGCCTTAGTAACATCAAGATAGCATTAGGAAAATGCATTCATTGCCTCTTTCCCCTGTTATGGCTGGACCAAAAAGAATGAGCAACTTTAACTCAGGGCCTACATATGTGAAACCTCCCCTTTTCCATACTGCCCTCTTGAGTGTCCAGAATAAAACAGAATGACATAGGAGTGGTAAAGGAGCACAGATATCTTTCCAAATAATGTTCCCACACAGTATATACCAGGTCATGTTCCTATATAATGCATCCTCTCCTAAGGAAGTCTCGATAGCAGAGAAGAAGACCTACAACATAAAAATTGTTTAAATTGCATAAACCAAAGTTTCCTAATGATGTGATGAAAGAGTTGCCCAAGGTTATTAGTGAGTTAGGAATAAAATCTGGGTCCTTCTGAGTATTAATCCAGGGGTCTTTCCAAGCACCCAGCAGGGCTCTACCTGTGTTCCTGGCAGTCAGGTGCCGATAAGATACCTTAGAAGTAGCAGCAATGGCCACAGTTGCCAAACTGTGGAAAGAACCAAGATGCCCTTCAACAGACAAATGGATAAGGAAGATGCAGTTTATATATACTATGGAGTATTATGCCTCCATCAGAAAGGATGAATACCCAACTTTTGTATCAACATGGATGGGACTGGAAGAGATTATGCTGAGTGAAATAAGTCGAGCAGAGAGTCAGTTATCATATGGTTTCACTTATTTGTGGAGCATAAGAAATAACATGGAGGACATGGGGAGATGGAGAAGAGAAGGGAGTTGGGGGAAATTGGAGGGGGAGATGAACCATGAGAGACTGTGGACTCTGAAAAACAATCTGAGAGTTTTGGGAGGGTGGGGGGTGGGAGGTTCGGTGAGCCTGGTGGTGGGTATTATGGAGGGCACGTATTGCATGGAGCACTGGGTGTGGTATTCTGGAACACTGAAAAGAAATTTAAAAAGATAGATAAAATTAAAAAAAAAAAAAAAGATACCTCAGAAGTCACCAGATGAGACAAAGAGGAGACTGGGTAGGTGGCGTTCCAGGTATAACCAACCATTTCACTCAAAATAGCTTTGCTTTTATCTGTTTTATATATCGGTGTTCCACTTAAAGTCTAAACTTTTTAATGTTTTCAAATAGTGTACTAGGTAGATGCATGTTTAAAATGGAAAATGGTGTTTTGATATAGCCAGTTGGGTGACGTTCTTTGGATCAAAATCTCTAACCACCCAAACAAATTACAGGCTCCTTGAAGGTCAGAATTTTGCCTTAAATGTCTTTGAATCTCCTGCCTCTTATCAAGGGACTTTACACAAAATAGATGACCAGAAAAAAATATTTATGAATGACAAGTTTGAGGCCTAGACACTATTACTCAGTGACCTTTTCCCAAATGTCTCTATTAATAGAGAGAAGACATGGGGAAAAGTCTTCTGCTAACCAAGGATCTTCACTTCTTCTAAAGTGTGAGTGTAAGCTGGCGCCCCTGGGAATAAGCAAGTCTTATTGATCAGCTAACGTGTTCCAACACCTGAGCAAGACAGGAAGCATGAGATGGAAACTGCGTTTGGAAGGTCAGAGCTCAGCCTCTTTGGTGGCCCAGAAACTAGACCCCATGAATACAAACAGAGAAAAATTAATTCAGAGTGGCTAAGGAATTTCTCCTTTATTTTTACAAGAATCAGTATTACATGGTAGAAGGGAATGAGATAGACATAGATATAAAACCTGTTCTATGACTTACTAACTATGTGACTTTGGTTAAGTTCCTTAAACTGCCCCATCTTCAGTTTATTCATCTGCCAAATGGGGTGAACACTACATGCTTTACAAAGATGCTGAAGATTAAACAAGGTAATGTGTTTACCCTGCTTTGCACTATATGGTATCTCTGCATAGTGCATGTAGTTATTTCTCAATAAGCAGTAACCATTATTATGTAGGAAGAGGCACGGGTATAGTAAGAAAGGTTGGGCTTTGGTGCCAGCAAGGGGGGATGGGGAGGAACCCTGAATCTAATCATCTAATCTCTATCTTTGGTTCTACCACACTGATGAGTTAGTTAACATCTCTGGGTCCCATATTCTTTATATGCATGATAAGTTGACGACACCTAATTCCTTCATCTAGTGATAGCTCCCTGAGAAGGATTAGGGATCTGGGATCTTTTCTTTCATTTTTTTTTTCATCTTTCCACAACAATGCAATGCTCATAAGCCCATAACCCATGTATTTTAGGTTATAAATCATGAAGCATTTAAGAAAGCAATCCCCAAAGCTAATTCCCAGCTTTATTTTCTTTTTCAAAATTACCCATTATTTCGTATTTTTCAGCACCCCATCATCCCTAAGAACCTCAAATTCCTCCAGGTGAAGAGGTCCTTACCATCTTGCC
Source organism: Enhydra lutris kenyoni (assembly GCF_002288905.1). Classification (NCBI taxonomy): domain Eukaryota; kingdom Metazoa; phylum Chordata; class Mammalia; order Carnivora; family Mustelidae; genus Enhydra; species Enhydra lutris. Next base: position 8,432,361 of record NW_019154143.1, read on the forward strand.
TCCTCCATCATAGCTGCCCTGTCCTCTCAACCCAGCACATCCTCTAGTTGATGTGTCCTTTGAATTTCCTCAAAGTCAGAAAGGGAGAGGCCAAATGGTACTGTCTAAGGCTTTTCTGATCTTGTCACATGGGGTACGGGAAAGACTGTTTACCCCCACATGAAATGATTTTGTACTATCACCAAGAGATTATATTCTTGTCTTCTCTACCTGGGGTCTATGAATTTGGTAATTTTGTGACTGTGTAAACTGGAAGCATAACAACACTTGGCTTAAGAGCTCACACTCTGCTCCCTAAACAGATGTCATGGCATGGGCTGAGAAACAGACATGTTCTTACTAATTCTTCCACTTATTAGGTAATTTTTATTTGCAATTCGCAGAGACACTGTTTGTGTTAGGGACAGCTCTGGCATTGCTGAAGAGTTCATTCTAGGGCAGAGGTTCTCAAACTTTGATTCACTTTTATCTCTGGAAGAACCACAAGCCAATCAAATCAGAATCTCTGGAGGTAAGATTCAAGCATCAGTATTTAAAAATTAAAAAAAAAAAAAAAAAGAAAAACTCATGTGATAACAATGCACACCCAAGTTTAAAGAACAGTGTTCTAGGGCAGTGCATCTCAAACTTGAACTACATAAGAATCCCCTAAAGAGGTTTTGAAAAATTCTGATTCCCAGTCCCTACACTAATTATATCATAGTCTATGGCCCCAAGGAATTAGTATCTTTTAAAATACTCTGTGTGATTCTATGTTGTCCATTTAAGAAGTATTGTTCTGTCGAGAGAATAAGACAAACCACAGGCTGGGAGAAAATATTTGTAAAGCATGTATCTAATAAAGGACAACTGCCCAAAATATACAAAGAACTCATAACTCAACAATAAGAAATTGAACAACCCAATTAAAAATTGGACAAAAATCTAAACAGACTCCCCAACAGATGGCAAATAAGCATATGAAAGGATGTTCAACATCACATGTCAACACATCTCATTTCCAACCAGAGATAACTCTCAATCCAGCTCTCAAACCAGCAATTACTTAAACTATATGGAACTACAGAAAGAAGAAGGTGAGAAGGCAGGAATGAAGGAGGAAAAACATCCTATAAAGACTTTGGTTGAAGTACAGATGTACCACCTTTAAAGGATCAAGTGGCCAATACCCCTTCCAGGAAAAGACGATCCAGCATTTCTCAAAGCACAACTCCTCACACTTACATCACATGCAGACTCCTGGGCCCCATGGAGACTTGCTGAATGTGAATCAACAAACATGAGGTAGAGAAATGAGAATTACTAACAAGCATACCAGAAGATTCACATGCCCAAAATATCTGTAAAATACTGATTTAGAGGAAAGCAAGTTCTAGTCTCATAATGCTAAGTCATATAGCTCTCTCTTCAACTACCTGGAAAAGTAAAGCTTAAGTCTCTGAAGGCAGAATGAGAACAAAGTCCTAGCTGCCCTGAATAGAACTTGACACCCGAGTGTCCTTCCTAAGACTAAAGGACAAGGATTCCTGTCACCCAGACCTTTTATTAAATTGCACCCAAGTGAGACCCAATCAGCTTGCAGTAAGAGATGCCATGAAAAAGAGGAATTTGGGATGCCTGGTTGGCTCAGTTGGTTAAGCATCTACTTTTGGCTCAGGTTGTGATCCCAGGGTCCTGGGATGGAGTCCCACATGGGGCTCCCTGCTCAGCAGGGAGCCTACTTCTCCCTCTCCTCCCTGCTCCTGCTTTCCCTCTCTCTATCTCAGTCTCTCTCTCCAGTAAATAAATAAAATCCTTAAAAAAAAAAAAAAAAACTGGAATTTGTTGTTCTGTCTCCTACAATGAAGTCTTTGACGATGTTGCTGATTTAGAAAATGGATTCTCTTCATAAGATACTCAGGAGATATTTCTTTCTTATGTTGTAAATAGTGGTCCTTCTCCTGAACAATTATATATATATATATATAAAATCTTTGGAGGAACTGAACTGCTTAAGTAATCAGAATTTCTTCTGTACATTGACCAGTAAAACATTTACAGTCCAGTCTGAGGCTTATGCCTATCAAACACCAAGGATTTAATAATGTGTATTTGAGTTCATTTCAGTCCTAACTCTCTTTATGATCTTTCTCCTTCCCGCCCCCCTTGCTTTCTTCACCTATTTCCAGTTTGTTATCTTTTTATCTTTTATGTATCCTTATAAACCACTTCAAAATACTTTTTTAGAACAAAGCATGCTCTAGGCAGATAGATGGGTAGACAGAAAGAAATCCTTATGGACCTCATTTTCCTCAGTTAAAGATGAGGGATTCAGACCAGATGGTCATTAATGTATCTTCCAGGTCTAAAGCCCAAAATTCTTACATAAGTTTTGGTACAACAATGAAATCTTCTTTTAAACATACCATATTCTAATGTGTTACTGCAACATTTTGCTAACTAAGAGCTTAGCCAGAAAAGTGAAAGAATATCAATTCAGGAAGGATTTTAGATATTTGTAGATACAAAATATAATTGCTTTTTACTCCATCTGATTTTAGGATACAGCTTTATAACTTTTTGAAAGCAATTGAAAAATAGAAAACTACAGTATAAGTTAAAAAAAAATCTTAATTTTAATCAACTTTGCTTATACCATCATTTTCCACCCATTTTTTTAAAACCTGTTCCTGGGGCGCCTGGGTGGCTCAGTGGGTTAAGCCGCTGCCTTCGGCTCGGGTCATGATCTCAGGGTCCTGGGATCGAGACCCACGTCGGGCTCTCTGCTCAGTGGGGAGCCTGCTTCCTCCTCTCTCTCTGCCTGCCTCTCTGTCTACTTGTGATCTCTGTCTGTCAAATAAATAAATAAAATCTTTAAAAAATAATAATAATAAAATAAAATAAAATAAAAAAAATAATAATAAAACCTGTTCCTTCTTTTCCTTCTACCAGGAGAGAGAAACAGGAAATTTTGATTTGGAGGCAACAGTCACAAAGTTTAGATTTTCAGACTACAACAACATCGAACATTGTGAATGTAGTCACAGTAAATTATATGCTTACAAATGGTTAAAATGATACATATTATGTTATATATATTTCACTACAATTTTTTAAAAAACAAAGTTAGCCATATCAATCACAACAGGTTGCTACCTTTAAACCTTACCCTGTGCGTTAATGTCTTTGTATTACTCTTTTCTAATTTATATGTTTGAATGTTGCATATATTCAAAAAACTATAAAATGGCACAGTTAATTTGTAAATTCTAATCTCCTCTCAATAATGTTGCTATTTAAAGAAACATAAACAGCAGCACACAGAATGCAGCTGCCACAGAATTAACAGGGAGATACAGTTTTCTCCCAAATAATTTAGACACTTTTTAAATTTATTATCATTAACTGATTTGAATAACATTCTGGAGTGTTTCCTAGGATATACTTTCACTCCAAAATACTTTAGTGAGACTTCCATAAATCATTATCCCTGCCTAAATAACACACTAGGTCTATTTTCAGCCCCTCTGTCCAAACATTAAGCTCTTATTCATATTCCCTAAACAAAAGTCTCTTTAGTTTTACTTCAAAAAAAAAAGTGTGTAAAGTCATGTATGTAGAGATATAAATGTAGCTAGAGATAGACACAGACATAGACATAAAGATAACTGTTACTGCCAGATTGAAAATCTGCATTTAGCAAGCATGGGAAGCATGGAAAACTCAAAAAGGTGAGAGACAGTAGGAGAGAATTTAACCTGATCTTTATCAAGACCTTTTGTGTTTGCAAGGTGTTTGAAATAGAAAGTCTCATTGAATTCTTGTCCTCCATCCTCAAAACAGCAACAAATCACTAGCATCTAAGACAGACTTGCACATCTCTTTCCCCTATCCTCCTTCTACCTACTTTAATACCCTTGTCCTCATTCTAAACTGTTGGTTCTGTGGTGTCACTTCAGGCCCCATATTTGACCTCTTCAGATATGGCATTTGGATCTTTCCTGTAACAGATAAAAAAAAAAAAAAAGCACAATGCCATCTCACCACCTGCTACTTGCTGACCCCAAAAAGGCTGAATGAACGTCCAGGTCCACCCACTATGCCTTCTCTGAGGCAGGCTTATTTTTTTTTTTTTAAGATTTATTCATTTATTTGAGAGAGAGAGAGCGAGCAAGCACAAGCAGGAGGGGTAGAGGGAGAGGGTAAGAAATACTCAAGCAGACCCCCCACTGAGTGGAGACCCTGAGATCACGACCTGAGCTGAAATCAAGAGTTGGTTGCTTAATCAATAGAGCCACCCAGAGACCCCAAGGCAGGCTTATTTTTTCACGTGTGTCTGCTGACAGAAAGTACCACCCTATCCAAACAACAACTACACTAAAGGCAAAAGGAGAACCAAGCCTTTTCTGTACTTGAAACAAACCCTAGCCTGATGGAATATTTTGGAAAAACACAGAAGTAGAAGTAGCAGTCACTGGTCTCCCAATCCACATCGCAGTAAATTCAAGAATAGTGTGGAGTTTTATAGACTTGACCTTGGTGCAACCCCAAATGGTCCCATGTAAATGCATTAAGTGTACGGAGGCTCCTTCTTAGGGGCTAGCCACATAGGAAACCCTCTATACACATTACAGATTCTTCCCTTGGCCTTATGTCTCTCGTGGTTGGATGCCATACACTACCGCTGATCAAATAGTCCCGCCCTTCATTTTATACTTGGTTTCTCTCACCAGGCCAGATTTGAGATGTAAAGATTGTGAGTCTTTTTAAAACTCCCGACCTACACTTTGAATAAATTTTAACTGGCTGGTTGAACATTACTTTATCAAGTTATCACTGTTGGAGCCTTCATTTCATAGAACTCATGGTTATCTATAAGACTTTATATTAAAGCAACACCCAAAACAGGAAAAAGAATAAACAGATTTTAAATATATAGAAAAAAGCTTATTAGAATAGCTTCTTTTAAAGTCCTCCAGAAGTCTTATATTGAAATAATCATTAGTACAAGTTAATTCACTAGTATAATGACAATTAAAAGTGGTTACAAATAAGAAAAATGAGCAAGTCACATTGTTATAAATATTCTTGTTGCTCTTTTAAAGATTTGTGAAATTTAAGGTTGAACACAATAATTTAATGCCTTTTAAACTGTCACCTAAATATCATGTTCCTTTTAAAATTACAACCTCTCTTAGTCCTAATGAGTCATAAATCCATTACTGTTAAACTCATGACTGATTCTAGGCTAAAGAGCACCCCATAGTTGGCTTACATTTTATTATACCCCTTAAATTGCTTTTGCTATGTTTTTTCAAAATTTTTAAAGTGTGTCTTTCATTTAATATGCAGTAATTTTACACAGTTAGGAAACAGACGCAATTTTTCAAATGAAAATCTTAAGTTTTATTTCCAAATACACAGGCTTCATCTTAATCATCTTTATAAGACTGGTGCTTAGCACAGAGCCTGGCATATTCCTGGCATCTAATAAGTACTGATTGAATTAAGAAAAAACGTTTTTTTACACAATGAATTCCTGCATATATCTAAGCTAAAGTCGTGCTATGATCACGACACTATTCTCTAGAACTGCCCATGCAAGACTTGAAACTTTGAAGATGGCTGTTTGGTTTGGCTTTTTCACTCTCTTCTGGCTTGATTTCCTCTTACGGTGTTTAAGATGACATATTTCTTTAATTCTAAGGTTATATGGATTATAAAGGAAACATCAATGTAATAGCTTTTCAGGTGAAAAAAGAAAGAAAAAGGAACTACCCAAGTGAATGTATACATCAATCTTATGGTGTATCCCAATCTTACAAATGTGAAAACATGAAAACTTAGTGTCTTGGAACCAAGTAGATGGATGGCGGTAGAATGATGGTGACTTGTCATGTTATTATGACACGTCTTTGTTCTGTTTTCCAGCCCATCAAACGAACTTACGAGGAATGTGTACTCATGATGCTGTTTGGGAGAAGTTTATGGGCAGTACAGAGAACATGTAGCGGGTTTTTCTACTCATGATGCTGTTTAGAAGAAGTCTATGGGCAGTATTAGATCAAAGACTATTTTCCAACAGACTTTGGTTCAGTGTCTCCTGTACCATGAATTCCTAACAAATGTGAAATAGCAAGCATCTTATGTAACAAGGAAAGAGTAATACTTTTCACCAAGCTTAAGTATCAAAATTCTCTTCAAAGAAAGAGAATTTTGAAATGTGTATATGGAAATTTATATAATGGAGATGCTTTCATATAAATAATTATGAGAAGAATTAAAGTTTAAATTGTTCAGATTTCTCCTTCCTTATAACCTAGTCTAAATGACTCTATTTTGAAAACTTAAAGTTCAAACAATTAACAGGTTTATAAAGGCAGGTAAAAATAGCCTGGGAGAATAAGAAGAAGGAATGGAGAGTCGAAGAAAAGAAGAGACAATCAAAGGTAAAATATAGGTTAAGAAAGTTCTTGGGAGCTCTGGGACATTCTAATCCAAATCACCAGTTGTTACTTGTCCAACATAAAATGCCTGCCCTGCATTTATTTCTGGAATTGTAAATGGCCTGAAATAAACATCCTAACAAGGCGCATGAAACAAAGCATAAAAATGCTGTCACTGAGTCTCCTAAACAAGATGCTTTATTATGCCCAGATGATTTTTAATTCAACTTTTAATTTTTCTCTGCCTTTGAGCATGCTTCTGAGTTGTTTTTCCCTAATAAGAGTTTTCATATATCCAGGAAATGCAAGCTAATTTTAATTTCCATCTAAGCAAATCAAAGAGGAAGATAAGCATGATCCTGAAAATAAAATAATTTGATGTATCCCAAATTCTCATCTAAATGATAGGCTGCTACTATTCTCACTTGTGAATGTGAATAAGCAAAAGTTGATTATACAACAGTTAGAAAAAACAGATTTTTTAAAAATTTCCATCATCTATTTATTTAATGTCACTATTTATATTACAAAGCAATCATTTAGAATGATTTTGTTAGTAGAAATGGTAGCAAAAATAATTCTCAAATGCTTATCTGCTCTAAATAGAGAGCAACTAGGTTTGAATAATGATCATAGTCCCATTGGGACAATTCCTAAATTTTTATTCCAATTAATGATTACTGGAATACAAAGGTGATGGTTTTTTATAAGCAGAGCTCTGATTTAGTAATGAAAATAAACAGTATATCAATGTAGAAATTACATATTCATGTTAGTATAAACCATCTGAAGATCATTTAATTCATTCCCCAGGTTTCTATGTAAATGATGCAAAATAAATTATAGTTGCTGATGTTCTTAAACACGTCTAGTAGAGATTCTAATTTCTTTAACAATAATTAGTTCTTGTGGCAAATTTCTGAGAATTCTTAAAGTCATTTGCTATTAGCTAATCTAAATCCCCTCTGACATGTTAATCCTATTTTTTTCTATAGTGTCAAAAAGAGCTGAACTGGTAAAAACTCTTTAAAAATGCATTTATCTTCTTCAATATGCACCAAACAAAATTGTGATATGAATCAAGAAATAGTTGTTTTGGTATCTGGGAAATGCTGGCCTCATAGAACGAATATGGAAGTTTTCCTTCCTCCTATTTTTTAGAATAGTTTGAGAAGAATAGGTATTAACTCTTCTTAAATGTTTCGTAGACTTCACTTGTGAAGCCATCTGGTCCCAAACTTTTGTTTGTAAGGAATTTTTTGATTACTGATCCAATTTCTTTGCTGCTTACTGGTCTGCTGAAATTTTCTATTTCTTCCTATTTCAGTTTTAGTAGTTTAAATGTTTCTTGAAATTTATCCATTTCTTCTGGGTTGTCCAAATTGTTGGCATATAACTTCTCATAATAATCTCTCATAGTTGTTTGTATTTCTGTGGTTTTAGTTGTTATTTATCCTCTCTCATTTGTGATTTTATTTATTTGAGCCCTTTCTCTTTCTTTCTTGATAAGTCTGGCTACAATTTTGTCAACTTTATTAATTTTTTTCAAGAACCAGTTCCTGGTTTCATTGATCTATTCTAAGGGGTTTTTTTTAGTTCTTGTATCATTTATTTCTGCTCTAATCTTTGATATTTCTGTCCTGCTGGTTTTAAGTTTTGTTGTTCTTTTTCTAGTTCCTTTAGGTATAAAGTTAGGTTGTTTATTTGAGATTTTTCTTGCTCCTTAAGGTAGGCCTAGAATGCTATAATCTTTCCTCATAGAACCACTTTTGCTGTATCCCAGAAGTTTTGGACAGTTGTATTTTCAATTTCATTTGTTTCTAGTACTTTTTATTTCTTCTATTTCCTGGTTGACCCATTCATTGTATAGTAGCATGTTGTTTAACCTCCATGTATTTGCATTCTTTCCAGATTTTTTCTTGTGGTTGACCTCTAGTTTCATAGGCTGTTTTTTTTATTTTTTTAAAGATTTTATTTATTTATTTGACAGAGAGATCACAAGTAGGCAGAGAGACGGGGTGGCGGGGGGGGAGCAGGCTCCCTGCTGAGCAGAGAGCCTGATTCGGGGCTCGATCCCAGGACCTTGGGATCATGACCTGAGCCAAGGCAGAGCCAAGACTGAGCCACCCAGGCACCCCCCCCCCTTTTTTTTTAAGATTTTATAGTTTCATAGCTTTTGTGGTCAAAAAATATGCATGGTATGAGTCAGCTGACTTTTAAAGCTCCAGGCTCCAAGTCCTGCTAGTTTCACAAACTCATGGAATTCAGCCTCTTTGGTTTTTAAAGCCAAGCATTACAGGGATTAGTCTTCTTCATGTGAGCCCCCTGGTAGGAGGGCCCCATTTCTCTGCCCTCTCCCCCCACTCTGCTGCCTCCCTCCTGAGAGCTACTTCCCTCCACCTTCCTGATCTTCCTAAACTTTCAGGTGTAACTTCTTCTCTATATTTAGCTGTGGAGTTTGTTCTGTCAGTCTTCAGATCAGATCACTCTTCGGTATATTGATTTTGAGGTGGATGATATCTAGTTGTAAACACGAGATGGAGTGAGCTCAAGGTCTTCCTATTCCACCACCTCCCCAAGCTCCCTTCTAATAGAAGCATTTTTTTAAACATTCACAAAAGCGTAACAAAAAACAGTGTGAATAACTTTTCTTTATGACACAATTAAAATGACATTCTTTTTAGTCATAAATTTTGGCTGACATTGAATTTTATGTTTACGCATCTAAGCTTCCAATCCTTATGTTTTTATAATCGATTTCTGTATCTAGTTCTGCTATAAAACTATGTCGTCTCTTGGTATAGGAATTTACTTTTTTTTTTAATGTTTGTAGTCTTAGTCTTTCAGACAACAAATCTATGTATTCATTTCACTTACTCTTTGAATATATTCTGCCTAATTTTGTCAAAAATCCCAAGAACATCTTCGAGAAAAGTAGACCATTTACAAAATGAGAACACATGCAAATATTTGTCTTGAGGTCATAAAATAATCTAAGCATAAATCATAAAGATGCTACTTTTAAATCAACTTTAAATCATAAAGATCAACTTTTAAATCTTTCATTTACCCACACAATTTATTTAAAGAGCTTCATGATATGATTACACATGATATAGATGAAAATTCCCTAGATAAGAATTTATGAAGTTTGTTAAGAATAATAGTAGAGCTTTCCTCTGATAAGACTAGTCACCTCGAAAGTTTGATAGGTTTCTGTGGGTAAAACACTTTGAAATTTCTCATGTGTTTTGAGGGCAGTACACTGAGCTATAGACTAATTGTTATAACAGCTCATCTGTCATTTACTTGAATACCATAATAAGGACAAACCTAGGAAACCACACACCCCATGTGCCACCTTTGAAATATTGTTATTCACTCTTTATTTGACCCATCTCCTAATAAAGAACTATTAAAGGAAACCACATGGTGTACCCATTGGTTAAGCATTGTCCCCAGTAGGCATGCCCTCCCTGAGGTCCTGGGCTAAAGTAGACAGCAGTGCTAGGTCTGGTGGTACGATGAAGTCTAAGAGGTGCTAGCTGTGTGCACATCAAGCACTTACCACTTTTCACAATCTCCAGCCCACTCAGTGTAAGATATGAAGGTGGGGAGGGAACTGTGCTAAAGACTGCAATCACAGGGGCACCTAAGTGGCTCAGTTGGGTTAAGTGTCTGCTTTGGCTCAGACCATGATCTCAGGGTCCTGGGACCGATCCCCACATCAGGCTCCCTGCTCAATGGAGAGCCTGCTTCTCTCTTTCCCTCTGCTGCTCCCCCTGCTTGTGCTGTCAGAAAAAAAAAAAAAAATTTTAATCTTAAAAAAAAAAAAAATTGCAATCATAATCTTTGCCCCAGTTCAGAAGTGAATCTCCCCTGGGACCTCATCTAATGATCTAAGTGTCTTCTCGTGAGACTTAGAAATCTTGTGATAGGCTACATGCTCCAGTTACCACTGAAAAAGTTCCCCAGTGGCTTTTGGAATCTCCAAAATCTTGGCACAAACATGATAGCTTAGATTCAAATATTTCTCCCCAACATTCAGTCAATACCAAGACTATATAAATTCCAAAACCCTCAGCTTGATCCATATAAATCTAACTCAACCACAAAGGAGGAATAAAGGAGAATGGAAGATTACATAAAGCATCACAATGCATTACAAAGGCACAGTCTCCCAAAAGGGAAAAGACAAGGAAAGTTGTGCCTTCAGATCTCTGTCTAGTATAATCATCATATTTCATTTCCCAAAAACATTGGACCTGCAACATTTTAATCCATTAGCACAGCAAGAAGAGTTCCATTCTTCAGCGGGCCATTCACCGTCCATCTTTATCTCCACACTCAAAAGGCCTTTCGTTCACACATATACAAACCATACCCATACATTCCTACATCTACTCTAGTAACTCATTCTCTTCTCTCTGCCCCGGTTATACCATACCAACTTTCAAAGCCATTCAGAAGTCACCAAGAAACCAATATGCTCCATCATGGTTAACAAACTTGATAGAGAACATGCTTATTTTGTTAGAACTCAGACTTAAAAGAATCCTGATCTTGGTTCTCCTAATTTAGACAATGCACTTACCATTTTTTTCCTTTTTTAAAGTGTGCATTCAAATAGGAATGTGTGGTAGAGACGACTGGATCTCTATCTCTTGCCTTGTTGCCCTACTTCACTACAGCGCAGTAAGGCTCCAGCTAAATGACAGTGTTCCCAGACTCCTTAACATTTGCTGTTGGGAAGAAACTTGGTGCTGAACACGGAAAGATAAAAGGATTGCTATGTGGAATTCCATGGAGGTTTCTTTAAGGGCTCTGACTGAGCTGGTAATTGCTCCCCTTTTGTCCTCCTCCCTTTTTTTATGTTGCTTAGAACACGAACATGATGGATTAGTGGCATACCTGCAGCAATCTTAAACCATGAAGTGACAGTGGAAGCCATATTCCAAGACAGTGGAGCCAAAATATGGAAGTGTTCGACTCCCTGATGACAGAGGAATGGCCATCCCAGCCATGGGGACATCATACTTCCAGACATCATTCAGTGAAGAAAGAAACAAGCTTCTATTTTATTTAAACCTCTGTTGCTTTGGATTTTCTGTTATATAGAACAGAACTTAATCCTATCTGAAACAATGTTATGGTTTATTTCTGACTTGAAATTATATTAAGCCCCTACGTGCTGACTTATTGACATAACTGTTGTCCAGAAAAATCATATTCACTATAGATATATAAAATTATTCAATAAAAGATTGAGTAGTACTTCTGCAAAATCATAACAGACTCAAGCACTGACTTTAGACAGATGATTGATAGCTCTTTATCAACATTTCTAAGAGATGTTACAAAAGACATTCAGTACTCTAGCTCTACACATAAACATTGATTAAATGAGGCCCAATGCAGACCTCTGATAAAATACTAGGTTAATTCATTTGTTAATACCCTGTCAGCATCTTTCTCATCATTTTTAGTACATTTTCTGTCCATTTTAATGGTTACCTTTTTAAATTTTGATTTCTCTCTTCTTTATATTTTCTTTGTAGATGGCATTTCTGCTAAAATTCTGAAATGAGATATGAGTCACACAGACCTAACTCTGTTAACACAACTATGCCAAAAAGCAGGAACACACTGCTTACATACCAATTAGTTTTCCTGAGTGAAGGCCCTGAGCCCTGCTCAGTAACATTCTTCTCTCACAGGGAGATGTCCCTCTGTAAAATAAATGTGACTAAAGAATGGGACCTGGACAGAAAGCAGGAGACCAGAGAAAGGAAATGTTTTGTTGAGAAATGCTTTGACGATTAGGATTGAATATTATTAATGTCTCACTGAAGCACTTCTTGTATTTTAGAATACAGGTCTCCAGGATACGTACAGTGAAATTCTCCAACCTCTATTTCTGATCTCTCAAATGTGCAATTCCTGGACAACTTGTCCTTGACATCCAGAACTGGAAAATGAGCTTGATTTAACTTGAGGAACTTGAGTTGTTGAAGCTTTAAAATTATAAAATCTACATCATCCTGTATAGTTGGAACATAAGACATGCTTATCACCCTATCAAATTTTATTTTAGTGTTAGTAGTCAGTATGAACCACTTCCTCCAAATTAGAAACGTTTCACTGATTTTACAAAAGCATCTGGACTAAGATTTGGCATCTAAACACATTCATATTTCCCACCCCAGTACTCAGCTCTAGCATCTTCAAGATGCCAATGCTATACACAGAACAAAACTCTTCAGATACCTCTTTACTTCCCCCACTTTCCCAGGATTCAACCAGTGAAACAGAACAGTAGGAGATATATAATAAGACAGTTATTGCAAGAAATTGACTCACACAATTGTGGGTGCTGCTCAGCAGTTGTGAAACCCACTGGGCAGGCCATCAGGAAAGACAGACCGGAACTCTCACAGAAGAGAGAAGCTGCTGTCCACAGGCAAATTTTTTTCCTGTGAGGCAAGACTCAGCTCTGTTCTTAAGGTCTTTCAGCTGATTGAATGAGATCCACACAAATTATCTAGGATAATCTCCCTTACTTAAAGTCAAGTGCTTATAGCCTTTCATCACATCTATTAAGTACCTTCACAGCAATACTTAGATTAGTGTTTGAGTAACAGGTACCATCACACCCTCCTCCTCCAACTTAGGCAGTAAGGTAGAGGGGTCACCCTCTGCCCTGGGTTTTGATCCCTGTTAACAAATAGTGACAATACAGACAGGCTACCACTATTAGAAATCCTGATCTTCACCTTCCCACATAGAGTTATGTAAAGGTTTTCAAGAACCCGTCATTGCACACTTTTTTATCTTCTCATATACGCCTCAGTGTCCATGACCAAGATGATCATGTAGTAAGTACCCAGTTTAATGCCACCTCAACTAAGACCTGAGACACCGGAAAGAAAAATCTCCACATCCTATGGAAAAATTTTCTCACCTGTTATCTCAAAGAGAAAACAGGAAGAGAGCAGCAAAGATGTGACCTGGTTTCAACCCAGCAAACTGGTTTGACTTACCTTCAGGCAAAGGCCACCCAGAGTCATGCGGGTTCTCTTACCTCTTCTTTTCCCCTATTCTTTTGTCATTTATCACAGCAAAAAGGCACCCATTTTTATCTTGTACCAGGGGCTCTTAGTCTGTTTTCCCCACAGTATCCCAGCACTTTTAGCCAAAATTATTGCATTCTGGGGCAAAGAACAGAACCCTAAACGATGATCTAATTCTAAATAAAAATTTGCCATGACAAAGGTTCACTCAGTGGTTGAATTAGAATTTCAGGGTTGAGGAAGGAGAGAGGAGAGGTTTCCTTTTTCTTTTCTTTCTTTTTTTTTTTTTTTTTGAGATTTATTTATCTATTTATTTATTTGACAGAGAAAGAGTGAGCGAGTGCGAGCGTGCCCAGAGAGCAGGAACACAAGCAGGGGGAGAGGGAGAAGCAGGCTCCCCACTGAGCAAGGAGCCCCATCTGGGACTTGATCACAGGACCCTGGGATCATGACCTGAGCCTAAGGCAGACACTTAACAACTGAGCCACCCAGATGCACCCCCCCTTTTTCTCAAAGATTTTTTTTTATTACAGGCTTTTAAAAAAAAATATTAACGGGGGGTTGAAGTAGTTAAGTTTATCTTCAAAGACAGACTTGTATCTAATTGGTTTCCTTTATTAATTACATGAACTTTGAAAAGCTTCAACCTTCTGTTTCAGCTTTCTTGCTCATAAATAAGGGGAAGAGATTAACTTCTCTTACAGTTCTATTTTTCTTTGATCCTATGGATATAAAGCAGCATAACGGAAAAGAGCTGACCAGAAAAAGTACAGAAGAGTAACCTGAAGTATAAAGTAGAATGAAAAGGTCTGGAAAAAAGTAAAAATTATTATAAAATAATACATTAACAAAATATCAAAAATTTCTTTTTTAGACATTTTAACTGCTTTATTGAGGTATAATTTACATACCACAAAACATATCTTTTATTTATTTTTAATTTTTTAAATTTTAATTCCAATATAGTCAACATACTAGTTACATTAGTTTCAGGTATACAATATAGTGATTCAACAATTCTAAACATTATTCAGTGCTCATCCCAGTAAGTGTACTCCAGGGGCTCCTGGGTGGCTCAGTGGGTTAAGTCTCTGCCTTCAGCTCAGGTCATGATTTCAGGGTCCTGAGATCGAGCCCCGCATCGGGCGCTCTGCCTAGCAGGGAGCCTGCTTCCCTCTCTCTCTCTGCCTGCCTCTCTGCCTACTTGTGATCCCTCGCTCTGTCAAATAAATAAATAAATCTCATTAAAAAAATAAATAAAAAAAAAAGATTTTATTTATTTATTTATTTGAGAGAAAAAGATAGCCAGAGAGAGCATGGTGGGGGATGGAGGTTAGAGGGAGGAGCAGACTCCCCCAAGCAGGGAGCCTGATGCAGGGCTCCATCCCAAGATCCTAGGATCTTGACCTGAGCTGAAGGCAGATGCTTAGCCGACTGAGTCACCCAGGTGTCCTCCAATAAGTGTACCCCTAATCCCCTTCACCTATTTCACCCATCCCCCTACCCAACACCTCTAGTAACCATCATTTGTTCTCTATAGTTAAAAGCCTGTTTTTTGGTTTGCTTTTTTTTCTTTGTCCATTTGTTTTGTTTCTTAAATTCCATATATGAGTGAAATCATGTGGTACTTGTCTTTCTCTGGCTGACTTATTTCACTTAGCATTATATTATACTCTCTAGGTCCATCCATGTTCTTGCAAATGGCAAGATGTCATTCTTTTTTATGCTGAGTAATATTCCATTGTGTATATCTACCATGTCTTCTTTATTCATTCCTCTGTGCATGGATATTTGGACTGCTTCCATAATTTGACTATCGAAAATAACACTGCAATAAACATAGGGGTGCCTCTATCTTTTTGAATTCACATTTTTGTATACTTTGGGTAAAAACCCAGTAGTGGAATTACCAGATCCTATGGTATCTAGCTGTAATTTTTTGAGGAACATTTGAACTGTTTTCCACAATGGCGGTGCCAGAAACTATCAAAAATTTCAATAAAGACAGACTCTGACCCTGCATTTGCACAATTCACATTCCTGGCTTCACCCCAATCCTGGCTCTGTACCCTTGGTAGCCTCTGGGTTAAAGGCTTACAACAGGGAGCATGGTAGTGCCATAAATGCAAATGGAAAAGAAGAAGAAAAGCAGGATTGAGAGTGGAGATAATGAATTCAACAGCAGGCATTTTATCTGAGGGGCTGTGTGGGCATCTAGATGAAGGAGACTCTAAGCATTTGAGAATAAGAAAATGGTATCAGTAAGTGGAAGAAAAATCAATACTTACTTGGTGTCTGTTATATGCTGGACAGTCTACATACATTACCTCATCTACCAACAGCTGTCAACATGACTCTTTAATTATGAGGTTTAATCTCCATTTAAGATATTTTTTAATGGATATTAAGGTCACAGCCCCAAGATCATACAAGTAGCCAAAAATACAACGGAGCCTGTCTGAATTCTAGGTCTGTCTGACTCCAAAATCCACCCTTGCCAATAAACTGTGCTGCCATGAGCAAGTCACATACATTTGCATTCATCAATAAACCCTGAAATTGGATGAGATTCCCAGAGAGAGTAAGTGCCCCTTGCTGCTCATCAAGCCCGTGTTATTATCCTAGTGACCCTCTCAAGGATAGGGGGCCTTTTTCTTGCTACTCTCAGGACTGGAGCCATTCTTTGGACTGGAGCCTTTCCATCCACTAAGAAATTTCCCCTGCAGCCTTATGGTCTACAAGTATCATAGCCTCTGAACTCTAAGCTCTACTCACATATGAACACCCCTGGCTCCCTTCCATATTTACTCACACCCCTGCAGCCTTGTTAAAACCAACAACCTGTTTCCACACTCTTTGGAACCTTGTGACCTGACCATCAGTTTCTCTCAGGACATGCTTGTGAGTCCCTAAATGTTGGCATTTAGTTTCAGGTCATAACTCTTCCCAAATGCCCTGTTAATCAGAGCAAACCTCGCTATGTCTTAATATACAACATCCCCAAATTTCTTGTTCCATCTTAGTTCTCTAGCATTTCTTACATAGGTGACTGACTACGGAAATTATTTGTTTCTCAAATAAATCTCATTTCTTCCTTCTCCATTCATTTCTTACACTCACGTCTTTCCCTTAGACCATCATCCTCCCTCAATTACTCCAGTATGAATCCTATCCATACTTCTAAGAGTAGCTTATATTTTACCCCCTCACAAAACGTTCTTTCATCAGTCCAGTCTGAATCAATCACTCTATCGCTATGACAGTGTTGATTCATTGGACACTCACGTGCTATTTCTAATCAACAACACATCAGTTTTGACGGCTTAACTAGAGGACAGAGGCCAATGTTTTATATTGTTTTATAATGTTTGTTAATATTCCCAAAACTTCACACACAATGTAGGGACTCTGACAAACAGCCACTGAATGAGATGTTTCTAAAGCAGGAAAACCTGAAGTTGCAGTCGTATATACTCCTGACTGTCCTTAATTTCTCTCACTGGCCTCTTACTTCTAAAATAAGGATAGCATTATATGAAATTCTGGGGGTATTATGAGGAGGAATATAATGAGGATATTTTAAAAATATCTACTGATATATTTTCCTTTTTGGTTTTTTTCCTAGCAATTCTCAGCCATTTTCTGCCCCAGTTAGAAGAGGGCAAATCCACCTAAGAAAACAGAAGGATTTGACTGAAAGAAGTCCCAATGAGATAAGAGGAGAAAGAATAAAGCCCTTTCGACCAAGAAAGGAACCAAATAGAGAGAGAAAGGGAAAAGAGGTTATTCACGAGTGTCCTCCCATCTCCTGCTTTGTTCCCAAAGTATGCTCAGCACCAGGGCCAAATCTAAGGAAAAGTGGTAGGAAGAGCCCCAAAATGCCAGAGAAACCAAAAGCAGGATTGTGCCATCATTTCTATTTGGGAATCTAGAAGGAGACCACCTTGAAGAAGCTGGGCATAAACATAAAGCAAATGTAGTAGAGTCGGGATGCTGTGTTCTGGCCTACGTCAGGTATGCAGAGGATGCAGAATTCCCAGCAGGTCCCAGAGAAGATCTGAAGAGTAGCTGAGGGTCCTAGCTGGTGAGCTCACTAATAAGATTATTGCAGGAAGAAGACAAGGGATTCTGTAATAGCACATTTATAGGAGAGACTATCTAAGAAAATGAGCAAATTAGAGTCTTAGCCAGAATCAAGGAAATTACTGCCAGCAAGACCTGAAGACAAGAAAGGGGTCACCATTGCATCTTGACCATGCCAATGGAAAAAAACAAGAATCACAGCAGACATGGACCATCGTGAGCAGATGAAAGCGAACAATCACACCGACTCAGTTGTCCAGAGACCATTAAGATAAACACTTCCATGGAAGAACAGCAAATATGCATGGGGTTCTCATTCAACACCATGTGGGAATGGGTTCTTCTCCATGTCCCAAGACAAGAGCAGAAAATACTTGGAGTATTTGTCAAACTCCTCTAAAAAATTAGCTTTGACTGGGGAACAATGGAATTACTTTAATTGACAAATTAAATTTTCCTCTCTCTTTGTGAGATGAAGGGCTTGAGGACATATGAGAACAAAAGTTGTAAAGAAAGATAGATGGTATTCTTCCCACATTTGAGTTATGGTATTCCATTCTTGACATATATCTCCCCTCACAATAAATTTACAATGAATATTTTGTATTAACTGAAGAAAGCAACTTATGCTACAGAACTAAGGATACCGCAACACTAGATATGCTTTAATCGCTTATTCTCCTGATTGCCTTAAAGTAGGTTAAGAAAAAAACCTTCTCCAAGTAAGAAAAGAAGAAAAATCATTATGACATGAGACTTAACTGAAATTCTGCCCTATTAGATTTTGCGAAGAAGAGAGAAGTGCCAGAGGAGGGGATTTCAGGGATGAGTTATTATATTTGCAAATTGGGATAATGAAAATTACCTAAGCAGTACCATGAATTTAAATCAACTGTGTGATTTTTTTCTTAAGTTTTAATATAAAGTAATTGTTCATTTCTTCCAAGAAATAGTTAAGGTTGCTGATTCTTTTGCATAAATCCATGTGCTCTGAACAATAAAGCTAATAGCCCAGTAAAGTCTATAAAATGTAGCTACGTAGCTGTTTCCAGGGCTTTATTCCAGGGGCTAACAGCAGTTTCTATTTCTAGTCAACTGCTCTCTTTATCAAAGGACTTCCTTGACTCAGTGACAGCTTTTTAAGACATCTTCTAAAGGAAAACTTTAATTTCTCATCTTTGTCCTTTAAGAATGTAGTTTCTAAAGTACTAGGGTTGATTACTGTTATATTTTTGAGGGCCTTTAATAATATTAAAAACAATTATATATGTGTAAAACTAGCTGTACAAAACATATTGGCTTTGTTATTCATCATAGAAACATGCACTGGTTTTACTAATTTCACTAGGATTATGTTATCATATTTCATAGTTATCTAAAGTGTTAAGTTCTAATATAAGCAAACAAAAGTATTTTAGTCCAATGACAAAAAATTTGTTTTTAACCTTGTGTTCTTAGTTATGTAGCCTTTCCAAAAAGAGATCCAAAGAAACAAATATAAGAAAGCACAATCAAGAAAAAGCTTCTACTGAGAATGGGGACTAACAGCCTCACAATTTTAGATTATTATGTTTACTATATCTTATTAGATATAAGATGGTAATGCTAATGGATGTTCACCCCTCAGTCTTCTCTGTGCAACAAAATTACAAAATGTGTTCTTAAAGAATAAAGCACACTGGTTATGTTTATCTGACATTTTTGCTCATTATGAATTTGGATGCCACAATAATTTAATGTCCTATATCATTTAAACCAGATTTGTTTTCTGTTCTATACATAAGCAAAGTAAGTTAGATGACCTCCATGATTCCCAAGATTTTCTGCTGTTTTATCTAAAATTTTTATACTAGAATTCAGTCATAAGGGCATATACCATTTATCTCAAAAAATTTTTTTCTTTAAGATTTTATTCATTTATTTGAGTGAGAGGAGAGAACAGGAGAGAGAGCGAGCATGAGAGGGGGAAGGTCAGAGGGAGAAACAGACCCTCCCTGCTGAGGAGGAAGCCTGACAGGGGACTTGATCTCAGGACTCCTGGATCATGACCTGAGCCGAAGGCAGTCGCTCAACCAACTGAGCCACCCAGGCGCCCTATCTCAAAAACTTCTGAAAGTTCAGGGCAGTTGTGGCAGACACACAGATTGTATAAGCTCAGAATAACCTGAGACATGAACTGTCCCTCTGGCATTTTCCCATTCTAAATATGCAGTGGCTTGATCACCACTTTGGTTTCTGAACTGATTGAGGATGGTCTGAGAGAGAATTGATTTAATTCCTACCCTCAGGGATAGCCTCGGAGCAGTCCCTTAGGGAGAGAGTTCAGTCTGAATCCAGACCCCAGAACATTCTGATCCACCTCCAAATCTGTCTAAGAATCCCAAGACACTTAAAGGGAAGTTAGCAAAGCCCAGCAGGGTATGACTAACTATTTTTAGCAATTTAAGAAGGGATGTATGGGTGTGTACACATATATATACACACATGCATATAGCTTATGATAAGTTGTCCACTCTGAGTATTCAATTTTTTATCTGTAGAATGAAAAGAACACACTAATGATCTCTAAAGCCTCTGCCAGTTCAAAAATGCTATGATTCTTCAAATTAGATCCTTTTCTCCCCACTTCCCTTCAAAATGGTGATGGATGAGACATAAAATTTTTCAGTAAGAAGAAAGCACTGAAAACTTACATAGAAAGCTAAAAGTCTAAAAGGCATATTATAAAGAAAATAAAGCTTATATTAGACATAGAGTTTAAAGGATTATATAACACTAGTTATTAAAATGGAAAAAAAATCAATGTGAAACCAGGGCCTTAAGGACAATTTTTTTTCACATTTCTGTCATTAGAAGTAACCCAACTCAAAATGTTTGCTCACCAACACTCACGCATACCTCCTTGCAGCAAAAAGACAAAGAATCCTGGAAGATAACCAATTCCAAGTAAACTCTCATGAAGGAAATGCAACACCTTGTTGTGGCTAAAAAGTAGGAACATTTTCAAAACGTATGTGATATTGGGGGACTAAAGAGACATCTAACAGGAACTCTCATTGGTTAACCTGCAACCATTCAAGTATCCTAAAGTGAATAGGCAATGGATACAACTGATTGATTAAATGTCCACTATGTTATTTTTTTAAAGAAAATTAACATAAAACTACACAAGAAACGTGATCATAGCAGAATAGAATCACTTTGTATTAACCGTTAATACTAAGCAATATGTTAATATATGTGAGTACTTTGTTTATTAAATATATAACACATGCAGATATACTGTCCTCGTTCTGTGTCAACAGGGTTGATACAAGGAATTGGAGTAAGTCAAACGGTCCCATTAATGGCAGAAACTACCCCCAAGAGCAAGAAATATTCACCACTAGGGGGCATTTCCAATAACCAGATGTAATTCATTTCATAAGCCTTACAAGAATTTTGGCAATGTTTGTGTCTTTTTCCTGATCTTTAAAGTATTCAAATATGACATTTAAGGTCCTAATTTTAGTTAGAAGAATTTGATTAAATAGTGTTGTAATCCATGTTTTTGCCTCTGTAAAATTTTAACTTGATAAAGGTATAAGTTTTAATATGTATATAATGTCTAAAAGTTTAGTAGTCCAATATGATACCCACTAGCTACATGTGCTATTTAAATGTAAACAAATTAAAATTAAATACAATTTAAAATTCAGTTTGTTGGATCACACTAGCCACATTTAAAGTGCTCAGTAGCTCTAGGACTGACAGCTAGCATATCTGACAACACAGATATGGGAGCTATATTAGCTTATTTTTAGATGTGTTAGGATATGCACTGACCAACTATATTTATATAAAAGGCTCAAAAATATAGTTGTTCACTCAGCTCAGTCAAGAAAGAAGTTCCTTTCTTTCTTATCTAACTAGAACTGGTGGGTGGTTCCAGCACAGGATTGGTAGGTAGAAAGGCAAATTTAGCCCATTAGGTCTCCAAGAACCCAGGTCCCTCTTTCCTGTTTTGTTGTCCCTTGGGGTGCTACCCTACTCGGCAGGACTGGAACTGTCCCTGTAACATCTTATCTGCATGTTCCAGCATGTCAGAAGAGGAAGAAGAGAAAATGAAGGGCAAGAACTTCCCTTATAGAAAATGCAACAAAATGTTGCACACATTACTTCCATTCACAATGTAGCCCCCCTCTGGTTGTTATGGAGGCTGGGAAAGGTGGTGAACTTGTGTGGCTGTATGCCCATCTACAGCTTGGGCCAGGGCGGTATTATTTCTAAAAAAGATAACAGAGGGGCGCCTGGGTGGCTCAGTGAGTTAAAGCCTCTGCCTTCAGCTCAGGTCGTGGATTGAGCCCCCAGTCAGGCTCTCTGCTCAGCAGGGAGCCTGCTTCCCCCTCTCTCTGCCTGCCTCTTTGCCTACTTGTGATCTCTCTCTCTGTGTCAAATAAATAAATAAAATCTTTATAAAAAAAAAAAAAAGAAGAAGATAATGGAAAGTTTACTGGAGAACAACTCTTCCACAAGGGAATACTGTTTAATGGATTTATGCGGGGGGCAAAGTGGAGATTAAACAACATTTAAACAGTAGGAGATGTTCTCCTCACTCAACAGTCCATGGAAAGTAAAACTCCAATCAATATCCATTCCACTGGTTAGATAAATTCTACTACTAATACATTTTGTTCTGGATGAAGTAATGTAAAGCAGTAATAGAAGACTTAACAGTTTCATTTAAAAACTCACTAAAAAGAAAGTTTTACTGTCTTGGCTATTATAAAATAAATATTAGCATTCACTTTTAACTCAACTTCTTTATAGGGAAAAAATTAAAGAATGGTGCTACCCATAAAATCTGTAAAATAATGTACTTAAGTCAACACTGTATAATTACTACACTATAGAACACTCCAGCCAAAAACAATAGTTAAACTGCATATATAAATAAATTTGACAATATAACAGGTATGTTTTATAGATTAAGTTTAAGTTACGCAGTAAATGTTTCTAATATTTGATTTTGTGCATGAAGAATTTAAAAAGGATATTATTATTAAAAGACACTAAAATAAAATTCATTCTTCTTTAATAAAAGATGATTTGCTATTGAGCTTCAATCCTAATCATTTTTAATCTGCCAGTGGTATTATATAATAGTGGTTTATATACTTACCTTTCACTTGTGAAAAATTGCTTTTTAAAATCACATATATTATATATTAAATATTTATATTATACATTTTAGAAAATAGAAATTAGCAAAAGGACAATAAAAATTACAATATCACAACCATCTTTTAGCAACTGCATGTAAAAATTTAAAAATGTGCTTCATAATTGTTAGCAGTAATCTTTTCTGATATGCTTTTGCTCAGATGGAAATGCATGAAGAACTTTACTTATACATATTTTTAAAAAATAAGAACAAATTTCAACTGTTGGCTGAAAACATTTCAAAATCCAAAATTGATTAATTTTGCATCAATAATAAAAGTTTCTCAGACCAATGATTCCCATGTGGTGCTAAATTAGACTGATCAGAGACTGCTAGTACTGGCAAGTCAACGTTCATGCTAGTCAACAGTATGTGTAAGACAATTGTGTACATTTCATTACTTATTAAAGTGACCTTAAATAATATGTTAAATGCACTATTTGTAAAGCAAATGAATTCTATTTTAATTTCTTCATCATTGGATTTAAACAGGCAGTTTGAGAAATCAGTTTCAACAGCAATCAAAATATTTTCCCCTCTTACTTCCTCTTATCAACACTGAAGAGGAAAGAGTGCAATATGAGGGTAGCATCCTTTCAAGTGGCTTTCTTCATTGTCTATTATTAAATTTTTGACTATTTTCCCTTCTGATCCATATGGCCCATTTACATGCACAATTCTAATCTGTTGGATTAACACCAACGATTTTCAACCCATTCAAGATATAAGATAAAGCAAGGGAGAGTGACATCTTATGATGATTATTTTGTGTCTGTTCTATGGCTTATTTAAGAAAAAGAAAATACTTCACTCCTTATTCCACAATATGAGTCATCAGATATCATGCAAAATTCTTATAGTATAGAGTATTTCAAAAAGCTAGATTCGGGGGAAAGGAAAGGAGAAAAAAAAGAAGAAAAATCTCTATGACTGCACAAAAGAACTGACAAGAGATTGAAAGCAATCCTCAGAGGCCAGAAATGACAAGCAGAATCCAAAGAGAGAACAAAATGCTTGTGCTGGTACCTGTCATGGGAACATCTGCTGATCCCGAGAGGCCTACAGCTTCATGCTTACCAGGCTGTGTGACTAAAGAACAGGGATAAACCTAGGGACTAAACCAAATGGGAAGTTGGATTAGACTCTCATAAAAAAATAATAAATAAATAAATCCCTGAGAGCTGACATCTTAGTGAAAGAATGAACTGAAATTTTAAAAGACTCCATACTCCACAAGGAGAAGATAAAGATACTTGCCTATTCTATTTCTGTTAGCTCTGGGATGAGAAGGAATGATCATCTCTTCTGAAAATGCTTAACCAGAAGCCTGATCTCAATTGGAATGGAGCTGAAATCGTATTATTTGCTTCTGAGGATCCCCAGAAGCCTTAGGCAATAATTTAAAATAGTCATGAATTAGCACTATGCCTTGACACCAAGCAGAGACAAACTCAAGTACTCTGGAAGAAAACACCTTAAATCCAAAACGTGAAAGATTTTTTACAGATAAACTCCCACGGAACATGAACTCACAGTCAAAAAAAAAAAACTGAAAACACACAAGAAATCAGCCCCCTATGAGCAAAAATCAATAGAAATAACAAATAAAATCAGATCCACTTAAATGGCAGATACTAGAATTATCAAGTAAAGATTTAAATATACATGTTTACTCTATTTAAAGATTTAAGAGAACTGAACAGAACACTATCTAGAAGAGATTTAAAATTTTTAAAACTTCTAGAAATCAATATAAAAGGCAATGTAGCTTGAAGAAGAAGAAGGAGGAGGAGGAGAGGAAGGGGGAGGGGTGAATGAGAAAAAGAAGAAGAAGGGGCAGGGGAAGGGGGAGGAGAAGGAAAAGAAAGAAAGAAAGAAACAAACAAACAAACAGAAATGGCCAATGAACACATCAAAAGGTGTTCACTCGGCAAGGTAAAAAGTAAAACCAGAGAAAAACTACATTACACATCAAAATACATTGGCAAATTTTCAAAAGCCTGACAATGTCAAATTTGGCAAGTGTGTAGACCAAGGGGAATCTCAATCTCAAATACAACTGGTAAGAGAATAAACTAATACATACACTTTGGAAAAGTCTGACATTATCTATTAGAATGGAAAATACCCCCTACCCAATGTAACTGCATTAATGTATGACTACTCAAGAAAAACTCATGTTTATCTGTACACTATACAATAATGGTTATTGCAGCATTGATTCAAAATACAAAAAAAAAAACAAAAACAAACAAACAAAAAAAACGCTGGAGCCGAAATGCCCATCATAGCTGGCCAGCGAAAACGAACAAACTGCAACTGGATGGAAGAACACAGATAAATCTCATGACATAAGCAAAACAAACAAAAAAAACCCAAAAATATGTACAGTATATATAAAATCCCAAACAAGCAAAACTAAACTATATTATATAAGTGAAAAACCATAAAGAGTAAAAAGTTATGTAATAATAAAAAATAAGAAGAAGAACCATTGTTATTATAAAATTCAGGATAAGTAGTTATCTTTGGGGGTAGAAAAATTATGATGAAGAGAAGCAAATGGTATGCTTTGGAGTGTTGATAATGTTCTTAACCAGGGTGGTAGTTATATGGAAGAATTTCTTAAGCTGTACATATAGTTTTATTTTGCTAATATTTATATGACAAAACAAATTTATAAGTTAATATAGAAAGGGGCAATTTAAAACTGAGAGACAGGGCTCCTGGGTGGCTCAGTCAGCTAAGTGTCTGCCTTCAGCTCAGATCATGATTCCAGGGTCCTGGGATCAAGTCCCGCATTGCGCTCCCTGCTCAGCGAGGCTCCTGCTTCTCCCTCTGCCTGCTGCTGTCCCTGCTTGTGCTCTCTGTCTCTTTCTCTGACAAATAAATAAATAAAATCTTTTTTAAAAAATTAAAAATAAAAAAAATAAAACTGAGAAAATTTGCAGAGATCATTTTTATTCACTGATTATTCCATGTGTTACTTTATATTTTCCAGACTCCTCTGAAATTTGGTTGTAGCCAATGTAACTATTTCCAGCTAATGAGCTATTAGCAGAACTCATACATGCCCCTTCTGGTCTGAAGCACTTAGAAGTAGACTTAAATTCTCCATGCCCTCTCTTCCTCTGCTGTGGCAAGCCTTGAATCCCCATTTTGAGATAGTAAAGACACAACATGTAAGCAAATTGGATTCCTGTATCTCAGTGCGGAAGGGAGCTATTCTGCAGAAACACTGGATCCTCAGAGAAATTTGCATGAATGGAAAATAAAGTTCATATATAAAGCTATTAAGAATTTAGGATTTAGGGGTGCCTGGGTGGCTCAGTGGGTTAAAGCTTCTGCCTTCAGCTCAGGTCATGATCCCAGGGTCCTGGGATCAAGCCCAGAATCGGGCTCTCTGCTCAGCAGGGAGCCTGCTTCCCCCCCCCCCTCTCTGCCTGCCTCTCTGCCTACTTGTGATCTCTGTCTGTCAAATAAATAAATAATCTTTAAAAAAAAAAAAAAGAGTTTAGGATTTAATGTTTCTGTAGCATAGCATAGCCTAGCCTAAGTGGCCAACACAAAAGAATTCAGAGCAAATAAGATAAAAATAGGACTAAACATATTAAACAATATGCTCCCCAAAAAAACTTTTTGTGGAAAATGTGAAATAGAAGTAAGGTTACATGGAGAATAAAATGAGAATTACAGCTCCAGAAAATTTTCTACAGAGAAGGGAAGAGGTAAAATTCATAGAGATATTGGCTCTGGATCTTTGTAAACTATTTGAAATGAGCCTTCCTCAAATTCAAGAAACCCTATCATGTCAAGCTGAAGAAAAAGAAATCCACACCTAGACATGTCCTTTGGAACTGCATGACATCAAAGGCAAAAAAAGATATATAAAAAGTAGCCAAAGAGCTAAAATAAAACACAAGAAACAGCAAGTATCGTCCCTTTTATGCTGTTTCTACCACTGGAGAAGAAGGAACCCTCGGGCACTATTGGTGGGAATGTAAATTGGTGCACCTCCATACTGTTTTTCATGGTGGAAAACAGTATGGAGGTTCCTCAAAATATTAAAGATAAAAATACCATATGATCCAGTAATTCCACTATTGGGTATTTACTCAAGGAAAATGAAAACACTAATTCCAAAAGATATATGCACCCCTATGCTTACTGCAGCATTATTTAGAATAGCTAAGATATCCAAGCAACCTAACTGTCCATTTATAGATAAATGGATAAAGAAGACACACACAAACACACACACACACACACACACACACACACACACACACACACAGAGGAATATTATTCAGTTATAAAAAAGGATAAGATCTTGCCATTTGTGACAACATGGATGGATCCAGAGGATATTATCCTAAATAAAATAAGCCCAATAGAGAAAGACAAAAACCATATGTGGAATCTAAAAAACCTACATGTGGAATCTAAAAAACAAAATCAAATGAATAAGCAAACACACAAAAAGCAGAAACAGACCCATACAGAGAACAAACTGATGGTTGCCAGAGGGGAAGGCAGTAGGGGAATTGCCAAAATGGTTGAAGGGGTGTGGAAGCTATAGGCTTCTATTTATGGGATGAGTAAGTCACAGGAACAAAAGACACATATTAGAGAATATAGTCAATGGTATTGTAGTTGTATTTACCATGACAGACAGCAGCTACACCTGAAGTGAGCAAAGCATAACATACAGACCTATCCAATCACTATGTCATACACCTACTAATGTAACATTCTGTGTTAGCTATACTTCAATTTTTTTAAAAAAAGTAGACAAAAATTCACATTACCCATAAAGGAACAATAATTTAGTCTGTCAGATGACTTGTACAAGCTACGATGACAACCAAAAGACAGTAAAATAATTATCTTCAAAATACTGAAAACCTGATAGCCAAAGTATAATTCTATACTCAGTGAAACTACCATCAAGAGCAAGGGTAGGCTATGACCCAGCAATCGCACTACTGGGTATTTACCCTAAAGATACAAATGTAGTGATCCGAAGGGGCATGTGCACCTGAATGTTTATAGCAGCACTGTCCACAATAGCTCAACTATGGAAAGAGCCCAGATGTCCAACAACAGATGAATGGATAAAGAAGATGTGGTATACATATATAATGGAATAATATGCAGCCTTCAAAAAACCCAAAATCTTGCCATTTGCAATGACGTAGATGGAACTAGAGGGTATTAGGCTGAGCGAAATAAGCCAGTCAGAGAATGACAATTATCATATGATCTCACTGATATGAGGAATTTGAGAGGCAGGATAGGGAGTCATGGGGGGTAGTAAGGGAAAAAATGAAACAAGATGAGGTGGGGGGAGGGAGAAAAACCGTAAGAGACTCTTAATCTTGGGAAACAAACTGAGGGTTGCTGGGGAGTGGGGTTGGGTAGGGATAGGGTGGCTGGGTTATGGACATTGGGGAGGGTGTGTGCTATGGTGATTGCTGTGAATTATGTAAGACTAATGATTCACAGACCTGTACCCCTGAAGCAAATAACACATTATATGTTAATTTTTTAAAAAAAGCAAGGGTAGAATAAAGAAATTTTCAGACTTTCAAAAAGAGAGATTTTATCACCAGAAGATTTTTAGTAGGCCTTTGATCTGTCACAGGTGGGACTGCTAAAGGGAACAACCTGACAAGGACTTCAAAATACCAGTCACCTTTTCTGGACCAACAATCCCATTTCTAGGAAATGTACATCTTAGTAGATGGTTAAAGCCAAACTCTGGACCCATCTTTGACCCCCTTTCTCATCTCACATGCCACATTCAATCATCTGGAAATTCTTTTGTTTCCACCATCAGAATACTTACAGAAGTGGCCATTTCCCACCATCTTCATTGACCTCACTCCCAAGTGAAGCCTTTATATATCATCTGAATTATGGCAATGGTCTCTGAACAGATTCCCCAATATACCTTGAGCTCCCCAGAGACCATTCCCACCATGCTCTTTGTAAAACTTAGTCAGTCAGGTCCCTCCTATTCCCCTCCAGTGGCTCCCCATTTCACTCAGAGTAAAAACTAAATTGCACATAGTGGCCTAATGTAACTGGTTCCACTACTCTTTAAACCTCTTTTACTACTAATTTCCATGTTGCTCATCTGGCCACACTGTGGTCACTGCTGTTTCTCAAACATACCAATCACACTCTCCCCCTTAGCCTGCAGACAGACTGGTACCTCCCGCTGGAATGCTTCTCCCCCAGACAACCACATGGCTAAATCTATCACTTCCTTAGTCTTGGTTTAAATGCTACTTTCTCAAGGAAGCCCATCCAGACCACCCAATATGAAATTGCAAACCCTCACCTATGGCTCCAAATACTTTTTGCCCTGCTCCTTTCTTCTCCATAGCACCTACCTCTTGAAAATACTGTATAATTTACCTTTTTGTTTTATCTATTGATTATCTCCCCCACCAGAATGTAACCTTAGCTCGTTTCAAGCAGACCCAGAAAAAAAGATGAGAATGCAAGTAGCTCCTTTGAAAGGCATTTGCCAGAAAGCACAGTGAGGGGTGGGAGGTGAAAGAGGAAAGAGAAGAAAGTTAATACAGTGTATGATATTGAGCAGGCTAATACTAGAGAAACAGGAGCCATCCTACTGGGACCCTCAGAAAGACTGTGTAGGTGTGCTTTAGAATCATCTCATACTTCACTGGTTGAAGATCACTCTTGGGCATTAACCCTCCAGCATTTCTGGATTACTCACATGACCAAGCCTGCTTCTGTGTCGAGAACATCCTCTGGCAGATAGATGTAGAAAGACATGAGCATGTATGGTCACTGTCTCTGAGACCTCAAAGATAAACAAAGAAATATGGGCAGGTACCAAAAGCTTCACTACCATAGAGACTTTTGTCTCTCTGTGTATTTATTTTAACTGATATATCCAAAGGTCTAAAAAAGACCCTGGCACATAGTAGGCACAGAAAGAAAATCTATGTTAGATGTTGATGCATAAAGGCCCCAAAAGAAATTATATGAATTTAGAAAATACTTATGACTAAACAAAAGAGAAAATCCTACATGTCATAACTTGTGGGATAAAGCTAAAATGGTACTTTGGAGTTTTTTGGTTTTTTTAAAGATTTTATTTATTTATTTGACAGAGAGATAGCACAAGTAGGCAGAGGGGCAGGCAGAGGGAGAGGGAGAAGCAGGCTCTCTCCTGAGCAGGAAGCCTGATGTGGGGCTCGATTCCAGAATCCTGGGATCATGACCTGAGCAGAGGGCAGCCACCTAACCAACTAAGACACGCAGGCACCCCTAAAATGGAACTTTGAAATAAATGGATAGCCGGAAATACTTGTATTACTAAATAAGAAAAGCTAAAAATTAATAACCTAAACATTCATTTAAGTCCTTAGGAATAAAAACAATATAATAAGCTCAAAGAAATCCAAATAAAGAAGTAAAAGATGATAACAAAATTTAAATAGACAAGAAAAGTATGAAGAAAATGAAATAAAGCAAGAGTTGGTTTTTAAAAAATAATACTAAACTGATATTAGCAATTTTCATCAAGAAAAAAAGAAAGAGAAAATACAAATTAAAATGTGATTAAAACAAGAACACAACTGCAGATAGAGAATGAAAAGAAAAAAATAAATTTAACCGGTAACTAAGCACCTTCCTCCAAAGAAAATATCAGAACTGGATGGCTTCACAGGCAAGTTTCTACCAAATGCTCAAAGAAAAAACCACCCCAATTTTGTGCAAACTTTTCTATAGATGACCAAAAAAGAGGTGATGGGAAGGATTATTTAAAGAGGCAACTTAATTAGCTGCAGTTATGTTCAGTATGTTACAAGTGATTGTGTGATGCTGGTACAGAAAGAGAAATGCAGATCAACAGAATTGCGCAGAGTCCATGAAGAAGCATGCATCCATACAAGCAGCGTGTGTGATGGAGACACCGAACAGGAAGGACCATGCAGTATAAATTGTGCTGCAGCAAATGGTTTTTCATATGAGGGGAAAGTGAAATTGAAGGATATAAACAAAAAGAGAAAAAAAATGAAGTCCCAAAAGTTCATCTTCACTTTTGTTTCCTTTGCCTTTGGAGACATATCTTGAAAGAAGTTGCTGTGGCTGATATCGAAGAGGTTACTGCCTATGTTCTCCTCTAGGATTCTGATGGATTCCTGTCTCAGGTTGAGGTCTTTTATCCATTTTGAGTTTATCTTTGTGTACGGTGTAAGAGAATGGTCGAGTTTCATTCTTCTACATATAGCTGTCCAGTTTTCCAAGCACCATTTATTGAAGAGACTGTCTTTTTTCCACTGTATATTTTTTCCTGTTTTGTCAAAGATTATTTGACCATAGAGTTGAGGGTCCATATCTGGGCTCTCTACTCTGTTCCACTGGTCTATGTGTCTGTTTTTATGCCAGTACCGTGCTGTCTTGGTGATCACAGCTTTGTAGTAAAGCTTAAAATCAGGTAACGTGATGCCCCCAGTTTTATTTTTGTTTTTCAACATTTCCTTAGCAATTCGGGGTCTCTTCTGATTCCATACAAATTTTTGGATTATTTGCTCCAGCTCTTTGAAAAATACCAGTGGAATTTTGATCGGAATGGCATTAAAAGTATAGATTGCTCTAGGAAGTATAGACATTTTAACAATGTTTATTCTTCCGATCCCAGAGCATGGAATGGTCTTCCATCTTTTTGTGTCTTCTTCAATTTCTTTCATGAGTGTTCTCTAGTTTCTTGAGTACAGTTCCTTTACATCTTTGGTTAGGGACTTCATCAAGATCAAAAGCTTCTGCACAGCAAAGGAAACAGTCAACAAAACAAAGAGGCAACCCACAGAATGGGAGAAGATATTTGCAAATGACAATACAGACAAAAGGTTGATATCCAGGATCTATAAAGAACTCCTCAAACTCAACACACACAAAACAGACAATCATATAAAAAAAATGGGCAGAAGATATGAAGAGACATTTCTCCAATGAAGACATACAAATGGCTATCAGACACATGAAAAAATGTTCATCATCACTAGCCATCAGGGAGATTCAAATTAAAACCACGTTGAGATACCACCTTACACCAGTTAGAATGGCCAAAATTAGCAAGACAGGAAACAACATGTGTTGGACAGGATGTGGAGAAAGGGGAACCCTCTTACACTGTTGGTGGGAATGCAAGTTGGTGCAGCTGCTTTGGAAAACAGTGTGGAGATTCCTCAAGAAATTAAAAATAGAGCTTCCCTATGACCCTGCAATTGCACTACTGGGTATTTACCCCAAAGATACAGATGTAGTGAAAAGAAGGGCCATCTGTACCCCAATGTTTATAGCAGCAATGGTCACGGTCGCCAAACTATGGAAAGAACCAAGATGCCCTACAACGGACAAATGGATAAGGAGGTGGGTATTAGACAGGGCACAGATTGCATGGAGCACTGGGTGTGGTGCAAAAACAATGAATACTGTTACGCTGCAAAGAAATTTTAAAAAAATGAAAACATTTTAGAAAAAGTATGTAGGTGGGTTTCTTTATGAACTCCTGAAAAGGAAGACAAAGAAGCATAGATCCTAAAGGAAAGACTGATAAATTCAACTACTTAGAAAATTAAGAACTGGGAGAAGTTATCTGGAAAGCACATAATCCACAAAAGAGATTTAAAAGAAAACCTACCAATAATAAGGTAAAAGAAAATCTGTTAGAAAAATGGGCAAAGGCAGACACTTCACAGAAGCAGAAACACACATCTAAAATTTGAAAAGGTACTCTATTCTCATTAGTAATCAGAAGAATGTAAATTAGACCAGGAGATTTCATTTTAAATGTACCAAACTGACAAAAACTAAATAACCAGACAATAAGAATTTCTGACACAAAGAGACTTTTTATACACTCCTGGTGAGAATATAAATTAATATGACTACTTTGGAAAACAATTTGTCATTATCCAGCAAAGTGTAAATCCACATATCTTATGACCCAACAATTTCTCCTCCAAAGATTATACTCTACAGAAAATTTTGCATCTATTTACCAGGAGACATACATAAACATATTTGAGGGGTGCTTGGGTGGCTTGGTCAGTTAAGTGACCAACTCTTGGCTCAGGTCATGTTGTCAGGGTTGTGAGATCAAGCCCTGCATCCAACCCCACATTGGGCACAGAACCTGCTTAAGATTCTCTCTCTCCCTCCCTTTCTGTTCTTGCTCTCTCAAAGAAAGAATGAAAGAAAGAAAGAAAGAAAGAAAGAAAGAAAGAAAGAAAGAGAAAGAGGAAGAAAGAAGAAAGAAAGGGAAACCATATTTGGAATATCATTGTTTTCCCCAGCAAAGAGAAACTAGAAATAACTCAATTTTCTACCAAGAGGAGAAATGATGGAACTATAGCTACATGCATTAACATGAGTAAGTATAATACAAAAAGGGAACAAAGCAATTTGCAGAATATATACATTTCCTTTAACACAAATGTCAAAAACATGGGAATCTAAGCAAAATTTAATTTAAGAATATAAAAGGCAAGGTTATAAAGAAATGTAAGGAAATGCTAATCACAAAATTCAAGATTGTAGTTATTCCTGAAAATGGAGAAGGAAGAAGGATATAATTGGAAAGAGGCACACTGGGCACTTCATAGGTACTGGAATATATGAATATATATATATTATATATATTATACACATTATATATATAATGTGTATACACATTATATATATATATTCATATATTCATAATGTGTATACATATATACACACTACTACCTTAACTATTGTTAATTTTTAAAAATTCCTGCCTCACAAGTAATTTCAACACAGCAATACACAAAACAGCAGTTATGATCTTGGCACTGGTCTAATATCACATGCAATTGCCAAACTGCAACAAATGAAGAAAAGAGGGCAAATTCTCATTACATAGTGTGGGCTCAGCCTCCTCAACTCATCACTGGTAGTAGTAAAGTTCTGGGTGTTATTATATATGGAATATATTTAATATATTGGCAGTGCCTCTACTGGCTGGACTCTTCCTGACCATAATGGTCAAAATCCTTGGCTCCCACAACAGCATCCTACAGACTTGTCTTAACCAGATGTATTCTCCATAGGGATGCACTATATTACATAGACAAATCAAAATATATTTATAGTTTTTTACCCTGTATTTCAATTAAAATTTAAGTCTCTTTCGAATAATATATCAATTAGGTTAAATCTATTTTTTTTAAAAACTCGTTATCAGGAGTTATTAATTAAGAAAAATTGCTACAACGGATCCCGGCGGGCTGTGTGCACAGCCGCATTTGAATGGTTTACAGTGGGGTTCAGTGCAAGAGCGGAGGAACGTTCTGGGCTGTTGGGCTCAGGTGATCAGTGCCGGGTCTGGGCTGAGGCGTCCTGAGGTGCCATGAGGCATTGGTATTTAAGAGACTATGGCATCTGAAGCCCACAATGTTAAAAAAAAAAAAGCCTTTTGTAATAATATTGAGGATCATTCCACTGATCTTCCTAGAAAAGGGATCTCAAATTTTACTAATAAGAGCATGAAGGAGGTTAGTAAAGCTCCCAAACTGTTAGCTGCTTATGTAAATAGAACAGTTGGACAAGCTGTGGAAAACCCAAATAAACTACATCAGGGGATCTACCACAGAAAGAAATTGCATCATCCTTTTCCAAATTCTGGTTGCAGGAAAAAAACAGTCCCCTACAAGTGGTGGCTGTGACATGGCAAATAAAGAAAATGAACTGGCTTGTGTAGCCCACCTGCCTGAAAAGGTACGCCATGATCGTTGAACATATTTGGTTAACTCCAGTGATTCTGGTTCTTCACAGACAGAAAGCCCATCATCAAAACATAGTGGGCTTTTTTCTGAGGTTTCTCAAGACCATGAAACAATGGCACAGGTTTTGTTCAGCAGGAATTTGAGATTGAATGTAGCTGTAACATTCTGGAGAAAGAGGAGTAGAAGTGAACTTGTAGTTTATTGGGTGAAGATAGAAGACCTTGGAGCTGTTGTGGACTGCCTTCCTGTGCTCAACAATAGTTTACAGGAAGAAAAATAATACATCTCACTTGGCTGCTGTGTAGATTTGCTGACTTTAGGAAAGCTCCTACTTAAAAGCAAATTTGAAGAGTATATAATAGTTGGTTTAAACCAGCTTCAAGCAGTCATAAAAAGGTGGTGGTCAGAACTATCATCCAAAACAGAAATTATACATGATGGAAATATTCAGATTGTAAAACAACAGTTAAGGGGATTATGGGAACAGGAAAACCATCTTACTTTGGTTCCAGGATATACTGGTAATATAGCCAAGGATGTAAGTGCTTATTTATTACAGTTGCATTGACAAACTTCATCTACTAAAGAGCATTTTATTATTCAAAATGTCCCCAGATTAAAATTTCTTTAAAAAAAAAAAAAGTCTCATCTGAGAACTGTGAATTGTGAAAAGGAATCAAAACCATTTTCTTTTTTTCTTTAAAAAGCCACATATGAAACCACTAATGAAACCCTAACAATCTTCTTCACATTGAAGTAGAAAAATATCCAGAAGGAGCAGCTTCAACTTCAATGAGGTGAAAGAACACTATGAAGATTGCCTGCCTTTGCTGCATTTGGGATTTACATGGTTATTTGGTAACACTGTTTAAGAACTACTGGTGTTGGGGTGCCTGGGTGGCTAGCACTGGGTTAAGCCTCTGCCTTCTGCTGACATCATAATCTCAGGGTCCTGGGATGGAGGCCCACATAGGGCTCTCTGCTCAACAGGGAGCTGCTTCCCCCTCTCTCTCTCTGACTGCCTCTCTGCCTGCTTGTGATCTCTGTCTGTCAAATAAATAAATAAAAATCTTTAAATAATAATAAAAAATAAATAAATAAATAAATAAAAGAACTACTGGTCTTAATGCAATCCTGCATAAGAATGTAAGTTATACAAAAAAAAAAAAAAAAAGAATATAAGTTATACTATGTCAAAAAGAAGACAGGACTTATTACTAGGAATCACAAAGACTAATCATCGTGACTTTTTTGAAGATTGTGTTTTAGAAGAAAACACTTAAATGCGTGCAGCTAGTTTTTTGTTTTTTTTTTTTAATTTATTTATTTGAGAGAGAGAGACAGTAAGAGAGAGCCTGAGAAGGGAGAAGGTCATAGGGAGAAGCAGACTCCCTGCGGAGCTGGGAGCCTGATGTGGAAGTCGATCCCGAGCCTCCAGGATCATGACCTGAGCCGAAGGCAGTGGCTTAACCAACTGAGCCACCCAGGTGCTCCTAGTTTTCTATTTTGAAAAGACTTTGCAAGTTTAACATGTCATAGCAAATAATCAATACTAAAAATTTGTCCACACTGAGACTGTGTATGCAAAATGCCTTAATTATTAATAAGCCAACGTGTATGATACCAATACCTGTTTAAAAAAATTAAAACTGACCATGCTTCTGGCATAATAAAATCATGGATTTAAATCAGGGGTTTCCGCTCATGTAGGACATGGTTCATAAAACCTATTCCATACCATTTTTAAAACTTGAGAATATTTTTAGGATCTCTGATTTTTTTTTTGCCAGAATCATTGTGTCATGTATGTATCTATTATTCCTATATAAAAGAGAAAGGTGAATATGTATTTGTATGAAGCCTTAACTGGAAATGTCCATGGAGTTGGCTAATTTATATTCACTTTTTATTACACATAGATTCCTAATATTTTCAGTTCTGTATCATTTAAGCTTTCTTCATTTGAGTAAATTTACTAAATATTTCTAAAAAAAAAAAATTGCTAAATCAAAGTCTGGCTGTAGGATACAGCTGGGCTATTCTCACATTATTGTAGAATAAAAAGGCATTAGTTCTGTCAGTTTCTTTTAATGTTAAGTTTAGCAGTTACTTATAGAGCTAAGTATTCATCTACCCTATGACAGCAGTTGCACATGCACATATTTACTTAAGAGAAATGAAAAATTATGTCCACAAAAAATATGTGCATATGTCCACAAAAAGACTTGCTCAAACAGCTCTTTACATAATAACCCAAAACGGAAAACAATCCAAATGTCCATCAACAGAAGACTAGATAAATAAATTGTGGTATATTTACACAATGAAATACTATTCAAATTATTTATTTATTTACTTATTTTTAGAGAGAGAGAGTATGCAATGGGGGCAGAGGAGGGGGGGGAGAGAGAGAATCTTAAGCAACACAAGGCTCTATCTCACAGACCTAAGCTGAAATCAAGAGTCAGACACTCAACTGACTGAGCCACCCAAGCTCCCTTCAAATTTTTTAAATTAGCTATTAATGCATATAAAAATATGAATGAATCTTCAAACTTTATACTTAGCAAAAGCAGCCAGATACAGATTATGCATTACATAATTCCATTTATATGAAGTTCAAAAGAATTTGAATTTAATCTCTAGTGATTGAAATCGAGCAGTGCTTGCCTATGGGCATGCGAATTGACTGGAAATGAGCACAAGAGAATTTTCTGGAGTGACAGAAATATTAATCACCTCAATTGTTGTCACATGGGGTATACATTTATCAGAATCAACAAATCACACATGGAAGGTCTGTTCATTTCTCCATATTTAAATTTTACCTCAAAAGGACTTTAAGCTTTGGATGTTCCATATTAAATGTAAAAGAAATGAAATATTTTATTCTGGTAAATGAACATCTTCCAGCCTCTAATCTCAATGAAAAAAATTTTTCTGCTGTATTTGGCTCATTACAAAGGTATTTTTCAGGTAGCCTTTTAAGAGAGAAGGTACCTGGGGAAATTATGTATTGATGCACTGTGGCTTATTTGAAAAGTCATACAACAGTTTTGTAGATTCATTAAAATTTATAGTAAATAATAGATTCAAGAGTGTTTCATTGTTGGCATAAATCACTGGAAATGTTCTGCTGTCATCAAAGTTCTCAGCTAGTCATGAAACGGAGATGCATAAGCAAACTATATACATGTTTACTCAACAGTGAAAGCTAAAAGGAACACAGAAGAAAATCAGCATAAGAGAGAAGAAACTCAGAAGGCCTAAAACCTTTAGTTTTATAGAATAGTTGAAAGAACTGTTCTCCAAGTGGAAAATAGCTGGTAAAATATAATGAAGACAATATACTAGGAAAACTTATTGTAAACATTCTCAAGAGTTAACAAGCTACACAGTTAAGAACAAACTCTAGGGATGCCTGGGTGGCTCAGTTGGTTAAGCAGCTGCCTTCGGCTCAGGTCATGATCCCAGTACCCTGGGATCGAGTCCCACATCGGACTCCTTGCTCATCAGGGAGCCTGCTTCTCCCTCTGCCTCTGCCTGCCATTCTGTCTGCCTGTGCTTGCTCTCTCTCCCTCTCTCTCTCTCTGACAAATAAATAAATAAATAAATAAATTTAAAAAAAGAACAAACTCTAAAGGCAAAATACAAGATACTGGGTAGGTCCACATGTGACCCTTTGTTATATAAAGGAAGCTACTCTAAAGTTAGAATCTGGCCTACCTCCAACTCTACACATAAACATATAAATATAAACATAAACACACACACACACACACACACACACACACACACACACACAGAGCTTATTAGGTCTTTCCAGATCCAGACAGAAAATTTAGTGATTGCCTATTAAAAAATGAAAATGGTTATAAAAGGCCCCAACTTTCTAAGCAAGAGAAATAATATTAAGCTTGACAGTATGCTTTGAAACTAATATTTTGCTGCAGTCAAAAAGCACTTCGAATATTATTTGTTATTGATGACTTGTATCTGTTGCTAAGGACCAAGTTGATGTTACTTTTTTAAGATTCATCTCTCTGTGTCACTCTGGACATTGACAATGGATATGGAAAAGAAAATAGGCCCCATAGGAGACAATTTGGGCCAGTGGATAGAAGTTAAGGGACACCAACATTAGTGCAAGATGAGGAAGACAATTCTCACTCTCAAACATAGAATGAGCTGCCATGAATTCACGAGTCAAATCTAACCCATATGACACAACTTAACAGGATTGTTGCAAAGGCAAGAAGTGTAGTGGTTAAGAGGATGTTCTTTGGAGTGACAGCGTCCTCTGTTTAAATTTGGCCAAGAAATGGAATTTACAGCTCCAAATGTGGTTGTCCTCATCCTTGTAGCATTCTGGTGTGGATTAAACAAGATGGTATGTGTTGAAGGTCTTACCACAATGTGTGACACTGGTAAGAAGTCAGTAGTGTCATGATCAGAGGGAATGAATTCCTTACCTGAAGGAGGACCAGCAGGTGAGGAGATGAGGCTCCACATCTGATATCCAGGCCAATTCCAAGAATACTTGAATCAGTGAAACAATGCCTTGCAAATAAAGTACATATTTTGAAGAGTGATGAGGAAGTGTTTTTTATAGTTTATTAATATTTTATACATCAAAAAATAAAGAGATATGGTTATTTTATTTAATAAAGGGAATTATGTGAGCATGGTTGTGTTTAAGTATAAGAACTAATCTTCTTGTCTTCAATTCACTGAAAACAGAAGTTCGCCCAAGGTCGTGTTGGACAGAAGTTAATTAGCTAAAGGATGCTAAATATCCAGTTTTCATATAGTCAGACCTATGCAGCCAGTGACAAAGACCAGTATGGCCAGAGGGCTAAGTGGCTTACAGAAAGGACTAAAGAGGCGAAAGGGACCAGAAGGGTTTCATGAGGAGCCAACTTGGCCTCAAGGACACCTCTGCTGAGCTTGCCTTTAGCATCAGGATGCTCAGTGTAGCCTCTCCTGGAACACAAGGGCAAATGTTTTGCCTGTTCTTGGCTTTGGGTTCTCCATGAGAAAACTGACTTGACAAGATCACTCCCACTGCCTAAGGATGGATTTCATATAACATGCCTAGGGTTGCTAGATTCTATCTTCTTCTCTATTGCACTCTCTCTTCAAACACTCTGTGTTCCAATGCTGTTTCAGTATTTCTGACTACGTTCA
This sequence comes from Enhydra lutris kenyoni, assembly GCF_002288905.1. Taxonomy (NCBI): domain Eukaryota; kingdom Metazoa; phylum Chordata; class Mammalia; order Carnivora; family Mustelidae; genus Enhydra; species Enhydra lutris. Next base: position 8,472,121 of record NW_019154143.1, read on the forward strand.
GGATCAAATCTTAGTACCACCTCATTTCACTTTTATCAAGGAAGGTATAACTCCAAGCTGAACTGATATGAGGAACCTGAAGTGACAACGAGAAGAGGTAACAGAAATCACATGAGGGTACCCAGAAAATCCTGTGCCCTCAAATTTAAGAGTAAGAAGGAGAGAGAAATTTAAATTAAATATATGGGATAAGTTCATTCATTCACTCAATAAGGATTTGTTGGGTATTTAAGTACTAGTAAGCCAAGTATTCTTCTGTAGATAGTACATTCTGTAGAATGTAGTATACATCCTAGCTGAGGACAACAGATGATAAATAACAGACATAAATAATTAAACTACATAGAGTATAGAGTAATAAGATACTTTGTGTATGGGGGGTAAGTAGAATAGGGTGAGGGAGACTGGGACTGGGATGGTCAGATTAGGGTGGTGTTAAGAATGCCAGTCAAGGCAGAACCCATTGAGAAGGGAGAGTTAAACAGACACTTGATCAAATTTCAGTCCTCCATAGTAAATCTTTCACCAAATAGCCAAAAAGAGATGAAAACTATAAGATAGGTGTTTTGTCATAAGAACTGTGGCTATAAATACATATCTATGTATATTTTTTTCTCACAATAAAACAAACCTTTTGCTGTAAGCATTTTGATCTACATGGTCTTTTATGGGTTATATTTTTAATCTGATGTTTTCAACCTGATCTTTTATTAACAATACTTGTTACATCACGGATTGACCTTCAAATGTGAAAGTTTAGTACCAGTTAACATTTGAATTTTAGAAAATCTGCTATGCAGAAGCAGATGACATAAACATTCAGTCTACACACAGAACTCTACTAGATACTGTGGATACAGCAATCTGAAATACACAGTCAATGACCTCAAAGCCTTCACAATCCAGTACTTTTAATTGTTGATACTTATTAAAGTGCCATATTTGTTACCACACCAGGCACTAATTCAAGTGTTTTATACATGTTAACTCACCTTGCCTTCAGGACAAGACTGTAGGTTGGTCCTATTATTAGCCCCTTATTTAGATGAGGAAACCAAGGCCTGGAGTAGTTTCAGGGACTTGCTCAAGTCAATAATGCTAGTTAGCAGAACTCTATAGAGTTTGCTCTCCTCCATTCCTCTAAGACGATATAGATCAGTTCACAAATACATTCAAAATCATGATGCTGAGATCTGCCTAAAATGAGGCAGGTGTCAGCTTCTTCATTCAAGTTCATGTGGCAATTTTCAGGGGAAGACCGCCCTTCATTTTATTTAACACTCATCCTGCAGCAGACACGGTGAGAGAATTTCAGGCCACCTAACGCTGAAGTAAGGAGCATGGCTCCAATGGCATGGGGAAATAAAGAGCCTGCTCTACCACCTCTCACCAGACCCACACACCTCGAACGCCCTGATTCCACCACAGGCCAGTTCCCCCAGAAACACTCTGCCATGGGACCATGCTTAAGTCATGGAATTACATCTTGCTGAGTAATATGACTTTCTCTCTTTGCATATTTACCTGACTTTGTACTTGTTAAAACTGTTTTCAGTTTAAATTCTCCTGGATATTATGAGTTTTTTATGTATTCAATCAACTATTTCATACAAAGCTAAGAAATTTCCCCCCATACCATTGTTTTAATATTTTTTAATGAGAACTAGTAAAGTAGCTATCAAGTTCAAACAGCTTTAGGGGGGAGAAAAAACACATTAGAATTTGAGTTCTAAGATTACCATATAAACACTACTGATCTGCTCACCAAATAACAAATTAGTACTTTTTTATAATGGCAGAGCAGACCATAATTAAAGATTATTAAGTCGTGGATAAAGAATTTACAGAAATAATAAATTAAAACAGTTTATTACATTGACATTATCTTATTCCTTGTTGCAATCTGCTATTTAAACTGTGTTATTGGTTGCTGCTCCATCGAAGAAAATCTCATATAAAAACAAATTCCAAGTTGCCACATTTGTCATATATATTTGTGTGTTATTCAACACTTGCCATCAGATTGATAAGAGATAAAACTGGAAGCAATATTTTTAAAATAAGCTTCAGAGACTTTTTTTTTTTAAGAGTGTATTACTTATGTTTTCACAGTAATATCCAATGTGTTTAGGAGTCAGACTTCTGACAACCTGAACCATCTAGAATATATCAATAAATTCAATAAAAGAGGCTGTCCACAGATCAAGTGCTTTGTTCCACAGGTCAGGTGTGTCCTGCAAGCAACTCTCTCAGTGGAGGAAACACGAAAGTATTAGAAGCCAGTGTACTGAGGAGGCAAAACAACCAAACAAAAAGAAAATAAAATAAACGTTAAAAGGCTGGTAAGAGAGGCGCTTGGGTGCCTCAGCCAGTTAAGCATTCAACCCTTGATTTCAGTTCAGGTCATATAATCTCTGGGTCATGATCTCTGGGTTGTGAGACAAACTAAACCATTGCTCTTTGTTGTGATAAACTCAGAATGAATTAATTACCAACTTGCCACCCTTTAATACCAGCTGCTTTGAGATGATCCATCTGCTTAACCATTTTTAAAGATTTTATTTTATTTATTCGACAAAGATCACAAGTAAGCAGAGAGGCAGGTAGAGAGAGGAGGACGCAGGCTCCCCTCAGGGCAGAGAGCCCGATTCAGGGCTCGATCCCAGGACCTGGGATCACGACCTGAGCTGAAAGCAGAGGCTTTAACTCACTGAGCCACCCAGGCACCCCTGCTTAAGCATTTTTAAATGAAAATTAAAAAGCAAAAGGAACTTCTCCCTCAACCTCCATTCCCTTCCTCAAATTTCTGCAACTTAGCTCTTCTATATCCCTCTTTGACAACAAAGATCTCAGATTGAATGTGCTGAACTGCTCATCGTCCCTACCAGAAATTACTGGACATCCAGAATGGGAACCAGACACAGAGCAGCCAGCAGGAGGAGCAGAGGCTTCCATGAGGCACCCTTGGGACAGTAAGGACAGCTGAGGGCACTTATACCCACATCCCATGTCAGCACTCTGAAGAGGTCTGGGAGAAGGGAGGGATGAAGACAGGTTTAAGAGAGTACATGCTTGTCTCCATTTTCTATTGCTGCCGTAACAAATTACCACAAAGGTGGTGACTTGAAAAAGACACATTGATAACCTTGCAGTTCCATAGGCCAGAGTCTTACACAGATCTCACCAGGCTAAAATCAAGGGGTCATGTTTCCTTCTGTAAACTCTAGGATCTACTTCCTTGCCTTTCCCAGCTTCTAGAGGCTGCCCACAGCCATTGGCTCATGCCCCTTCCTGCATCTTCAGAGCCAGCAAAAGCAGGTCCAATGCGTCCCACATCTCCCTCTTCCACGCGCAAGGACTGCTGTGATGAGGGTGGGTCCACCTAGATGATCCACAACGCTATCCCCATGTCAACTTCAAGTTCCATCAAACATTTATTTATTTATTTACTTACTTACTTATTTATTTTTGCAGTCACATCTACCAAGTTCCTTCTGCCCCCTTACATAACATATTCACAGATTCCAGGAATTAGGATTTGGATGTCTTTGCGGGGAAGGGAAAACTTAATTCTGCCTACCACAGTGCTGTGGGTAGGAGGTGACTTGGCAAGCAGTTATCACTGTTTTCTTCCACTCCTGCTCCCCTCAGTCAGCTTTCCACAGTCAAAGCGCTTGAAAACACTGATTGCATTGTGTCTCTCTTTTACCCAGATTCCTTCAGTGGCTTCTTGATGTTCTGAATAATACCCATCCTCCTTTTCACAACAAACAAGGGTCTCGATAATTTAGCCCGGGGTATTTGACACTTTTAACACTGGTATCCATAGTAATAGATCCATTATTAAATCATAGCCTGGTATATAAGTGTGTGTACACTTCCACAAACCAGTGTTCTTCTTTACCATATACTCTGATAATTTAAATTCTGATCCATTCTTCATGTAATTTATTTTTAATGATGCTTGCAACCCACTAGTGACCTGTACCTCTTGGTTCAGAAAACACACATCTGCCCTGCCTTTTTCTCGGACTGTGGCTCCTACATTGTGTCACGCTCTCTCAGACCTAGACACACTCACCTGTTATCTCAGGCCAACCACTGATGTAAATGTTTTCCCTAGAACTTCTCAAGGCCTGCTCCCTCACCTCATCTGGGTTTCTGCTCCATTGACCCCTCTCAGAGAGGCCTCCCCTGACCACCCCATCTTTACTAACCCTTCCTCCACCCCCAGCATCATTTTCTATCTCTTATCTTTAGTTTTTTTACATGATCTATTTTTTAAATTTATATATATATATGTATATATATATACATACATATATATATGTATTAGTTTTTATTTATAACCCTAATTACTGGTTTGCATATTATTTCTGTTTCTTCTCTCCCACTAGAAGGAAAGGTCCACTAGGACCGTCTTATTCACAATACTAGTGCCTGAATAGGGCTACCTAATTCACCGAAAACACTCAAACATTAGTTATAGAATGAATGAATGAAGTATGAATGAGTGAATAAAGGTAAAGGAATAAAAGTGAAAATTATGAGTGAATAAAACCTAAGACTATATGGGTTAGTGTGAGAAACTTTAAGTATTGTTACATTATAATTCATATAATTCACTACAAACATCAGTAATTATCATTTTTTGATGCCACGCCAGACACTATGCGGAGACACAGCTCTGTGAGGCAGTTATTTCTACAGATGGGAAAATTGGGGTTCAGAGAAGTTAGGTTTCTGGTCCAGGAATAATATGGCCATTTTTACAATATTTAACACTTGTTGTCAGGCATTGTTCTAAGGAATTTACATGGGGGCACTATTATTATTGCTATTTTACAGACTGGGAAATTCAGACGTAGGACTTGATCAAAGTCAAACAGCTACTAAGTGGTGGCACCAGAAATCAATGCAGGCAGTCTGGAACCAGAGTCAGTTCATGACCTACACACTCTTGCTACTCAAAGTGGATAGCGCCAGCAGCAGCAGCAGTAGCACCTGGGGGCTTACGCGAAATGCAGAATGTCGTGCCCCATCCCAGGCCTGCATTCCACTAAGATCCCCATGTGATTTACAGATACAATAAAGTTGAGAGGCTTTCCTCTAAACCATACTGCTTCTCAGGCAGACAAGTGGAGAGGGACAGAAATAACTTTATGACAGTAGAACAAGCACACAAATAGTATTTAACTGGAAGTATTAAATGTGACTTTATATGAATATAATATAAAGTAAAATAATCTGAAACAAAACAAAAGGAAATTGCAGAACTTCTGGTAAATGACTCTTCACCCCCAAAATATGATTTTCCATTAGGTAAGAAAAAAATTATGAAGTACATTAATAGATTGGAACCATTATATTTTCCTTATTCTTCCATCCAAGTACTAACCAGGCCCGACCCTGCTTAGCTTCCGAGATCAGACGAGATCGGGCGCGTTCAGGGTGGTATGACCGTAGACTATTTTCCTTATTCTTAACCTCATATTTCAGCTTTAAATCATATCAACTGTCTCCTTGCTATGAACAATAAGTAGTCAAAATTACTCCCTTCTTCCCTTCTACTTGTTTCCTCTACCTCCACATTTATCTGGGCATTTCACTATTTTTCCTCACTAAGATGTGTAGCATTCCCATTCTATTGTACCACCATAATCCCCTAGTTATTTAGTCTTAATTCAGTATCCCTTTGGATTCAGTGACCCTTCATGTGCCTTTACCACATGTTCCTCATCTCTGAATACAGGATGTTGCCTTATCCTTTGTTGGCTGGATCTTTTGTTTTGCTTTGCTTCTTTTTGTCAAGTAGTGCTTTTTTAAAGGAATCATGGGCAACATATTCCATACATTGTTTCATCTTTAAAAATATATACCTGCTGCCTTTATAAATCAAGGAAAACGTGGCCAACTAGATTATTGGGGAGTTACACATTCCTTCAGAGCACTGTAGATGCTGCTCCCCTGTCTCCTACCACTGAATTCTGGGAAGAAGTCTGAAGCCATTCCAAGCAGTGACCCCTTGTAGGTGCATCACTACTTCACCCGGAAGTACTTCTTTTTAATCTTTGATGTAATTCATAACTTAAGCAGCATGTGGCTTGATCTAGATTGCTATATATATATTTTTCCCTGGTAGACTCTTTTCAACATGCTCATTTAGTTCTTTTTTTTTTTTAATTTCAGAATAATCTTCTTATTGTTCAGAACACTTTTTCTCTTCTATCTGATGGTTTCTCTATTTTAGGAGGATAATCTGTTCGGAATCCTTTGCCTACCAGAGAGCACTTTCTAATTGTTTTAGTTTCTTATTTCTTTGTCTTCCCTGCCATTAAAACTCAAGCTTCTCCTTCATGCTTGTGATTGGATTTCAAGCTTTGTCTATTCTGTCACTTCCTATCTGGGGTTTATTCGTTATCTGTAATGGAATTGTGTCAGCACTACAATCCCTCCTTCCTTCTAATTCTATTGTTTCACCATAATACCTTAGGGCTCCTGTTTTATCAAATTCAGAACCTTATCAGATTTTTCCAGAGCATGAAGCACACTTAAATAGCATATTCTTCTCTTACTTATGTTATGCTTAATTTCACATTCTCTTCAGCTCTCTTTTACATGGTATGTTCTAGTTTGTTTGGCTATTTGATAATGGCATCATTTTCCTGCCATTTCTTTTCCCCTGAGCCTCCAGTGATTCAGTGCAGAACTGTCTTTGACACCCCATCCCATCACATCTAGAATCTGCTTCCCTCCACCTCACCTTCTGCCTTTCTAATCTACAATTTGAGGGCTAGGAGTTTATAATATTTATTTTTCTGCTGGACAAGCAGGATTGAGGAGTGGAAGAGCGCCCTCAAGCTAAATGCGGTCCTTAGTGGGGGGCTAACACTGAGCTCTTGAGAATGTCTTTATAAGAATGGCCGAAGGATGAGTCACAAAACTTTAATTTACTATCCATGCACACATCCACTTTCTGGCGGGTATAGCTTCAATCCCCCACCCAAACCCTACATTGAAGGTTTCCATACCATGCTTTGTTATGAAATAGCCAGCGTCCCTAACTGTACTGGACTGGACTGGAATACCAGGGAATTAGAAGCCCATTCACCTTCGATGTGTTTTCAGTGAAAACTGCCAATAGGCATGCATACAGATGATAACTCAATTTCATCATCTCTCTGAGGTATACAAGGTGTTCCTTGAACTCAGTTTGTTTTTCTCAGTAATGTTTATCAATTTGTCTCCTTCTCTCTGAAGCCCACAGCATATCCCAGTGTTAACTGTGGATGCTGTTGCACATTTGCTTGTGTCTTTATACTCAATCTCCATCAAGAACAAGGATTTTATAATCATAATTTCCTGGGTTCCCATCTCAGCTCTACTGCTTACTCTCTGTGTTATTACAAGCAAGGTAAAGCCTTCCAAATTCTCAGTTCCCTTATCTAAAGTCTGGGGTTGATGATCTCTGTATAGAGTTATTATGGAGATTACATGGCATATTGTAAGCACTCAGTATATTTATACAGCTTTAATCTTACACGTATTCAAAGTATCATGGAGGTACTAAGGAGAAGCATCTTCTTATACATATTCTACTGGGGGCATGCTCTAACAAGGGAGGCTTTCTAGAAAAGGTGACACTTAGCCACATGTTACCAGTTGAAGAAGAGTGAGCCAAGAAGGAGAAGAGAAAGTCAGATAGAGGGGACAAACTCCACTCATTCATTTATTTGTTCAATTTAAGTATTTATTAAACATCATCTCTATGCCAGGCCCTATTCTAGGCTCGGGGTGGGGGGGATAGAGCAGTAAGCAAGAAGACAAAACATACATTCTACTGGTGGAGATAAACAATGAATAAATAAATGCACACTCTAATGGCAGATGCTGGGAAGCATTAGGAAAATATAAGGTAAAGAGACAGGATAATGGAAAGAAAGGGCTATTTTAGACAGTGTGGTTAGGGATGAGTTCTCTCAGGAAGCAACATTTAAACAGAGGCCAAAATGAAGAAAAGAGTAAAGTTTTGAGGTAAGATACAACATGAGGGGGGGGGGAACCAAAAGCTTAGCTTTTCAGGACACAACAGTCATTCAGTGTTGCTGGACTGTGAGAGGAAACTAGGGCAAGGTCAGGTATCAGCTATGCTAAGCTAATTGCTCTTTAACCTGTACTGACCAGAAGCCACTGAAAGGTTTTAAGCAAAGGAAGGGAACTGTTTTACTTGTGCTTTAAAAAGACTACTCTAGAAATGGCATGCGGGATAGATTTGAGAACAAGTGGTGAGGCTGGGGAGGAGCCTATTTGGAGGCCGGAGAAGAAATAAAGAATTTTAAAGTTACTTAGAGGTAAAACAAGGAGGAGTATAGGTAAATGGATTAGCTCAGCATATGAGGTTCCTAGCTCTGAGAACCAGTATTTAGGTTGAGATCTGACAATTCCCAAGGAAGAGAACTGGGGCAAGATATAGGTCCTAGGAGCTCACTCTGGGTCTGATTGACAGGAGGAAAACAACATGGGGACCAAACAGTAATAGGTAGACCATTAAGACTGCAACTCGAGGAAAATTTAATTCCAAACCCTGCCGGTAGACAAATTAAAGTTATTAATATAAAGCCTGCTCTCTAGCTCTGTCCAGGACTGGAGTAAATCTGAGTTTGTTTCTAAAGACTGTTACTTGATTTTGTTTACACGGAATGAGAAAGGAGCAGGTGGGGAGAAACCAGAAAAAAAAAAAAAAAACAGAAGATGACAAAAAGCTTCCTTCAGGACTTTTAAAAATGCATCCCTTAATTGGCATCTAATTTTTATATGCACCATGACATCAGCCTGTCATTTACCCTGGTGACCCAATGATAGATTTTATATTCCTCCCTAAGATGTTCTCCAATTTCTTCCCTGACAACACACTAGTGGAAAGAATGTAGACTCTCGGGTTCAAAAGACCTGACTTCAGTGCTGGCTAGGCCATAGATTAGCCACATGACCTAGAAGCCAAGCCACTTCTCCTGTCCACATCCCTGTTTCTTAACTAGGAAAATAAAACACTCAGAGTGACTTCTGAGGATTAATTAATGTAATGAACATGACAGTACCTGGTACAGAGCCTGGCAGACAATAGGTGTTCCATGAATGTTTACTTGATTTAGCTCAAGCTTGGGATGCATGTGGACCAGGGAAGGGAGAGGAGATGAGAATGGATCACAAAAAAATGTCTTATGTCAAACTAAGGCATTAATGGAGAGTCGTCTAAGAATCTTAAGGAAAGAAAGAGATTTTCTTGCAGGGTCCACGTTAGAGCAAGGAAATCAGGAAATAACGATAGTCCAAGTAAGAAATAATGAGCTCAGGGGTGCCTGGGTGGCTCAGTGGGTTAAAGCCTCTGCCTTCGGCTCAGGTCATGATCTCAGGGTCCTGGGATGGAGCCCGAGTCAGGCTCTCTGCTCAGCATGGAGCCTGCTTCCTCCTTTCTCTGCCTGCCTCTCTGGCTACTTGTGATTTCTATCTGTCAAATAAATAAATAAAATCTTTATTAAAAAAAATGAGCTCAGCAGTGCAGTGGTAAAAAGACTGAAAAGAAAAGGCAATTTCTTTAGTTATTTAGGAAGATGATTAATTAGCAGTGGAACAGAAGAAGAAAAAAGAGTCTAGGAGACTCCCAATTTCTGGCCTGAAGTACAGAATCCAGGTCCTATTCAAAAGACAAGGAACACAGGAAGAGTAGCAAGTATAAAAAGGAAGATAAGGAAATCACTTGCTGGGTATTCACTCGTTGAATGATTCCTATGGTTCACCAAATATTTGTGGAATGCCTACAATGTAAGAGCATGAAGCATACAGCAAGGAACATACAGAGATGGTCCTTCCCTTCATGGAGCTTACATTGCAGCAAAGAGTGAACTACATAAAAAGGATTCAAGGACAGTGATCCTTGAAGAGAGAATAGCATATATTAAAGTTTTGAGGATGAAAAAAATACCACCTTTAAGGATGTAAAGGAATTTCAGGCTCAAGTAAGGAGAGTGAGGCACAAAATCAAGATGGAGGCATCTTCTATATCATATAGGCCCTGGCAGACCATTTTAAGGAGGTGGGTTTATCTTTATAGTTTGTGAAACCATTGATGAATTTTGAACAGTAAGCTGAGATATGGGCAGATTCACATTTGGAAATTACACTCTTAGTGAAATGTAGAGAAAGCTTTAAGGACATCCACATATCAGACTAGAAATTCTGAAAAGCCCACTTGGCCACAATACATCCAGATATTAGAAAAAATAATGTAAACAGATATTTAATGCATTGCTGGGCTAACAGGAAAGAAAAAGAAATCCCCAAATCCCATGAAGAATAACAACATGCTGAAACCAAAGGTAGGCAAACTGTGAAGCCAGAGCTGCCCTGAGGAATAAATGTTAGTAACACAGAACTAGAGCTTTGGGAATTAATGGCTGTGTGGGAGAACAGGAGCTTAAACCTTGGGTCCATTGAAAGTCCACTGAAACCTTGGGTTGAAACTGTAACTTTGGGGTTATCTTCTCTACCAGACAGAAATTATTTGCATCTCTATCAAGTAACTTTTAAATAGCCAATTTTCTACAAATAAACATGAAAGCAGGGGCATTAAGTTTAAAATATCTACACTCAGTGAGAAAGTGAGCTAGAAGAAAATTCATCTGCTTTCAAAGGAAAAGATAAAGAGACCTATTTAACCCAGCTGCAGGTAAAAACCATGACTCTCTACAAATATAGATTGCACATGCATCAAAGATTTACTTAATTGATTAATAAGGGGGCCAGCAGGATGGACCCAGGTGGAATATGATTGCTATGTCAGATACTGGTTAATATCCTACAAGGCAATAAAACTGTAATTCTGGAATTATCTTTTCTACCACACAGAAATCATTAGCATCTCTACCAAGTAACTCATCTTTATATTTTTTCTATAAATATATAAAATATATATGTAATTTTCTATAAATAAACATGTAACTTCATGGAGTTTGAGCTCCAGTTAACAATAAGTCAAACAAAGGTATGTTCCCCTAGAGCTACACTGTCCAATGTAGGAGCCACTACACACATGTGGCTATATAAATTTAATCTTAAATTAATTGAAATTAAATAAAATTGAAATATCACCTTATACCCGTTAGAGTGGCCAAAACTGACAAGGCAAGACAAATGTTGGAGATGATATGGAGAAAAGGGAACCCTCTTATACTATTGGTGAGAATGCAAGTTGGTACAGCTACTTTGGAAAACAGTGTGGAGATTCCTCAAGAAGTCAAAAATAGAGCTACCCTATGACCCAGCAATTGCACTACTGGGTATTTACCCCAAAGACACAGATGTAGTGAGAAAAGGGCCCAATGTTCATAGCAGCAATGTCCACAATCACCAAACTGTGGAAGGAGCCGAGACGCCCTTCAACAGATGAATGGATAAAGAAGATGTGGTCCATATATACAATGGGATATTACTCAGCCATCAGAAAGGATGAATACCCAATATTTGCACTGACATGGATGGAACTGGAGGGGATTATGCTAAATGAAATAAGTCAAGCAGAGAAAGACAATTATCACATGGTTTCACTTAAATGTGGAACATAAGGAATAGCATGGAGGATATTAGAAGGAAGGAAAAAAATGAAGGGGGGGAGGGAATCAGAGGGGGAAATGAACCATGAAAGACTATGGACTCCAGGAAACAAACTGAGGGTTTCGGAGGAGAGGGGGGCAGGGGGATGGGTTAGCCCGGTGATGGGTATTAAGGAGGGCACGTATTGCATGGAGTACTGGGTGTTACACACAAACAATAAATCATGGAACACTAAATCCAAACTGCAGGTTTCCAAAAGATTCGCTGCAGAAAGTTCTGGGTTGGGTTGCCCTAGAGAACTAAATATCCTTGGGTAGGCTTCATAGACAATGCTCCAGTAGGACGTTGAAAGAACATATCATCATCCTTTTATCTTATTTCCAAGTTTTAGATAATTTTCCTTAACAGTGGAAATATTAATAATGACAATTTTGGAGACCCTGAGAATTTATCATTTTATATTTGTTTCAGCTTTCTTTCAGACCTTAATATCACAGCACCCTCAATGTAGGTGGTACCCTAAGCTCAGAAATTAAAGTGACCCCTGGTTGATAGTACACAGTGGGCTCTGGCAAAAACCACATAATTCTTTTCAGAATTTTATTTTTTGAACCACTTTATTGTGGTATTATTAACATAACAAAAAGCTGTACCTATTTAATGTATATAATTTGGTGAGTTTGGGGAAAAGCATACACCCATGAAAACATCACCACAATCTATTTCACAAACACACCTGTCACCTCTAAAAGTTTCCCTCCACCCGCTTTATTTATGCTTGTTATTTTTGTGTGTGTGACAAGAACACTGAACATAAATTTTAAAATATACAATTTCTTAAGGATACAGTACAGTACTCTTATCTCACTGAAAAGTTTTCCTGTGCACCACTTTATTTTATTCTCTAGTCCAGGGAGATGGTGGAAATCTAATAAAATCCTTGTGCCACTCTTTTGGCATACATTATTTTACCTGAAAATTTACTGATATGAATATTTTCCATAAAGTTTCCAGGAAGCACAAAGACTTCTGGGCAACATATAAAATTAATGATAATACCTACCATTTGTTACATGATTTATAGTTTATAAAATGCTTTTAGGAACAGGAGATAGAGCCATTCTCTCTTCTGGGAAAGCTTGATTATCTAGCATCAACTCTTTAGAGAAGTCACACGTGGCCTCCTCTACCTGTTGCCTCTCAGAAGAACTGCCCAATGAATGACCAAGTCAACACCACCTCTTTCCCTTGGATTTCTTGTACAGATTAGCCATTCTGTCTCTTCTCTTTAAAGACCATTTCCTTCTACATCCATATCTCTCTATTCCAGTATGACAGGAAATAGAGATGAACTCTCTTTCCACAACCTATAAGTTGTGTGACTCCATGCAAGTTACTGACCCTCGGTTTCTTAACCTGGAAAACTCGGAATAGAAACATCTACCTTAGAATTGCTCTGAGGGCCAAATAACAAAAAGATTTGTTTATTCCCACATGAATTTTATGATGTTTTTTGCTCTCCTTACCTCCTTACCATCCTCAACTTATCCAAAAACAGAAAATCCTTGCATGGGATCACCCTTTTACATTCAGGCATATTATTTTTCAGTTTACATATAAACAGAGTTGTTGCCTTTGAGGATTTTTAAATTACTATTTTAATATCTTTTTTGTTATTGTACTAATAATATTATTATACGATAGTTGTAGAACGTGATCTATATGATGGGTATTCTTTGGAATACATTAAGACTTCATTTTGGACTAAGTATCTGGTTAGTATTTATAAACATTTCATTTAAGCTTAGAGAGAATATCATAAGTGTTCTACTTATCTATTGCAGAACAAGTCTATTCATCACCCACTATGACTATGAACTTCTATCAATTAGTTGTATTTCTGTCTGTTTTTAGTTTTCTTTCAGTTTTTAGTTTTCTTTCAGTTTTTAGTTTATTTCTGTCAGTTTTTAGCTTATATATTTATGTATTTTGAAACTATGTCATGAAGTGTACTGTACCTAATAATTACTGCATTGGCTATCCCTCTATATTGGGATAGCTTCCTGGTAAACATTCTCTTTTATCCATAATTATGCCTTTCATTCCTAATATTGTTTTATGAGTTAAAATCTTATTTGGTTTGGGATTAATATTTTTATACCAGGCTTCTTTCAGTTTCTATTTGTCTGATATGTGCTTCTCCCATCTCTTTGTTATTTGTTAAGAGAATAAAGCGTACTGAGAAATGTTTAAGGTTTAATATAGATAGAGATATGTATGTATAGATAGATACAGATACACATATATAGATATAGAGATATGTATAGATATAGATATACAAACATATATACCTAAACATAACATATATTTATATTATATTAAATTACATTAAATACATATATTTATATATTAAATTATCTTACATTATGTTTACATATATTACTATATAAATATACTTTATATTTAGGTATATATACAAAGAAAACATCTGGAAGGACATCCATAACATATTAAGAATTGTATCCCCACAATGGAATTACAGGAGAATTTTTGCTTTGTTTTGTTCTCTTATTTTTATCTTCTAATTTTCCCACAACGAAAACGATCCTTTGTATAATTAAAAATGTTAAAAATAGACTTCATTTTGAATATTGTGGTTGTAAGACAGGTTCATTATTACTTGTTCCTGCAAAAAGATCTTTCAGAATTCACAACAAAATAAAACCTAGTTGTCCTTATCATCTTTGGAAACTCAGAAAACATCCAGTTCTTCTACATCAATTTTGTGCATTGAATCAGTACAAAAGGAAGCTTGTGAAGGAAGCTTCACAATCTTGATTTACTTCCCTTCCTTCCCCCTTGGTGTCCATGCCCTTGTAGCTCAAAGGGGTACAGCTTCTTTTCATTTATTCTGATTTATTAAATCAGCATCTTCTCTCTAGACCAGCCATAAAATTCATGGTTTAGAATTTATTCTCAAGCTTTAGGCTGTGGACTTTACATCTGAAACGAGCAAGTCACCTCTGCCCTGTTGCAAAGTTTACAGGTGCATCACGTCCACAGGCCTATCTGCTGAGCTTGCTTTCACCAAATGTTTACCTCAGAGAAAAGTCCTATTAACAGTAGGACACTTTGGATGCTCCTGGGTGGCTCAGAGGGTTGAAGCCTCTGCTTTCAGCTCAGGTCATGATCTTAGAGTCCTGGAATGGAGCCCCGCATAGAGCCCTGCATCTGGCTCTCTGCTCTGCAGGGAGCCTGCTTCCACCTCTCTCTCTGTCTGCCTCTCTGCCTACTTGTGATCTCTGTCTGTCAAATAAATAAATAAAATCTTAAAAAAAAAAAAAGAGCACAGATTCTTTGTCACTAATTTAATGGAACTGTATATAAAATTTTTCCATCACTGTAACTGGTGTCAGATATATAGACTTTATAAGTTAAAGAAGTTTCTTTCCATCCCAGTTTACCTGGAATAGTGTTGTTGTTTTTTTTTTAAACCTGGAATAGTTTTAATTATAAAGTTGAACTTTATCAAAACCCCTTTTCTTCATCTATTGAGATAATCGTGATTATTCAGTCAGTATATAAGGGGAGAAGTTTGCATTAATTGATTTTCTGAGTTTGGAGCATCTTACACTACTCAGATAAATTCTACTAATCCCACATAAATTCTAATTTATTGGAAAATTTAGGTAAAAAGTATTTTGTTTAGGATCTGTGCACGAGTGATCATAAATAAAATGGGTATTATTTTTATTATGTAATTATTAAATATTAAATATTAAAGCTTTACTAGGTTCAAGAAATGTAGTGAGCAGCTTTTCTTCTTTTTCTAGTGATAATTTGAATAAACTAGGATTAGCAACTCCTTGAAAGTCTGGTAAAATTTATCCATGTAACCATCTGATCCCTTTGATTTTTTTTCTTCTTTCTTTCCTATCATTGTCTGACAAAATTTCTTTTTTTTTTAAGATTTTATTTATTTATTTGAGAGAGAGAGATGGAATGAGAAATAAAGAGCATGAGAGGGAAGAGGTCAGAGGGAGATGCAGACTCCCACTGTGCAGGGAGCCCAATGTGGGACTTGATCCCATGACTCCAGGATCATGACTTGCACCAAAGGCAGTTGCTTAAGCAACTGAGCCACCCAGGCACCCAGAATTTCTTAATGTCCTCTTCTCCTGCTACAGCTTTGATGACTTGATTCCCTTCTACATTTTTTAGTTATTACCTTCACATTTTGAACATGCATATATGACTTAACAAAGTCTGAAATTAATATTTATGTCATCCTCCTAAATAATATAGACTCCATTCTTCCTTGGCACCAAACCCTCATTTTCCACAATATTACTGCGGCATGTTTTGCCTCCACTTTAAGGTCACTCAAATCAATTTTATTTTTATTGTCAGTGTTTATTCAAAATTTACCAATATGTTCAGCAATACCTTACCTCACCGCTGCTTTTTATTCTAACTCTCTCCTTCCTCCGTCTTGAAGTACATTCCTTTTTAGTTCTTTAGAGCAAAGGTCTTTAAATATTCTGTTTGTATTAATCTGAAAATGTCCAAATTTCACTTTCACTCTTGAATTATAGTTTAACTTGGTATAGAATTCCAAGTTAACAGATTTTCTTTCAAAACCTTCAAACTATTATTCCACTTTCCTACGTAGTATACTGTTGATCATCAGCAAGCAATTAGCCTTTTCTCTCTGGTCACTTTTATAGTTTTGTCTATGCCTTAAGGGATTCTGCAGTGCTCACCATAGGATATGTATATGTAAATGCATTTCATATTCTTTAGAACCTGAGTGCTTCTTCGATGTGGGGGTTGATATAGTTCTTCAGTTCTTTTTTTTTTTTTTTTTAAGATTTTATTTATTTGACAGACACAGACTACAAGTAGGCAGAGAGGCAGGCAGAGAGAGAGGGAGAAGCAGGCTCCCTGCTGAGCAGAGAGCCGGATGCGGGGCTCAATCCCAGGACCCTGAGATCATGACCTGAGCCGAAGGCACTGAGCCCCCCAGGCACCCCCCACTGAACCCCCAGGTGCCCCATCTTCAGTTCTTTAAAAAAAACAAAAGGTCAAGAATTATACTGTAAGTCATTAAAAAGCCCTATCTCTTTATTTTCACTATTAGGTTTATGTTGGGCCTTCTCATTCTCTCCTCCAGGTTTCTCAGCCATCTTTCCATACTTTTTGTCTTTCTATCATTTTTCTCTTTTGAGTCAGAGCACTAGGTGACTTCCTCAGGTGCATCTTCCACTTCACGAATCATCTCTTTCCTGTACCTAACAGCCTATTTAAGACATGTATTAAGTTTATAATTTTAAAGATTTATTTATTTATTTTGAGAGAGAGAGTGTGTGAGCAGGAGTGGGGCCAGAGGAAGAGAGAAAGAGAGGATCTCAAGCAGACTCCCCAAGCATGGAGCCCAACACTGGGCTCGATCTCACAACCCTGAGATCATGACCTGAGCCGAAATCAAGAGTTGGACACTTAACCAACTAAGCCACCCAGGTGCCTTTCAAGTTCATAATTTTAATCACTACTTTTTTATTTTCAGAAGTTCTACTTTACTTTTTTTTCTATACCATCAGTTCATTTACTTTGGTTTCTATTCCTTCATTAAGCTTTATAAGCCCTTTAAATATACTTAGTGTCTAAAATCTTCCAGATCATTCTACTTCCTCTACTTAATGGAGTACTAATTCTCCTGTATCTTGCATCAGTTAATTTTCTCTCATGATGCCTAATTTTCTCACATAATTCATAATTTTCATTATGAGCTCATTTTCAATGATGGTGGTATTTTCCAAGATGTCTCAAGGACTCTGTATGGAATTATCCATATAGAGTGCTTTAACATTTGCTACTCTGAGGACTTCAAAAGTATCGGAACCAGTTTTATTAATAATTTAATTACTAATTTAATTTAATTAATAATTTAATAAAACTCTAACTCCAGTACTAAATAGTAAAATAAGTTAAATTTGGGGCTTTGATTTCTTATAACTGACTTCTTTACCTCACAGTCCCTGGCACCCAGGAAATGTCCTTGCTTCTTCCTTTATTTTCTCCAGTCTCCTTGGATCGGGTAGCTATCCAGGCCTCCATGCTTTATGCAAGAGCCCCCTCCAATTCTTTGCAGCCTAAGTCCATATTTCCTGCTCTTCTGTGGCTCTGGCTCTAAGTTCTCTATTTTGCACTTAGTTATTTCATTTTTTTAAGCTTAGCATTTATTATTATGTTGTTATTGCTGTCATTGTGATCTAGCAGGTATCTGTGCTTGTAGCATTAGGGATACCAGTCTATACCAGTTTAATTTACTTTGGTGCTAGAAGTTTCCATTTGGATGCCCTGTTATGTGCAAGAGTTCAGATTCTTTCCTAGTTCTCTTGTCCTCTTAGTTCTCAAATCCAGTCTGATTTGAAATACCTCACTCACTCATTCCCACCGCTTACTCATCTAATTTAAAGGCATGCTTGGAGAAAAGCAAAGCCAGGCAGTCCCGGTGTTCTCTGAATTCTTCAATCTGAATTTCTATATAATCTTGGACTCTAGGTTTTTCCATTCCTTTAAGAAACTAATGTCATACAAAAGAAGTGACTGCTCTTTTTTATGCAGAAATATATCTCCCTTGGCTCACCCAGTAATACCTTCATTAGGTCCTATGCATAATTATTGGATAATTCCATTTTTCTTTCCTGAGGTTGCCTGCCTAATTAAGAGCACTTCAAGATGTAGAATACAGGTCTTTATGCAAGAGCCCCTCCAATTCTGAGTCTTTATGCTTGTGCAAGAGCCCCCTCCTTTTTTCTTTCCTATCATTGTCTGACAAATTTTCTTTTTTTGTGCTTTACAGCACAAAAAGAATACAGGTGATGTGTTCTACAGAGGGCCCATTTAAATGACTGGTGAATGTGCTTTACAGGTGATGTGCTTTACAGATGGCCCAATTAAATAACTGCTTTTTGCTATTTCATTACAAACACAATCAGAAATAAAAATGAGGATCTAAAGTATGGTTCCTTTTGGTCAATAGAAGGTAACTTCCCATGCAAAATAATATGGAGTAGTCCCCACTTATCTGGAGGGGATACATTCCAAGATTCCTAGTGGAAGCCTGAAACCCCAGAGAGTTCTGAACACCATATGTTTTTTCCTGTACATACATACCTATGATAAAGTTTAATTTTAAAATTAGGCACAATAAGAGATTACCAATAATAACTCATAATAAAATAGAACAATTATAACCATATATTGGAATAAAAGTTATGTGAATGTGGTCTCTCCCTCTCTCAAATTGTCTTACTGCATTGCACTTACCTTTCATGTGAGATGATAAAGTGCCTGTATCAGAACACAAAGGGAGGTGAACGACATAGGCATTGTGATGTAGTGTTAAACTACTACTGACCTTCTGATGTTACAGCAGAAGGAGGACCAGCTGCTTTCAGACTATGTCTAACGACAGAAAGCAAACCCATGGATAAGGGGAACTATTGTATTCAAAGTATTTGCAACTCAACGTAGGTCCTTTTTGGATATTATTATTTCCAATAAGTGAGCAATAATTTTATGTTACATTGCTATATATTTTATCTGGTTACATATGTAATATATAACACCTCATTTTGAAAGTTGTATTCTACCCAACTACAAAAGTTAAGTGGGGCTGTTAACTAATAAGATAGGTAAGAAAAAAGATGGAATAAACAGATTACTCTGTAAAACTAGGTCTGCTTCTCTTTAGGATGGTAGTGGAAGACTGCATTTCCATAAAACATCCAGTGTTTTTATCTGCTATTTATTCACTCATCTCTAGCCTTCCCACTGTTTCGGTAAGGTCATTTTTTAACAAATAACATAAATAAAGTGGGATCATCTTCTCCAAATAAATAATACCTATGTATTATGATAAGACCAAGTACTATATTCACGAATAAACTCTTTTCTTTAAAAAAAAAATTCAGACATCTTTTTTGTGTTCTTTAGCATTCTTTACCTCCTATTTTCATTCATCAATATAGAAAGTGCAAGGTTGCACAGGAATTCTCAAACTTCCTTACTTTGTAAGTGATTAGTGTCTCACATAAAGATTGTCCCCAATCCATTGGGGAGGGTATGTGCTATGGTGAGTGCCGTGAAGTGTGTAAACCTGGCGATTCACAGACCTGTACCCCTGGGGATAAAAATATATTGTATGTTTATAAAAAAAAAATTAAAAAAGATTGTCCCCACTCACATGTCCTTCTGTCTGACCACCTTTTAGTAAGAATGTCAAGTGCCCAGTTAGTATAAAACCTATTATGCCAACAAAGACTTCTAACAGCAGCCCTTGGCCTATGCTTTGTTCCAGCTAAAGTAGAAAAGGGACTAAATTCAAAGGCATAGTCAGATTCATTCTCTGGGGTGGCATGGAAAAAGAAGAAAATCGGGTATGTCTCTATCCTTCCACTCTGCTCTGTCGCCTCTCTCCACTCCATCTCTATATGCTCTGTCTTCTCTTCTGTGACTGCAGATCTATTCATGGTGACTGGAAGGATTAAAGATGGATTGACTTTTGGCTCTGTACATGTCCCTCATTTATAAACTTTTAATGTTTACAAAGAAAAAGCAGATTCTTTATCTAAACACAGCAGAAATTATACTGCTCCAATAAAACCCTGTCGTTCAATTATTCAATCTTTATGGTCTTTCCAGAATAGTTGCTCCTCATATATATTTTCTAGTGGCAAAGAAATTCTCACTGTTGATTTAGCAGGTGAAAAGGATGACAACTATTATAAATAACAGAGAAATCTTACATCCCGGATCAACATACAAAATAATACAAACTCCTCGCTTGAGCAACATGCCAGAATTCAACATCCAAGTGATTTTTTATCTCCTTCAAAGCAGTCAGCTCTGAATATATCCTCACTTAGTCTCACAGGTAATGCTGCATTTGCTCAGAACATTCTGGAGCCTCTCAAGGGGTGCCTGGGTGGCTCAGCCATTTAAGCGGTTGACTCTTGATTTCAGCTCAGGTCATGATCTCAGGGTCCTAGGATCAAGCCCTGCCTTGTGTTGGGCTTCCCACTGACTGAGGAGTCAGGATTCTCCCTCTCCCTCTGTCCCCCACCCACCTTGCACGCACTCGCATGCTCGCTCTAAAATGAATAAATAAATCTTTCTTTAAAAAACATTCTGGGGGTGGGGCAGGTCATGATCCCAGGGTCCTGGGATCGAGCCCCGCATCGGGCTCTCTGCTCAGCAGGGAGCCTGCTTCTCTTCCTCTCTCTCTGCCTACCTTTCTGTCTAGTTGTAATCTCTGTCAAATAAATAAAATAAAATCTTAAAAAAAAAAAAACAACATTCTGGGGCCTCTCTTTCAGAACTGCCTTGAGGGCTTGGCACATGGTGCGTTGAAAAGCCTCTGTGGCAGCAAATCAGCATCATGGAAGAGTTGTTCTTATTTCATTTTGTTTTCAAGATAGAAAGATTACTTGGAGCCAACTGAAATAGGTGTTCGAGTTGAATTATACAGTTGGGTTTGCACAAATACCAAGTAGTAAGACTGAGAGGTAATAGGGGCAGTTTCCTCATGTACCTTATAAACTGATCCTGAAGATACGATGAATCTAAAAATTAGTTGAGAAAACAGCAGCCTCATAGCAACAAAAACAAATTCTTTCATAGCAACCCCTATAAAGGGCAACACTCCCCTCATTTAATAGTTTAAGCACTATTGCATTTCTTGTGTGACATCGCTTTTTGTCTATGACTCATATCTTCATTCTCCTTAAAAATGTTTTAAAAGATTTGCTGAAGATATTTTTATGTTCAAGTTATATCTGGTTTTGTTTTGTTTTTTTAAGATTTGTTTTCGAAATTATGCTTGGGTACTATTCAAAGAAGGTAAATGTTTTCTGGGGGAAATGCTAGCATGTAATCATTCGAGTTTTATTGGCTTCAGAGTAGGTTTTCTTGGTCACATAAATCATGCAAACATTTGTGAATATTCCCTTTCTTGTGACACAGAGATGGCGGGAAATAACAGGAGATGCCATGGACTTGGAATTAAGGGGGGTCACTTCTAGTCTTGGCTGATCTTTTGGGTAAGTGACTTGATAAGGATTGGTCCATTTTTCCATCAATGATGCTTATTAGCCTCTGAGGATTTGGGGAATTCAGTGAAGTGACTTTTGAAGGCCCTATGGAATGAAGTTGTGGCAGGAGACAGAGCCCTAGAGGTCAAAATGGGGAAATCCAAAACTACTGTTGTGAACCGATCTAGAGTTTAGCTCCCTTTTAGCCACTGACCCGTTCACTGCATATTGGCCTTGTGGAAAATGCTGGACAAGCACAAGCACTGTCAGAACACCTGGCTCAAAGGATCACAACAGAAAGCCAGAAAACTGGAAGCACAAGTTTTCTAGAATTGTGATTATCATCAGTGACCATAGTAAACACAGCCACAGGAGACACCAGCTACTAAGTGAAGAGAGAAACTATACATATGACATAGTACATAGCTTAATTTATCTACATATGCATTTTTTAAATCTGGAAAGATATATATACACATATATGTGTATATATATATAATCTCACAAGGAAAAGAGGCCATCTGTGAGATGGAATTTTTTTCTTCTTTTTTTGCTTATCTGTATTTTCTAATTTTTCTAAAATGAACACATGGGAATATGAATAACTTCGATTCTCATAAAAATAAAACAGTCAGTGTAAGTAGGATCACTGTGCAAAAGTGACACCAGAACACAGGTCTGTTACCACTCTCCACCCTCCTTCATGCATGGCACAAATTCAAGAAAACTATGGATTATCTTGCTTAGCAAAATTTTCAAATCAGTCTGTTGTCCATATAAAAACTGATTAAAAGACGCATCCATTACACTGAATTGAAAGTCACTTCTCTCCGTGCAACTGGAAAAACAGTGTAAATAAGACACACAGCCAGCATTGCTCTCATCATTTACGTCTGTCTGAGCTAATTAAAAATAGTCTTTTTCAATTGCTTTATACTCAGAAAAATTAAGGTTCTCGTTTGTTCTCTTTGTACTACCCAGAAGAAGCATGCATATGAAGGTTGCCAACCTGAAAATACAGTGCGTTTAAATCTTAGAAACGGGAACTACATTTATTTTCTCATTTTTCCATCTTTATTGCCGTTCTTCAATGCCAAAATGTTCTTTGGAGAGCACATAGAATGAAAGACCACATCCATTTCAATAACTTACAGGAGAGGGTCACTCTCAAGGAGCTTTTGCAAAGGGCAAAGTGGAAGAGAAACACTTTTAGTGAATTACCATGAAAAAACAGTAGTATGTGACAACTTCTGTTTGACAGTTTTTCACTAAAAACTTAGAAGGTATCCATGTTATTTCTCAAGGTATTCATTTTCTTCAAATTAGACATTGGTTCAAATACTCTTTTTAAATGGCATTGCTTGCAGGCATGCTTTTTCTCGGGGGAAGAAATACCACCAAAGTATAGTCTGGCATTATCATTGGCTTAATCGTGTCCATTAGCTTTACATTCCAGAATTTAATGAAAAGGATTTTAGAAAACTTTCAAATCAGCATGGTGAGTGAGGAGGTGGGAGGGTGGGTGGAGGATGGGGTGAATATATGATGCATGCTGCTTCTGGATACTATTTTAGCAGATTTTCCAAAAGAAGTTATTTTAGCTCATTCTTAGCTTTCAAGTCATCATTTGGAAAATATATGCTGCCTTTGAATGGAACACAGAATTTCAGAGTAATATATAACTCCTTCTATTAGAGAAAAATAAGAAATCTTGGTTTCTGCAAATATCACATATTTGGAAAACTGGTGTTTTTAGGCTACTAAGTCCAAGAGATCCTGCTCAAGGTCGCCGTGGTAGGCAGAATTTTGGCCCCATGATCTTTGCTCCCTGGTTTTACTCCTATGAATCACTATTACATAATGACATGGCAGATGTACTTAAGGTTACTAATCAATTGACCTTAAACTAGGAAGATTATCCTGGAGTATCCACTAAGCTTAAGCTAATCAAATGAGCCCTTAAAAAGCAGAATCCTTCATCTGGCTGGTAGCAGAAGTACTTAATGATTCAAAGAATGAAAAGGATTTGATAGACCCTTTTTTATTTGAAAATGAAAGGGGTCATGTGTTTAGTAAATAAGAACCTTAGTTTCCAGTAGAACAGGAGAAAATTCTCAGGAAGAGAAGCAGGAAATCACAGGCATGTCAGGTAGGAACCTGCCAGTGTGCCCAAGAATTATTCCACTCCATCTGCATGTGAACTCAGAGATGAACCAAAAGAATATGGGTTGGGACATCAACAGAATCTGCTACCCTTAGGATTCAACAAGACTTCCAATCAACAAAATAGCCTAGATCTTGGGCAAATTTTCCCTATTAGTGTGAGCAATAAATGGTTGAGCAAATCCTTTATATATGATAGTCTCTTGTTGATCAAGGTCTAGGGGATCTAGAACAAACACTCTTATGGGGCTCAACTAGGGCTGGACTTAAGACTTCAAGCATTAAATTTGAATTTAAATTTAATTTGTATTTGGAAGTTACATTCTTATTCTGCACAGGTCAGGAAGGAAGCCCTTTAGCTACTTCCTGTTTAGTAGTCTCTCCTCTGCCTGACAGCTGTTTACATCTGGGTCATTAGCAAGTTGGGCAGGGCTCACATCTGGCACTCACTCCCTACAGTGGAAGAGCAAAAGCAGTTATATGTTATCCTCCAAAGTTTTGTCAGCATGTCTGTTCTCCACCCAGTCCTGAGAAGAGCTTTAGCACCATCATGATGTCCTCACAGACATGGAAAGCCATGTTGGCAGCAGAGACCAGAAGCAAGGAGATATAGCAGAGCAATACCCCAGGACAGGGCCAAAAAGCCTAACAGTCCTTCCCCCTAGACTCCCAATCTTCAGCTCCCCAGCCTCGAATCAAAAAGATGAGATACAGAAAGGAAAGAACTCAAGAAGGAAAGAAAAACAAGGAAAGGCATAATTAGATGTTATATGCCTTCTGATGGAAGAACACACCACCACTTATGAAGGAGTCTGGCTAAAAAATTGAACCTGAGTTCAATCAAGACTCTAGTTTTAACTACCAATGTACAAGAAATGTAGAGGACAGAGTAACATGTTAAATGCCACTGCAGGAATGAATGAAAATCCAGACTGTGGGAAACTGTACAGAGCGAATCACCAGGTATCAACAAATAAAGAGAAACCTATAGATTAAAAAAGACCTAAAAGATATATCAATTAATTGCAATGTGTGGGTCTAACTCAAAGAATAAGGATGACTTTAATCTTTATTCAAACTATTAAAAATTATGAGTTTATGAAAAAGGAAATGTGAATACTGACCAAATATTATGATGTTATGAATAATATTATATTTTTAATTACTTGAAAAAGAAATAAGAACCTTAGTCCTTATAACAGCAACTAAACTGAACTGAATTCAGTTTGGAAGTGGAATCTTTCCAAGAGCCTACAGATAAGAGCACTGCCAACATCTTGATTTCCATTTCATGAGTCCATGAGTAGAGGATGCTTCTAAGTCACACTTGATATAAACTTCTGACCCAAAGATCTATGAG
This sequence comes from Enhydra lutris kenyoni, assembly GCF_002288905.1. Lineage (NCBI taxonomy): Eukaryota > Metazoa > Chordata > Mammalia > Carnivora > Mustelidae > Enhydra > Enhydra lutris. The sequence goes on from NW_019154143.1 coordinate 8,497,351, forward strand.
ATAACAAATGGGTGCTATTCTAAACTATTATTTATAGGAATCTGCTACAGCATCAATACAGAAGGAACATGGTGACAAAGCGAACAAGGGGTCAAATCAGTCACCTGGGTCAGCCCTAAGCTGTCTGTCTCTCAATCCCATACTCTCAGACAACATACCATACCGTTAATCACCCTCCCCGCCAGATGGGTCAGCATACACCACCAACCCCTTTCCTGCCACAGGTGCCTCTCTCAGCCAGGGTTACTGCCCCCTCTTATGTGGCGAAGGGCATGGTGCAGCTGATGGTCCCACACCGCAAGCACAGCACATGCTCATGAGCCTTCACACACTGCCTTCAACCACCACAGCAGCCCCAGTGCCCCGGGTGTTCAACTGCACCAGCTGCGCCTTTGGTAGGCAGCTTCCGCCGCAACTGGGAATATCCTGGACTCTCCACTGAACCCAGTTTGGGGGCTTGTAGCATCTCCAGGTTAGGCAACATTTCAATCTGTGTAACACAGCAGAAAGAATATGGGCTCGGACATCCTGCTGCCAGGGTTCAAATCTGGACTCCATCCTTTATAGCTATGTGACCTGGGCAACTTGCTCAAGATCTCTGAACCTGTGTTTCCATTGGTAAAAGGGAGGTAGAAATTGCTCTGCCTCAAAGACTGTGGGAAGCTTTAAATGAAATATTCCTATAACGCTCAGTGTAGTTACTGACATGAAATAAATGCACAGTTATGTTACTTATTGTTATTTTCTTTCTACCACTCATTCGGAATTATGCCCCGCTGTCTGTTCCTACCTATTCAATTAGTTCATGCAGTGAAAATGCACAATCTCTTTTTACCTTAGAATGTGTTTCAGCTATCCTTGGATTTAATGATACCCAACCTTACTAGATTTTAAGAAACACCTAAAGTATTTATTAAAAGTACAAATTCAGGGGCGCCTGGGTGGCTCAGTGGGTTAAAGCCTTTGCCTTCAGCTCAGGTCATGATCCCAGGGTCCTGGGATAGAGCCCCACATCTGTGGAACAGAGAGCCTGCTTCCTCCTCTCTCTCCCTGCCTGCCTCTCTGCCTACTTGTGAGCTCTCTCTGTCAAATAAATAAATAAAATCTTTTAAAAAAATAATAAATAAATAAAAGTACAAATTCACAGGCTCTTGACTCCAAAACTTCTGTTTCAGGCAGACTGGGATAGGAAGTCAGGATAGCTCCAGAAATCTACATTTTTATCAAGGACCTCAGATAATTATGAACTTCTCTAGTCAGGGAGTAGGATCTATGTAATCCTGGGTGGTTGTAGTCACTGATAATGGTAGTAGGGGGGACCCATGAGCCAGGATAGCCACCACAGTCACTGTCACAGAATACCAAGATCTCACAAGGAGAAGTTATGAGCATTCCCCAGTTAATGGCAAAGTTTACAACAGCAAATACACTGGCCCTTAAGAAAGTGTTCTCTCCACCCCACTCTCTATCATTCAATGTCACTGGCTAAGAACAATCCCAAAAAAGAAGAACAAAAACAAAACAATCCCAGGTTTCAAGATATACTACAAAGCTGTAGTAATCAAGACAGTATAGTACTGGCATAAAAACAGACACAGATCAACAGAACACAATAGAGAGCCCAGGAATAAACCCATGATTTAGGTCAATTAGTCTATGACAAATAAAGCAAGAATATGCAATGGGGAAAAGACATTCTCTTCAACAAAGGGTGCTGGACAGCTACACACAGAAGAATGAAACTAGACCATTTTCTTACACCATACACAAAAATAAACTCAAAATGGATTAAAGGTATAAACGTGAGACCTAAAATCACAAAATTCCTAGACGGAAACATGGGCAAGAGCTCTTTGATGCCAACCGTAGAAACATTTTTCTAGATATGTTTCCTAAGGCAAGGGAAACAAAAGCAAAACTAAACTGTTGAGACTACACCAAAATAAAAAGCTTTCCACAGCAAAGGAAACAATCAATAAAACAAAAGCCAGCCTACTAAATGTTAAAGGACATTTGCAAATGACATATCTGGTAAGAGGTTAGTATCTAAAATATATAAAGAACTCATACAACTCAACACACACACAAATAAATCCAATTAAAAATGGACAGAGTACCTGATTAGACATTTTTATCAAAGATGATAAAATTTGTGTATCAAAGAAGATACACAAATGACCAACAAAAGATGCTCAACATCACTCATAATCAGGGAAATGCAAATCAAAACCACAATGAGATATCTCACCTCACACCTGTGAGAATGGCTAAAATAAAAAATAGAAGAAATAAACAGTGTTGGTGAGGATGTGGAGAAAAAGAACCCTCATGCACAGTTGGTGGGAATGCAAGCTGGTGCAGCCACTGTGGAAAACAGTGGAGTTTCCTCAAAAAATTAAAAATAGAGAGGCCCCTGGGTAGCTCAGTTAGTTAAGCATATGTCTTCAGCTCAGGTCATGATCTCAGGGTACTGGGCTCAAGCTCCATACTGGGCTGTCTGCCCAGTGGAGAGTCTGTTTCTTCCCGATTTCTATGATCGCTCTCGCTTTTGCTCTCTCTCAAATAAATAAAATCTTTAAAAATAAATATATAAAATTAAAAAATAAAAATAAAAATGGAATTATTATATGACCCAGAAATTCTGCTACTGGATATTTACCTAAAGAAAACGAAAACAGGGGCGCCTGGGTGGCTCAGTGGGTTAAATCCTCTGCCTTTGGCTCAGGTCATGATCCCAGGGTCCTGGGTTCGAGCCCCGCGTCGGGCTCTCTGCTCCGCAGGGAGCCTGCTTCCTCCCCTCTCTCTCTGCCTGCCTCTCTGCCTACTTGTGATCTCTCTCTCTGTCAAATAAATAAAATCTTTAAAAACAAAAACAAAAACATTAAAAAAAAAAAAAAAAGAAAACAAAAACACCAATTTGAAAAGGCATATGCACCCCTCTGTTTATTGCAGCACGATTTATAATAGCCGAGCTATGGAAGCAACCCAAGGATCCATCAAGAGATGAACAGATAAAGAGGATGTGGTATATATATACCTATACACGCAAAGGAATATCGGCCATAAAAAAGAATGAAATCATGCCATTTGCAATAACATGCATAGATCTAGAGGGTATAATGCTAAGTGAAATAAGTCAGAGGAAGGCAAATACTGTATGATTCCACAAATATGTAGAATTTAAGAAACAAAACAAAGAAAAAGAGACAAACAAACAAACACAGACTCTTAAAAACAGAGAACAAACCGGTGGTTGCCAGAGGGGAAGTGGGTGGGGGTAGGTGAAGTAGGTGAAGGGGATATTAAGACCTTGGGGAGCACTGAGTAATGGACAGAATGGCTGAATCACGATGTTGTACGCTTGAAACTAATACCACACTATATGTTAATGACACTTGAATTTTTTTAAAAATTAATTTTAAGAAAAACAAAGTGGCTGGCTCAGGTTAGCACTATTTTGTGCTAGGATTTTGGAAAGGGACAGGATGAGCGATCACGCCAGCCTGTGCTAGAGCGTGAAAGAACAAAGCACCAGCCGTGCTAACAGGGCCTGGCATGAAGTAAACACTCAATCAATGACTGTTGGTTTATGTAAATCTTGACCAAATGTGTATAACTTAGTGAGTGACAGGCTAGAGACGCTGCCTTACCCATCTGCTATCTGTGGCATTTTCTGGCTGCACGAGGTTCATAAAAATCTTACAGTCAGTACACATCTTGCAAGTGACCCCAAGGGTTGTTGACAAAGGTAGATTTACGTGAAGCTAATTAACCTTAAAACCTAGCAAGGTGTTCACATGTCAGATATATATGTATAATATATGTATATGTAGACATATATATGTTCAAAGATTTATTTATTTATTTTAGAGCGAGAGCACGAGCAGGAGGGTTAGAGGGAAAAGGAGGGAGACTCTCAAGCAGGCTCCCCACTGAGCAGGGAGACCCATGCAGAGCTCCATCCCAGGACCCTGAGATCATGACCTGAGCTGAAACCAGGAGTTTCAGAGGCTTAACTGACTGAGCCACCCAGGTGCCTCTCACATGTCATATATTTTTATAAAATTCGCAAGTTAAGGAATTTTTTGCTAATTTCTTCATGAGTTCCCAAAACTCTATAAACTTCAGGCTCTGTAAAACCTGGATTTGCCACCTTAACTCCTCAAAGCAGGGCTCAGAAGTGCTAATAGCAGAGGGAAATAGGATGCTGGAAAGAACCATGCCTTCCTGGCAGTCTGGAGCCTTCAACACCGATGGATTGTGCTCTGAGTGAGTCAAAAAACCACAGACCCCCGCCTCAGGCCTGGCTGACACTCTCTCCTCTCCACACCTGGCAAAGAGTATGCAGAGCTCCGCTCCCCTGAGGGTACCAGCAGCTACAAGGAGCCAAGGAAAACCCTCTGCAGCCCTGCAAATCCCTTAGGCTCCTTCTCATTATCCCAGGGCTGGGAGTTCCTCACTCCTAGACCATCCCACCCATGCCGAATTCCATTTTGGCCCCAAACGACGGGTCCCCGCCTCTGTCCCCAACTCAGTGACCATGCTACCTAACCATAAACAGCAAGGTGGTCAGAGAAAATGGGGATGCCTCATACACAAGGAGGGCTTTACAAACACTGTGATTCAATTTGAAATATTTGCTTTATGTAATTTGTAGATTTTAGCTATTGGACTAAGATCATTCACAGAAATAGATTATAATTTACTGCTGTATCACTGGTTTTTTTTATTACAGCATAATTAAAACCTACTGTTAGCTAGCACTGTGGGGAAATGTCTGTGCTATGCAGTATGCATTTTAATAGTCTGCATAACCACCATCCCTTCTTTCAGCAACCCTGCTTCTCTGCAGCGGGTGTGCATAATTCTCAGATCCCATTATGTTCCTGTAATCCATAGCCTTTCAGTAAACCTATGCTCTGGTTCTCCAATGCTCACAGCCCTAAAGATGCCTGCAGAATGAACGATGTCAAAGTGAGGGTACACGGGCAAGGGGAAGCTGTGCATAAGTGTAAGCGGGACGTCTGGAGGAGGCTTGGCATGGAGCATGGGTTTTGTTCCTTTGGCTGTACTCCCTGTGGCTATCAGGGTTGACATAACGAATGCAAAGACAAGAGGAGATGGGGCACTCAAGTAGGCAACAGTACGAAAGAGGATTTCAGATTCTCTCTCTCTTTTTTTTGTCCAGTACATTGACACACAAGGTCTCATTAGTTTCAGGCATACACTTTGCTATACTTTATGCTATCCTCACCGTAAGTGTAGCTCCCATCTGTCACCATACAACGCCACTGCCTATATTCTTTTTGAATATATGCCTTTTGAATATATGCCTTTTGAATAAAAGTCCTCCCATGAAGAGGATTTCAGATTCTTAATAAATAATCAATCTCCACCCATTCTATAGGGTCTTTTAGGCAGCAAACATATATCTACTCTGTGACAGTCACTGTGCTTGGCCCTCGGGGTGTAGCAATAAATAACACACAGTCTTCGTCCTCGGTAAGCTCACATTCTAGTAGGAAAGGATTCACATAAATAACTGCATTGCATCACCATGGGTTTTACTAGAGATCTGAGGAGCTGGTTGAGGTAACGGAAAGGACATGGTCTTTGGAATCAGAGAGACCAGGATTCAGATCCCTCTTAGGCAATGTGTTCAGCTTGATCGCCTTTGGAAAATCTACTGCATTAAAAACCTGCGATGTCCTGGTGATGAGAGAACACTGCTCGGCAGGGTGCTGAGAGGCTTCGGGGTTGCAAGGAGGGTGTGGCTGGTAAAGGTGTCCTGCTCTCCTGTGCTCTTCTCACTTTCAATCCCCCAAGGCGGCAGGAGAGTGTCCTATGACAAAGATCAGAAATGACAGATGGCAGGTACCAGGTACAGCGGTAGCGTGTCACAGGCATTTGGCAAATGGTAGCGATCATTGCTGACAAGTCTTGGGGAAACACCATTTCTTCATGTCCCTGGGCTATTTTAGTAAGCAAGGGACTCCACTCTCTGCTCCCCCTGAGCCTTCTGATGGAGTCCCAGGAGAGCTCCTTCTGCCATGCAAAACGGATCTGTTAAGGACCCATTCTGAATGCTTACTAGCTCCACCTGTCACAGAGAAATTCTATCTTCTTGGCTTAGACTGTGGGCACCACAATGTTCCCTTCCTTCCCTTCCAGCTCACCACCGAGCTCTCCTCCCGTGACCCTCCCTTTGTCTCTTACGGAGCCAGTTCCCTGCCATGGCCTGCTTCCTCCTGCCTCCAGATTTGGGACATTCTATTCCCATCATGGTCCTTCAGGTCTAGCCGTGTCTGCTTGTGCAAATCCCTCTGAGAAGCCACACACTCCAGCCACCCTCATATCCCACACAACTATTCACAGAATCCCCCTAACTGCTCATGCACTTTCCTATTTGCACCTCTCCAATCCGTTCTCCAAATTGCAGCCCAGCCGGTTTCTACATACAAATCCCACCAGGGCACTTACTCTCTGTTGTATGGTGACAGAGGGCAACTACACATATCAAGGGAGCACAGAGTCATGCAAAGAATTGTTGAATCACTATGTTGTACACCTGAAACTAATATAACATTTTTTGTCAGCTATATTTCAATTAAAAAAAAATAATAAAACCTTCAGTGGCTCTGCTCCCATCACACTTGAGTGAAATCCTTCTCCTGACCAAGACCTGCAAGGCTCTGCTCTCCACTTGTTCATCCTCCAGCCACACTGGTCGGTCTGCAGTTCCTTGAACCCTGAGCCCTTTCCACCTTCACACGCACACCTGCCTCTGCTTCGAGAATGCTCGCATTCTGTCCTTTGCAGACCCCACCTCCCACTCAGCTCCAGGACCACTCCCTCTGGGAGCCCATTCCTATCTCCCCAGACAGAATCATGGCCCTATTATTCTCTTTCATCGTACCCTGCTCTTCTCTTTCATAGGAATTACCTCTCTGCATATTGATGTGTTTGTATATTTTTTACTTAATGCCCTTCTTTCCCTCTAGATTGTAAATTCCATGAGGACAGGGCCTTAGCCCCAAGCAGGAGGCTCAGAACCCACATTTATACCTAGCAGAAAGATTAACTCATAAAGGCACAGTGGTCCTGCACCTGTAGACAAAAAGAGAAAAGCCTTGCCTTCAGATAACATTATGATCAAATGCAAAAAAAAAAAAAAATTAATTTCCAGGACTATACTGAAAATGTCTGCAATCGTAAAGTGGTCAGAGTATTTACGTAAAGTAATATTGGTACTAAATTGCCATGTCTCACCTTACTCTTGAGAGAGCTTGGCCAGGGTTTCTATTCATACTGAGGCCTCTGATACCCTGAAGAATAGAAGGAAGACCTTTCTGGGGACTTAGAAGAAAAGAACAAAATGTTAGGAGAAGGGCAGGGAAAGGCAGGTTGAAAGGACAAGAAGAGGCCAAACAGTGGTGTGCAAAGAGCCTGAGTTCTGAAGTCAGGGTCGATTCACACCCACTGGGCACTCCCCCTCCTCAACCGTGGCTTTGGGCAGGTCCCCCGTCCTCTTTAGATGTTCATTTCCTTGGGTGAAAAATGAACATAGAGTTGTCTTGGTTGTCATAAGAATCAGATTAGGTAAAACAGGTCTGGCATAAATGCAAAGGCACCTTAGCAGTCATCGCTCACAGCCTCCATTCATCTGCATTTACGCATCCAAGTATTTATCAAACTCCTACTGTGCACCCAAAACTCTATTAAGCTGCTGAGGTTACAAGCGAGAGCAAAACCACCACGTTTTCATGCTCGCAGAGCTTGCAGCCTCTTCAGGGATGTAGACGTTCAAACCTATAGTTGGTGAGACGGAGCAGATTCTGCTGTGAGCACAGGTAACCATGGGGGAAGGCAGTGACCCAGGGCAGACTCTGCAGTCACCTGGCCTAGGTCTGATGTCTCATACTCCCACCTACCAGGCAGGACCTTGGGTAACTCAAAGTGTTTCCTTCCTGACTTCCTTCCATTCGCTGACCTGTAAGAGAGGGGTAAATAGTAGTGTCTACCACACAGGCTCATTGTGAGGGTTAAATGAGTTAGTATAGAGAGGGCTGGTACTCGTAACTACTATTTAAGGATTTGCTGTTTCATTATTACTATTTTGCTTACCTGGGGCAGTTAAAGAAGGAGTCATAACAAGAAACACTTGAGCTGAGATAGTCACAGATTATTAGTGCTATCTAGATGAAAGGAAAGAGGAAAGAGCAGGTGAGAAGATAGTATCAAATCGAAGGAATGAAAAGCAAGGCAGTAAGGTTGCAGCTGAGAAATGAAGTCAGACCAGGCAGGACTTTGTGAATAAAGTCAGGAGTGTTATCTTCAACCTACAGGCAATCTGAGCCTATAGGGAGAGCACCTCTCTGCCTTCAGAGTATAGGAGAGACCTGTGAGGGGACTGAGTGAATGCCAGCTGGAGGTTTACTGTAGAAATCTAGAAGACATTAGGATAAATGGATGAGTGGGGTGGTAATACACATGATGAGAGCACAGATTTGAGAAGGGTTTTAAAGATAAAAGTGAAAAGACTTGGTAATGGGGCAAGAGGCAGAGAGAAAAGGAGCAGAGAGAGAGACAGCAAGTACAGCTCGTGGATACCCAGTGACAAAACCAGACGGGCAGGGGCACTGTGCACTGAGATGGAGAAGCATGATGTAGGTCCTTGTAGGGGCAGCATGGAAGGCAACAGAAGGTAGAATGCCACCTATGAAACACTGTACGTGAGTAATCAGAGGGCAAGGAATCTGGGGACTCTTCCCTTGCAGAAGTCACATGACCTGCATAGCTCATCTTCTCTTAATAGCTCTACCAACAGGGGAGACAACTGATCATCCAAAGGCCATTCATATTTGGCTGTGGGACGCAGTGATGTGAGAACAATGTATACTTAACCTGTCCTTTCTAGCCCAGACAGTCCTCCATGTCAGGATCCTCCAAGAAGCCTGAAACCAGGAAGGGCAGAAAGATAAAGTTCTAACTAGATGTCCCACTGAAGCAGAGAGTTAACTAAGCAAAGGGCATTAGAACAAAACCATGTTCTCCTGGGTGTACAAAGAATCCAGGTACACTGTCACAGAAACAGTCAATGGATTTTTTTTAGCTCATTGTTATTTCTAGCTGTTCTTGACAGAGCACTTAAAATGCGCCACACATTTCATCTACCTTGTCTAACATCCTCCCAGGGCACCTACAGAGACCAGAAGAAAAATTCAGAGAGTTAACTTACCTGAGTCACACAAAAACTGAGTGAAAGAACAATGGATATGGACCCAAGTTTGCATAACTGAGACCAATCTTTTGTAACCCAATCTTTTGTAACCTAAGCAGAATTTCCATGACTGAGCAAACATATCAGCATTGACTGCCCCACCCCCACTCCCAATATGAACAACAGGCATTTCCAGGTGGTTAAACACAATTAGGGTGAAATCCTTGGCCACACAACAGAACAAAGCTTATTGGCCTCTGCAGAGATCAAAACCACGACCTTGTCCTTATTTGGTCATGATGCCAGTGGGGTGTTTAAGGCAGACAAACACTTGCCATCAAATGGCTTTCAAGCATTCATTTCCCTTCATATTGTATTGGTTGCTCATTTATTACAAGAACTCAGCCTTTCAAAATAAGCCAATGGATAGAAGAGAGACAAGTGATGCTTCTATAAATTATCAAATGGAAAGGCTTTTACAGAATTTGCCAATGACTTATAAGGTAGGAATAGGGGACTGGAACGGTACCTTCAGAGATAAACAGAACCAGCGCCCACCATTGCCTTGTCTCATGCTCATACTGCCACCTGCTGGACATCCCATGCATCTCCCCTTTCCCTAATGGTCCACCTGAAGACCAGCACTGCCCATCAGGCAAATCACTTACAATTTTATCACCTCCTTTTCGCATTTTAAGGTGTCATCCTCAAGAGGAATTTTTCTTTTCAGACAAAAAAGTTCTTTTCAGACTGATATCCAAGAGATACAGGTGGGAATCCATGCAAGTATTGGTGGTGGAGAAGAGCCAAGGACACAAGGGAACATTCCAGGGGCAGGGGAGGGCAGTGAGGGGAGGCCACGTGGGCCTGGGACACAGCCAGGAGACCCACTGCACCCAAATCCAGTTGTCTCATTGTCAGAGCCCTCAAGGTTTTTTTGCAATTCTCTACTGATAAAACCTCTCCAGATCCCTTTTAAATACAATGAGATCCATTCCTCCCTGCATATTTTCTTTTCCTACAAGCACAGCTTGACTATCTAAGGGTAGTGCGAGCTCCTGCTTCAGAACATAGCGCTATTATTTTACAAGACCACAGGAAGCAGTCTTTCTTTTTAAAAGAATTTCAATCTTCCCCTTTCATTCACTCACAGTGTGAAAATAAATCACTGTGCTCAAGCATTTTAAAAATTAAAGGCTTAGATGGCACATGTTGATCAAAGCTGATCTTCAAATACCTATTTCCATGGCCTATTACTTTTTTAAAGTTTTCTTTCTTGTTTTTCTTTTTATTTACTTCATGTGGCATTACAGAGATGCAGCAGACTGAAATCGCTTTCTCTCACTGCAAACTAGATAGAAAGCTAAACTCCATTCCTTCTGGACAAGTTTGGAAGAGAAAGATTGGTTGGAAAGGATTGGGGGTAAAAGTCAGGGTACCTGTGTAGTGACTTTTCTCTTGAGGTTCAACTCAATAAGAAATAACTTAGAACCATGTCCTGAATTCACTTTCCAAAGGAAGATATTCAAAGACTCTAGCTTGTCCAGATTTCCAGAACTTCTAGAAGAGGACCTGGAATTTCTCAGCCAGTTTTCAGGTTTTCTGCATCATTCACTGAACCCCATTACTGTCTTCTGATTTCACGTGGAGAAACCATACAGGCAGTCTCACCCCAAGGGGTCTTGCGTATTCCCATGGCCTCAAGTCCACATGAGCGTCAATGACTCCCAAGTCTATGTCTTCGGTTTCAAACACTCACCCAAGGTCTAGACCCATCTCCCTAAGTCCTCACTAAATATTTCACCTTAGATGTCCCACAATACCGTAAGCTCATTGTGTCTAATCTCAAGTCTTGATGATCAGCCTGGCCCCATGTCTCAAACCAACTTTTCCTTCATGTGTTCATTCCATTTAATGGTAGAACTGTCCACTCAACTATGTAAACCCAAACCCCAAATGTCCACCTGATACTCCCACCCTCTGTGTATGATTGATCACAAAGTCCTATTACATCAGCCACCAACAAAACTATTATTCTCTTCTCTCCAGCTATATGGACACTGCCTTTTCCCTTGGGCTATTCTAACAGCCTTGCACCAATCTACCTTTCCCCATGCTTAATGCTCTCTTTTTCATCCTCCAGCTGACAAATATATAACAGATCACCTCCTTCACATCACAATCATAATACATAAAATGAAAAATTGATAAATCGGGCTGCATTAAAATTAAAAACTTTCACTCTGAAAAAGATCCTGATTAAGAGGGTAAAAATATAAACTATAGACTGGAAGAAAGTATTCATAGTCGCTTATCCAACAAAGGAATTGTCTCTAGAATATATAAAGAACTCTCAAAACTTAACATTAGAAAAACAATCAACTCAAAAATGATCAAAAGACATGCATAGACACTGCACAAAGGAATATATACAGGTAGCAAATAAGTACGTGAAAAAGTGTTCAACATTATTAGCCATTAGAAAAATGCAAATTGGGGCACCTGGTTGGCTTAGTCATTAAGCGTCTGCCTTCGGCTCAGTTCACGATCTCAGGTCCTGGGATGGAGCCCCAGATCGGGCTCCCTGCTTGGTGGGAAGTCTGCTTCTCCTTCTCCCACTCCCCCTGCTTATGTTCCTTCTCTCGCTGTCTCTTTCTCTGTCAAATAAATAAAAAATAAAATATTTTTAAAAAGAGAAATGCACATTAAGCCTACAATAAGATACGACTACAGCTATCAGAATGGCTAAAGTAAAAAAGTGATGACATCAAACTCAGGGAAGGATACAGAGAATGTGAATCTCTGCTGAGAACGTAAAATGGTAGAGCCACTCTGGAACATCATTTACTATTTCCTTTTAAAACTGAAAATGGACTTACACCATACAATCTAGCAATTGCACTTGGGCATATATCCTAAAGAAATGAAAACTTATTTTCACACAGAAATTCATACGCAAATGTCATAGCAGCTTCACTCGTAAGAGCCAAGAACTACCCAAATGCTCTTCAATGGGTGAATGGTTGAACAAACTGTAGTACAGATATCCCATGGAATATTACTCAGCAATAAAAAGGAATAAACTATTGATACAAACAACATCTTGGATGAACCTCAAGGAAATTATGTTGATTGAAAAAAGCCAATGTCAAAAGGATGTTATTTTGCATGATTCCATTTATGTGAAATTTATGAAATGACATAATTATAGAAATGAACAAATTAGTGGTTGCCAGAGGTTAGGAAGGTGTGTTGGGCGGGGAGATAAAGGAGCTATAAAAGGCTAGCAGGAGAGAGTCTTGCAGTAAGGGTAGTTAAGAATCTTGATTATAATAATGGATATATTTAATATACATGTAATAAAACGGCATAGCCCTACACACACGTGCACAAACAAGTGAGATTAATGAGTGCTTATATTAACTGGTAAAATCTGAATAAGCACATTATACCAATATTATACTCTCGTTATACCAGATGTCCACATTAAGAGGCTGGTGAAAGGGTGCATAGGGCCTATCTACACATTTCTTTGCATCTTCTTGTGAATCTATAATTATTTCAAAATAAAGGTTTAAATAAACCGATTATGTTACTCCCTTCTGAAGTTATTTATAGCTCCCAGTATTCATAGAAAAAAAAAAAAACTACATTAATCTCTGCTTAACATATAAAATGCTCCATTCCAGCTTCATTACCTACTAAGTGTTATGGTTAATTACAGCTCTGCTGTCTTTCATTTCCTTATTAGGTGTGCTAAATGTCTACCATTTTTTAGAATTGCCTTTACTTCTAAGATTATAGGAAGTGTATGCATGAAAACTGAAAATTCTCAAATTTGCTACAGTTGGACATTCTAAACATGTTCCATGGCGATTTAGTAAATCTTTGCATGCCTAAACCAATAATCTATCAAATAACTATCCATTCTGGATACTATAGGCTTTATGCAGTTTCTCTAAAGAGAAAGAAAAGATGAGATACTGTGGTGAGAGCAATAGATGAGTGAGAATTATTATAGCACAAAAAGCATGGGAAAGGTGAAAGGGGTCCACAAATCTAGAAAATATCCCTTCATTGGTGATTTTGCTCATTTCACAAAGACAGTGTACTCCTTTCCTAGGGCTAGAGTAACAAAGTATCACAAACTGGGAGGGCTTAAACAATAGAAATATATCATCTCGCAGTTCTGGTGGCTAAAAGTCTGGAATCAAGGTGTTGTCAGGGCCAGTTCCTTTTATGGGTTGTGAGAATCTGTTCCTTGCCCCTCCTCCAGCTCCTGCTGATTTTCTGGCAATCCCTGGCATTCCTTGGCTTGTAGAAACATCACCTTAATCTCTACTTTCATTTGCACATGACATTCTCCCCGTGTGCGTATCTGTGTCCGAATTCCCCCCTTTCATAAGGATGCCAGTCATATTGGATTAGGAGCTCAACCTCCTCCAGTACTAACTCGTCTTATTTAGCTAATGATATCATCAATAATCCGATTTCCAAACAAGGTCACATTCTGAAGTATTAGGGGTTAGGATGTCGATATGTAAATCTGGGGGAAAACAACCCCACCCCTAACACCCAGGTAGGATTAGCAACCAAAAAAACTGTGTTCCTACTTCTGTTTAAATGAACAGATAGTCTACATGTCAATACTGTGCCTGGTACCAGAGGGCACACATAATTTGGTGTGGACACTCAGTGGGGCTTACTGGGAAGATGCTTATGCCCACCACATAAGAAGACATTTAGTAACCACATGAGAGTGTTTGACACTCCGTTAGCAGATATTTGACAGCTTGCCAAGTATGCAGGTTGGATCATTCTACAATCAAGCTGCTGATCACATGACAATCATATTCCAAGGAAGGGGCGCCAGGATAGCCCAGTCGGTTAAGCATCTGATGCTTGATTTCAGCTCAGGTCATGATCTTAGGGTTGTGAGATCAAGTCCCACGTCAGGCTCTGTGCTTATCACAGAGTCTGCTTATCTCTCTCCCTGCCCCTCTACTTTTCTACCCACTTCTCAAATAAATAAATACATAAAATCTTTTTTAAAAAACATATTCCAGTGTATATACTTGACTCTCTTTGTGAGTCAGTCTAGAGTCATCAATTATCTATAAAATTCTATGGGGAAAAAAATTTCCTTATTGGAAACAAACCATAGTTGGTGAATAATTCATTTAATTTTTATAAGAATCAAATTGCTTAATCAAGGTATTGTAACTAGCTCTGACAAGGCACTGTGAGAAGAAATTGGATGTGGCCATTCTAAACACTGCCTGGGAACTGCTTTGTGTCTTCTGTGGGATGAAACAGACTGTCCAAGGAAATTCTCTGCACAATCCTCCTTCATCTCCAACAACCCAGACCATTCATACATGTTCAGTGCAGTTAGGTCAATCTAACAGTTCCTGTTACCAAATTGGAAGCTATTGTCTGATAACTTCTGGTATCTCCTATCTTTTGGATCTTAGCACCTTAATCTAAATTTCTAATATCACATCCTGTATGTATGTCTAGTTTCTGCTGCATGTGATACAGAATTATCTGTATTTCTAGAAACATCTAGAAACATCCATCACCTACTCAGGAGTTTAAATTCATATCAAGATGTTACACAAGACATCCATTCAGGGAAAATTAGAATATAATGAGGTTCTGTGGGAATGTATCCTGTGAGATAGAACTCAGCTGATATACAAGAAATAGTCTTGCAGAGATGATAGGAAATGACAGGCCAAAGAAAGCAAAGAGAATCATGCAAGTAATTGTTTCATAACTGGTATAGCTCAGGCATGGAGCCCATAGCCCATGAAGAGCACCCCGAGCAAAGAAGAAAACAAGGGGGCCTATGTGTGATAGGGAGTGAAAAACCAATCAGGAAAGAAGGGGCTGGAGCCCAAATTCTAAATCTACCAGGCAGCAGAAATCCAGGACAACACCAATACCCAAGAGATCCAGTCTGAGGGAAGCAACTTAGATTCTTGGCACAAAGTGGATATCCACAGTCAAGGAGGCCCTAAGTCTGAGAAAAAGATGCTGAGTGGGAACAGTTTTGTGTCTTAGTGCTAGAGACTCTACACATTCCAAATTACCAGATACTGGAAGTTTCCCTTCTCTGAGGTGGAGTAGGATGGGTGGACCCAAGCTGCTCAAGGTGCCCAAGAGGAAAAGATTCCCCTTTTCCAAGGGGAACCTTGGGAAAGAGGCATAACAACATGGGTATGTCCAAGAATTCATCCAAGTATATGCAAAAAGCCAACAACTATCAACATTGTCACTATCACCATCATCATCATGGTCACTAATGCTTATAGAGCATTTACCATTTGTCTGGCACAGTTTTAGGTCCTTTATATAATTCATTTAAACCTCAAAATAACTCCATTAGTGTCTTTTTTTAACAAATGAGGAAACGGAAACAAAGAGAGCTTAAGTAATTTGTCCACATCATCACCTGAAAAGTAGCAAAGACAGGATTGAAACCTAGGCAGTATTGTTCCAGAGTCTACAAGAAACCACCATAGTCTGCCCTGCTTCCCTCCCAGGTCATCTGCCTTGACTTCAGTGTGACATCCTCCCTCTCATTTTTCTGCCTCCATCCCCTGAATTCCTGCCTCCTCCTGCTACTACCTATGCTAACCAACAATACCCTGCACTTGGGAACAAAGCTAGACAACTGTGCTCTATAGCCAAAAGGTTAAGAAGAGGACTAGGGCTGGGCTCTGAATGGGACTGTGGGCTAGAACAAGAGCCCAACTGGGTGACTAGCACAAGCCCATTTCCCCTTCTGCTTTGCTATAAAAGCAATAAAATTATAATGATGAAGGCAAAATGGTCTGCAAGCAAATGAATTAATGCTTCACCCCCGTATGGAACACAGCACAGTATATTCTCTCCAAGACTGTCAAACAAATATTCTCCTTGCTGAATGCATTAGTCTGCTTGGGCTGCCATAAGAGAATATCACAGATTGGGTGGCTTAAGCGACAGAAATTATTTCTCACAGTTCTGGAGGCTAGAAATCCAAGATCAAGATGTCAGCAGATTTGGGTTTCTCTGTGAGCACATATCCCTGTTATGTCTTCCTCTTCTTATAAGGTCACCAGTCCTATCAGGGCCCCACCCTTATGACCTCATTAAATCTTAATTACCTTTTAAAAGACCCTATTTCCAAATATAGACTTGTTAGAAATTAGGGCTTCAACATATGAATTTGGGCAGGTGGGGCGCACAGTTTGGGCCACAACACTGGAATTAAGCCACTTGACTACAGAGCTTATAAACCCCAGGGCTCTGGGCATGGTTGAAGGCTCCTCTAGAGGGAGAGCCAATGAACTACCATAAATTTTATGAAGGTAGGAACCAGAAATCTTTATTATATCTTTTTCTTCCACATTCATGTACCAGGTGATGAAATATATCAATCAGTATGTATTAATTAAAAGAATTAAGAGTCCTGTAGAATTGCAAGTCCTTTCTCTACGTGAGTGTAGTTCATTGGGAACATCATCATGGCCCCTGCTCTAGCACATCTCCTTTGCAACCAGTAGCAAAAAAAAAAAAAAAAAAAGTATACAACATCTGGTCCTCAATATTAAACAATACAAGAAATTATATTGTTTGCAAAAACAAAGCACATTTTTTATTTCACAGAATAAAAGTGAACTTTTCTCCTTAATAATCTTCCATTTTCACAAGCCTAGAGAGACAGCAGCAATTTTTAAATACCACTTCATTGATTTAAATGTCGTACTGCCCGTGTTTCACAGCCTTCCTATTTTGGCTTGTTCCCACAGGGTGCCCGCCTTAAGACTTCGTTGTAAGACCTTCATTGCCTGCACGAAGGAGAACAGAGAGTGCACGTGAGGTATATTACAAAGTCAAGCTTGCAATGCAAACAAGCCTCTTATCTGGAGGACTATGGAGCTCGCTCTCAATTCTCATTCCTCCTCAGATCAATCACGGAGCCCACGAAGGGCACTGAAGGGAAGTGGTATCACCGCGGCAGCCACCTTTCCCTTTGAGTAGGAAACTGAAACAAGCAAAATGTCTTTAAGATTCAAGAGGAGATCTAAAGCATAAAAAGTCCCTTAGGGCTAACGGCAAATAGGTTAACCATGGGGAAAACACTGGGAATAAATTAAACATGCAGGCAAATGGGAAAACTAAAGGGTAATGTAAATAGAAGGTTGAAAAGTAAACTCAGGATTGTCAGGGAATTCCCAACTTTATTTCCATATTAGTTTAGTAACGTGATGCCCCTGCAGAAACTGTTTAGCAATATAGCTCACTTCATAAATGTAAATAATCCTAACTAATTTAATTTTCCTGAGATGGAGTCCTTTTAACAGACCTGCCCAGGGCTTGCCTTTCCCCACTCCGAACCATTTGACACATGCTAATGCCAGAGTGATTTTCCAAAAGAGCATGTCCAATCCCATTACTTCAGAGCTACCTCTAATACACAGAGCATCTCTGGGCAAATTAGAAATACAGCACCCCCTTAAGTTAAAGGGAAAAAAATCTGTGTGGATCTGTGTGTGTAAATTAGTGTGTGAATGCACAACCTGAACAACCTGCTCCAGCCAGTCACCTGCTCACATGTCCCCAGAATGCCAAGAAGCAAATGCCATTAACAGTAGGTACCCATGTGTATGTCTACACACACAAACATACACACTTCAACCCCAAGGTGAAATGCTGTGGTAGGTCTGGAGTTGACTGGGGTCAAAATCCAGCCACCAAGATCAGCAGTTGAAAGGAACACTGAGGGCTCTCGGGCTGGATACAGAGCATGCCAGTGGGTGTGTGATGGCTTCTGCTGGAAGTCTTCCTGCAGCCTCTGGCACTCAAGCTGAGACTAAATCTCCACCCTTGCCCACTGCTCTCAAATCAGTTACCACAGTGTTTCTCAAAGTGTGGTCGGGGGGCCCTGGAGATCCTCCAGGTGCTTTCAAAGAACCAGGACGTCAAAAGTACTTTCATAATAATATTAAGACAAGTTTTTCACTCTCAGTGTTTCATGAGTGTTCAGCAGAATTTCAGGGGTGATGACCATATCCCTCTAAGGGCTAATGGAACTGGTGCTCCTGTATTAAAAAATTTCCCGTTAATTTCTAATACAGTAAATACAAAAAGATATCACCTACACAAACAAAAGCTCTTTGGAATCCTCAGTTATTTTAAGAGTGTTGGGGGCCCTTGAGACCAAAACTGTTGTGAAACACTGAGTTACATGTCTACAGTGTGACTGGTACTCCCTAAAGTGTAGCAGCCACATATGGTGGTCGTAATCACTCCCCTACTCAAAGCCCACAGTGCAGGAGCAGTGAGGCAGCATGGAATGCATCCCAGTTTTGGAGACAGATCTATATTCAAATCCTAGTTTGACCACTTATTAGATTATGTGACCTAGGCAAGTTACTTAATCTTTTTGAATACGAGGACCTATGGGGCCTTAGAGTGGCATCTTTGAATCTTCCCCATTCTCCATCTATCATTCTGGGATTCTCAAACCAAAGAAACACACCCACAAGAACCAACAGCTAGATGAGAAACAAAACCAATTTTATCAGTAGTTGGGCAAGTGCCCCAAACCCCAGCTCCACCAACAGGTAGATGAAGAACAAGGTAAGGAGTTCAAGCAAGGCTTCCTCCTCCCTGTTTTCCAAATTCTAGAATGATGGCCTATCTGAGCAGACTCCTTAGTCTATATACCAAGCTGTCTGGACAGCACACCTGGCCCACCTTACCCACAGAGGCACAGAGGAATAGCCCATGGACTCAAAAGTGCAGAAGAAAAGGTGCAGATGTGAGCAGAAAGTATCTCAGAGTCCTGTAATTCAGGTCCCTGGGGAGGTGTGATCCAAGAAATACTTCAGATACTGATCAGCAAAATTAGCTATTTTCCCTTCAATGGGGAGTAGTAAGAGATCAGAGGTAAAAATGTTAAGTTAGCAATGGAAGGATCTCCTATTTTCATTAGAGATTATAATACCTCATGACCTGGCATATACCAGTCACTCAAGAAGTGATAATAGTAGGGACACCCGGGTGGCACAGTCGGTTAAGCATTTGACTCTTGGTTTCAGTCCAGGTCATGATCTCAGGGTCCTGGCATCAAGCCCCACATCAGGCCCCGCAATTAGTGCAGAGTCTCCTTGAGATTCACTCTCCCTCTCCCTCTTCCCCTCCTGCTCATGCTCTTGCTCTCACTCTCAAATAAATCTTTTTTTAAAAAGTTTAAAAAAGTGATAACAGTAGTATAAACTGGAGTTAATAGGAAAAGAGTCTGAAAAATGAGAGCCCTCAAACTTTTATAGCCTCTGTTTTCCACCCTTATAAATGGGAGCTTAAGGGACCCTATGAAGTTCCACCTCCCCGCACAGGGGTTGTCCCTTCCCAGATTCTCCAGCCTCTGATGGTGTGTTTGAAGTCTTAGGTACTCAACATTCTTTGAGGCTTTTAATTCAATGGAATGACAGCTTTTTTTAAAGTTCTACTACAAGGTCCTACACAGCGGTATACCATGTTCATGATATAGAAAGAAAATCATGACTTCCCCAATTATCTGCCAAAAAACAAAACAAAACAAACACAGTGACTGCTATCTCCTCTTAAGAGTATGGCCTTAGTGAGGTGACTGAAATTCAGCCAGGAAAAGATGTGAGACATGTAGAATTCACTCAAATACTTTTGAGACCTGGCCCTGCAGTTATGGAAGGTGAAGAAAGAAAGTAAGGTTAAGTTCAAACTTTGAATTGGTTAATCGGCTCCCAGCAAGTGATAAAGCAATCTAGATAGGAGTTACAGAATTTCATCGACCCAAATCAAACAATAAAGTTCACATATGTCACATAAAAAGTAAGGTCTTAACTTGGACTCCAGGGACTTAGGCTGCAAAACAAATCCCATTTTATAGATCAGGGTCTTGTGCAAGTCTCAAGGCAGCCATAAAGAAAACCACCCCAGCTTTTACCCCAGCCCCAAATCTCTGGTCAGTTAGCCTTCTCAGCCAGCTAAGAAGAGCCTCAGTCTGCTCAAGATGGTGACCCTATTCTCAGTGGGTAAGGGCTTTTCAATGGCCAGAAGATTGAGAGATAAATAGAAATGATAAAGTAAACAAATCCACAGAATCAATATTTTTAAATTGCTTAATCTGGCACATCAACACAACTGACAGATTAAAATATGTAATTGAATAACTGATTTTTTTTTTTTAGACTTAACAGTTTAAGTTAAAAGGTATAAATGGATTTGCCAATGTTTGTCTGTAGTATTGGAATATACAAAAGAATATGAGATTTACAATACTTACAAATTTTATTTACTAAATTAACTAGAGCATTTTAAGTACTTAGAAGAAATTTACCTGTCATAGGCATTTACTTCTTAAGAAAAACAAATCCATTATAGTTTAAAATACTTAAGAGACAACAATTGATCGGGTTAGTTAATAAACTTTTTAAAGTGATTGGTAACATTTACTAAAATTATTAACAGAATAATCAAATTTAGAAATTGAATCTAACAGTTCAATTAAAAATATTTTTAGTTTATAATTTTAATACATCAAATACAAATTTTAAAAAACAAAAGTAACTGCAAATATTCTTTTCTATGAATGATATCAGCCCCCAATACCACTAAAACATACATGACACTTCTGATTCTGGGTTCCTCTGATTTCAGGATTTCAGCATTTGGTCCTTTAAAGAACATAACCCTGACCCATAAAGAGCCAACCTTTCAGAAGGAGGAAAAATCATTTACATATCAAATGTGAATCTATTTCCTTACTATATTTAATCTTCAGGAATGGCCTCATAAAATAATAAAAGTCCCAGTTCAAATTAGTATCTGCCACTTCATTCCATTATCAAAAACCATTCCTACATAATTTATCGGCCGACAGAAAGGAAACTCCTTTTCTCATTGGTCTCTAGCTCTATCTAGGTAGATCAAGTTCTGGTTGTCTGTAGGCCCATCAATATTAATCAAAGTTACACAAAGACACATGCTCTGTCTACATAATTTTTTAGCAAGATTAAAACACATGAGTGCAGAATCATTTGTAAATATTTACAACCTGGGATTTATGTATGTGTGGCTGACAAAAGAAGGAATGCAAAAGGAGAGAGGAAATGTACAGAATGCAGTAGAAGTGGTCACATTCTAAAGTGAAGGGTTAAGAGAAATAATTGAGATATTACTGAAGCTGAAGAATCAGAAATAGAGCATTAAGTATATTATTTAATTAAAGCTATAAAAGTGACCACTAAAAGAACTGAAATTATAAGCACAAATTATATACACACACAAATTATATACACACATATGCTTGTGTGTGTGTGTGTGTGTGTGTGTGTGTATCTAAAATCATGAGGAAGAGGAGAGGAGGTGAGAGGAGGGTATAAGCAACCTTATCTTTCATATCAAAGAGAAATGACATATATATTATGCATAATAAATGGAAACTATATAGTATAAATTTTAAAATATGATCTGGCATGCACTACCTGGAGCATCAGTGCCCAAAATAGTAACCACAAGCCACAGGTGGGTATTGAGCATTTAAAACATGTCTAATCCAAATTGAAATGTACTGCAGGTATAAAATTCCTAACAGATTGTGAAAACAATACAAAAATATAAACTATCTCATTAGGAAGCTCAATTTGATTATATGTTGAAATGATATTTCAGATACGCTGGGTTAATTAAAATCTATTATTAAAATGAGTTTTACATGTGTACTTTTACTTTTTCATGCAGCTACTAGATAATTCAAAGTTATAGATGTGGCTCACATCACATTTCCATTAGACAGGACTAATCTAGAGTGTCTGGCATTGAACATCAGAAGGACTAAAATGACAAAGGACCTGGCCTCGGGGAAATAGAACTGAGGGAGACCTAGGAGGCAGCAGCCACCTGCTTCTTTTCAGAAGCTCCTCTACAGTCCTTGCAATATCTTGGGCATACAGTGCTTTGCAGAAAAATTGAAATAGTTGAGCGATTTTTAAAATGAAAGAATAAATTCTCAAAAAAGGGACAGAGTAAATGAGGGCATAGATAAAGGTTAAGAGAGAGAGAGATGGAAGGACACCAGAGGGAGCAGGGGGAAATGTAGCCGAATAACAACAACCAATGTGCAAGACAGAATCACAAGATGGCTCCGTGGGTCAGGATGACAGCATTAGGAATCGTTGCAGGCTGGTGTCTGTTGGTGGCTCTCATAAACAAAACGTCTTTACTTAGTCTCATTTCAGGTCATCCTCGACTCCAGTCCTCACTCTTCTCATATCGAGGAAGACCCACTTTCTCTGCCCCACAGCCTGGCAGTGGCATCCTCTGGATCTTCAGCACTGCCGTGGGAATCAGAATGTCTTTCTGATTTCCTGATTTCCTGATGGCTCTTGGCTCAAAGGGCTCATGAGCTCCCAGGTCAACATCTTCCTCCTCTCACCTCACTCCCCCTTACCAACAGAAACTTCAATACTTCTCAAAGTCTCCTCCTTCGGCGAGCTCTCGGTTGTCGATAGCTAAATGTGGCTGCCTATGGACACCTCACATCTGATCTTTTCACATTTTCCTCACATAGGAAACAGAGTATCCCAGTGCCTAAGGCAGTAAGAAGGGTGATCCATGCAGTAAATAGCAGTAAACAAATATATACATAACCTAATTTTAAGGAATGAAAAGTGCCGCTTTATATTTTTTGTGATTATAAAAAAAAATGTGCAGATTAATGCGATAGAGGGTTATAGGGTGGGTGAGCAGAGGTGACTGAGAGATTTCTTACTGAAGAAGTGATATTAGAGGGAACATTTGGACAATAGAAAGGGCCCAGCTATGGAAAACATTCTGTTCCCCGTAAGGAAAGACAAGGTCAAAAGGCTTCAGGTGGGAACGAACTCAGTGTTTAAAAACAGCAAAGTGTATGGCTGGGAAAAGTGAGGAAGAGAGGGAGGCTGAGGTACCAAGGTAGCCTGCCTCCTACATTGCAGGGCCCTTGGGCCCTGGTTAAGCACTTTGATTTTATTCCAAATATGATGGATTCCATCAGAGGGTTTGGAGCAGAGAATAACTGACAGGAGTTTTAGCCTTACTGATTGACTGTCCTATGGAATTATAAGTAAATAGTCAAAAGAGCTTTCCTTTTTCCTTCTCCACTCTCAAGATCAGTGAAATAAGAATTAAATCAGAATTCTTTATTCAGCATGAACTTGTGTTTTCGTTTTTTACCTTATAATACCAGACTCAATTTTGTCTTTTTTTTTTTTTAATTCTAGTAAACTCTACTCCCCCATGTGGGGCTTGAACTCACAACCATGAGATCAAGAGTCACATGCTCTACTGACTGAGCCAGCCAGGCTCAGAATCTGGAACCAACAAACATAGCTATTTATGGGATGGTGTCCCTCTCCACTGCTCTATGCCATTTGCAGGCAAACTTAGGTTTCACACCTGAGTTCTCCAGACTTAACAAAAATTTACTGAGCCCTTTCTAGAGATCAACACTGCATGTCTACATGATCTCATTTCATCCTCCTCACAACCCGGTGATAATGGTAAGATTATCCCACTGCATATTTGAAAAGCAGGCCTAGAAATTAAATGACTTGTCTAAGAGTCTAAGCCAATAAATGACAGAGCCTGATGCAAAGCTCCACACCACATGATCTTTTTCATAGCTCTCTTATCAACCATAATGTGTTTTTTTCTGGCATTTTAAAAGACAAATATCAAAAGGAATAATCTACTTGGAGGTAAATAGTGGTAATTGCTGTCAGTTTCTGACAGTAAAACAGAGACTCAGCAAAGTAGAATAATTTGCTTGCAATTATGCAACTTGGTAGTGGCCAAGCTGGGATAATTATTAGATTTTCCCAAATGCTTCCACTGTTATTCAACCCCATCTTCGAACATTCAAAAACAGAAAGACATAAATTAAAGCTAAGAATGGGGGTGCCTGGGTGGCTCAGTGGGTTAAGCCGCTGCCTTCGGCTCAGGTCATGATCTCAGGGTCCTGGGATCGAGCCCCGCATCGGGCTCTCTGCTCAGCAGGAAGCCTGCTTCCCTTCCTCTCTCTCTGCCTGCCTCTCTGCCTACTTGTGATCTCTCTCTGTCAAATAAGTAAATAAAATCTTAAAAAAAAAAAAAAATCAAAGCTAAGAATGAATATGGGTTGGGCGCCTGGGTGGCTCAGTGGGTTAAAGCCTCTGCCTTCGGCTCGGGTCATGATCCCAGGGTCCTGGGATTGAGCCCTGCATTGGGCTCTCTGCTCGGTGGGGAGCCTGCTTCCTTCCCTTTCTCTGCCTGTCTCTCTGCCTACTTGTGATCTCTGTCTGTGAAATGAATAAATAAAATCTTAAAAAAAAAAAAAAAGAATGAATATGGGTTTCAAAGTAATAAAGGTTAATTAAGTTCTACATATACTCACCCAAAAAAGTGCATAGCATCTGCAAAAATGAGAATATTCAAAGTATGCTTCCAATGTAGAGATGTGGGAGAGCGTATTACGAAATAGAAGCAGCAACTGGGTGGGTGGATGGACGTGGATGAGCAGGAAACCTGGTACCATCCAGGCTAGTACAGCGATTCTACTGAGTAATTAAGTTCCTACAGATTAATCATTAGGAACTGTTTGCTAGGGACCACCTGTACTTTAAATTGAAATTGTGTTTGTCTTGTGTTTTGCCTGTGATTTCCCAATAAGACTTGTGTCATTTGGATTGGGGTACATCAATCTTGAAAAAGCTGGTGGAAAAGAATGTATATTTGTATTAAGATTTATAAAAATAATATAGTGTATGTGGCAGCTCACACCACTCCCCTGCAGCAATGCCACGACAGTAAAACGGAGGGGAAAATTCTATTATGGTAGTACATGCTTTATTGCACTAATATTTTCCTTTTGATTTTAAGCTGTATTGTAAAACAAACCGGACCTTTCAGGAATCATTTGTCTTGGCATTTGAAAAAAAGCATTGATTTTAACACTGGAGCATATAATCAAGTTTTAGAAACATTCACATCGAAATGATCTTTGAAAGGCAATTTGTCAGTGTTCCATTTGTCCAACCTCTGAATATTACATTTTTAAAGTCTTTTTCCCTGCTCCTCTAACTCATGCATAAATTCCCTTTAGGATTATGTCATTATTTTTAAATTGTCAGCTTATCATGTTTTTTATTTATTTCACTTCCAAAATTAAAATACCTATATAGCAAGGTAAAGAAATAGGGAAGGTGGTTTTTTTTTTCCTTTTACTGGCATAATTAAAATGAGAACAGCTTTGATGTCAAAAATAATTATGGAATAATTAAGAATTTAATTAAAAGATTCAGGGATTAAATCTCCTTATTTTTTTATATTGTCATCCCCAACACACAGCCTCTCCTGAAAAGGGAAAGAAAATGTGGAAAATTGCACAGCCTACAAGTAGCACACATTAATTTCAACCATATTTTAATGGACAAAATCCAACATATGGCCCCAAACCACCTGCAAGGAATACCAGGAAATGTAGTTTTCCCATGTGCCCAGGAAAAGAAAATGGAATTTATTAATATAGAGCAAGTAGCACAAAGAAAAAAATAAACTACACAATGTTAAGGTATTCAGATTTCCTTCTATAACAGCTAAAAGTAGTTCAAAGCTTCATCCCAGAATTCATTTATATGTATATATCTTTTTTATCCTTATGAAGAAAACTCAAGAGCAGTTGGCACAAAAGAAGGGCCTTTACTACCGACATTCCGAGAGAAAAATAAACCCCTGAATTTATGATTCAACTCATCTCAAGAAGCAGTTTTTTTAAAAGCTGTTGAAGATAAAGTTCTGGATACACCAAACTCTAGATATCTAGTTCCAAGTCAAGCCCAACCACAGACAGACATCCCCAGTCCCCTGTCCACTCCCGTTCTCTGGTTAAATTGAAAGAGTAACATCCTAATTGTCCGACTATGCTGCTGCAGCCAAGTTCAGGACCAAGCACAACACTATAGAAAAGCAAAAATATATGCTGACTCTATGATATCCCTCAAATCACTCAGCAGAAAGGAAGAAAAGTATCAGATGGAGTCATGCAACCTGGAACCATCAACAAGATTGTATGTAAGTGGTGAACATAAAACAGCATTTAATTTCTACCCTTGGCCCTACTTTCAGGTTCTGAATTATTTCAGTGCCTATGCCCAAACTAGCAAGACTGCTTGGTGGAGCATAGAGTTGGAAGCTAATTACAACTTTTATAACAAAATGTGTGGAGCCATAATGGATACACCGTCTCTTTTAATAGTAATGAGTCCTCTGTCACTGGCGGTTCCATCAATCAGAGCAAGACCATTGGAGGGAATGCTGGAAAGGGCTTCATTATTGAATGTGAACCCTAAATGATAGCCACATACCACCAAGGCTCAGATTTCAAGATTCTATGCACTTAAACCTGCTATTAAAAAAAAAAGGAAAAAAAAAAAAGACTATTTACCAAGCCACAACTTCAGCTCTGGCCATCAGTATCCTCGGTTCAACGAATATGTAGGAAAGGTGAAGAATGAACAAAAAAACAGAAAATCTTAAACTATAACCTAAATGAGTGTTTTGTTTTTTTTCTCAAATAGATTGTTTTACTAGCTACCACTTATAAACAAATTCAGAATATTCCACTTAAGTCATTTTCAACTCAAAATAGCATTCAGTTTTGCCATCTGAGGGTATATCAGAGGTAACTTACATACAAGAATGAATACAGGAAATGAAAATACAAGTATGGTGATCCATACTTCTGGAGGTATGGTTTTCAAAAATTATGCTTAAAGATCACAATTACTGATTTCTTTTAAATTGGGGTATATAATTATACCCACAGTACCACAGATTAAATCATCAGGGCTTTAATGGCTTAACCATGTTAAGCCTAGAAATTATAGAGAAGCTTGATCTAGGATAAAAAGACCAGCAACCTCAGAAGGCTAGGGATTAGTTCTTGTTAGCATCATTGGAGTTAATAATTCCAAGGGAAAAATGGAGCCACGGCCGTAAATTAGACTTAGTGTTTCTTGCTGACTAAACTCTGCATGTTGCTGTTAAAAATGCTTATTTCTTATGTAGCAAAACATCTGCTTTTTGATGCTAAAAGAAGGATCCTAAGGGAAGCAGTGATCTTTCCCAAGGCAACTTGATTAATAGTAGGCTTCCAAATTTTAGCTAAAAGACATTTTGATGAAACCAGCAGTACTGAATAATTGTTTCCACAAATAATCTTAATGTATATTTCCTTTCTCCCCACGATTTTGGACAGTGGGACTCTGAGATGTACTGGTTTTCTTCACTACAACTCTTGTTCTCATAGTTATTTCACAAGTCAGGGGTATGGGCTGACCACCCACGCACCTGGGCAGCGTGCTCAAATGTCCTTGCTTGCTGGTTCCTAGGAGTCTAAAGAGAAGTCTTTTGAACGTGGAGAAACAATAAACAAATAATAAACAAAATGGGCATAAAGTTTAAAACAAGGACTAAAACTTGTATTCCAAGGTGTTCATTTCATTGCAATAAAATGGAAATCAAAAATAAAACTGTATTTTCAAATGCAAAGAAGTGGAGAATTCTTTCTTCTGGATAAGATATAAACATGATTGTTGAGGGTGAATAATCTTCATGCAAAGTAAGTAGAAGATACTTCAAGGGCAAAGCAAGGTTTTTTTAAAAGTTGGGTAGGCCAATGTTGACTTGAAAACATAAAATAAGTCCTTAAAACACACCACAGGAGGTGAGAGAGATGGAGAGAAGAGAGTAAAGGAAATGGACCAGAAAAGGGAAAAAGAAACAGCCTGCTGAATTAGGAATTACAAGACCTGCATTCATGTCCCTGAGCCATCCCAGCCATGTAATCTTGAGCCACAGTCATCACCATCAATACCTGTAACTTACAGAGAACCTAGAGTGAACTGGCCCTTCCCACAGGCTGCCTCCTTCAATCCTTCCAGTGACTTTATAAGCATGTCCTGTTATCTCCACTTTATGAAAGGAGAAACAGAGTCAGAAAACTTAGATATCATCCCAAGGTTTTACAACTAGTAGATATCAGAACCAAAGATTTCCCCTGGCTTGAAAGCATGTGTATAATTGAAAGCACCCACCCTTTCCACGATGGTGGGATGCTTCCTAAATATAAACTCTTATAACCTCAGTCTCTCCGTCTAGAAAGGGATTATTATAACTCCTTCTCTCATCACATGAGGATGCGTGCCTGATGTCTTGTGCTACAGTAACTTAATCTGTTATTTCTCCTGGGCCAGTGAGAAAATGAGGCAGTCTGCTCATCTTGGCTGGATGTGGTAGGATAGTTTTAATAGTCTGCCCATGAGTCTGGTAATCAGCTGGTTGTTGGCTGACCTAGCATGGCATCACTGAGATAACTAGCTCTGCTCCAAGTGACCTCCCACTTCCAACAGGCAAGCCCGTACTCATTTCTGTTGTAGCAGCAAAGAAAGCATGCAAGTCCTCTTGAGTCCTAGAGTCAGAAATGGCATCATATCACTTACATTACGTTCTGTTAGCTAAGTAAATAATAGGACCAGCCCAGATTCAAGGGCTGGAAAGAGATTCCAAAATCACGTTTCAAAGGGCCTGTGTACATGGAAAAGTGAAGAATTAGGGCCATTTTGCAATCACTCTATGATAGAATATGTGTAAATACGCTCTATAAAATGTAAAATGCCATATCACGGGGTCCCTATCTAAAACCCACTCATCTCAAAAAGCACTAGCCACTGCCACCAATCCAAAGACAGCTTGTTTCCATAACTGTCATCTCTTCCAGCTGAGCTTGTAAAAAAGAGCTAGACAAAACCATGTAATGAGAATCAC
Organism: Enhydra lutris kenyoni; assembly: GCF_002288905.1. NCBI lineage: Eukaryota > Metazoa > Chordata > Mammalia > Carnivora > Mustelidae > Enhydra > Enhydra lutris. Next base: position 8,526,449 of record NW_019154143.1, read on the forward strand.
TGTATCAGGCTTTCCTTATGTTCTCTGAATTCAGATGAGATTTTCCTCCACGCTTTTACTCTGAGACACCATCCACAGTTACATCGTATTAAGTTAGAAATTTCTTCCAGAATTAAAAACCAAGGAGAATAATTTCCAGGTTCGGTGTCATTTATTCTTGGCCTTTCTGAAATTGTACATTCCATCATTTTTGTTATTCAAGTATTTTGCTTTCTTTCTCCCTAAAGCAAAATCCCAAATGTTCAATCTCAAAATCAGAGTTCAAATGCTTTAAAACCACGTTTTATATGTCCCTAAGGGACATAGTCTGGGAGGGCATCATACCAGCACTGGGATTCATGTTAAGCCATGAAATTAACTGTGATTTGAACAAAAAGCTGATGTAACCAAAAACTCCAGAGATTATCTCTTTCCTGTCTCAGAAATATTTATCTATATTTTTAAGTCTGCCCTGAATCACATCCAGATGAGCTTTGAGAGGATGTCAACCCTTATCATGTCATATGATCTTTCCAAGCCAGTGGCTCTCAGCCCTAGCTGGCTGAACATTAGAATCACCTGAGGAGCTTTTACTAAATCCCCATGCCCAAGACACACTCCAGGACAAACAAATCAGAATCACTGGGATGAGACACAATCTTTGGCATTGTTTTCAAGTTTCCTGAATGATTCCAGTGTGTCCTCAAGGTTGAGAACCACTGCGTGGGCCCTTACCTTCCCTGCCTGAGAATGGAAGGCTTTGCACACTAAATTCCAGTTTCTACTAGAGTCCAATTTGATTTCTCTCTTTGAATTGCTGGCAAAATCACTTGACTATTTCTCATTAAACTATTGTGAAGCAGTGTAGAGTAGAAAGAGGCTTTGGAATCCAAGCTGCGGTTAAATCCCTGGTCAGTTACTTATTAGGTACATGGCATGGAGCCGGTCATTTAACCTCCGTAGCCTCTCTGAGCCTTGATTTCCTCCTAAGGCAAATGGTATAATAATTCCTCCACTTAAGGTGTTACAAAGATTAAGTGAGATAAAGTATATTAAATGCCCCCAAGGAAGGCAATCGGTAAATATCCACTTCTTTCCCTCTTTGCTTAGGGATTCTTAAGAACAATTTGCTCAGCATTCTCAAGTAGACTGCCGTTGACTGCTGAACCAAAAGGAAAGATTAACACTCAATGTCTAATACACGGGTCTGTACACAGTGAAGAGGTCCAGTCCTCTGCCTTTCCCATTCATCAGAAAATCCTGGGGCTAATTCTCTTGGGAGTGAAATATCACTATGTATCTGTTTGCTGGAGCCCACTCCACAGGGGGTCTAAATGTCACTTGCTCTTTGTTCACACACATCATTGATGGGGTCTTTATTTTTATTTTTTTTCTCCATCAGCCCAACAGGCCTGATGCAGATCGGGTTTGAGGGGAAAGTCACACAGGGAAGCATGGCCAAGGACCTGGCCAGCCTTCCTCTGCATCACACTAGCTCACCACATAAACAAAGAACTAAAAATGACTGCAGAGTAAGGTAATACCACCATTACAGCTACAGAGCAGCAAAATCATCTTTGAATAGTAGACTTTCAGGGTTTTTTTTACTAATCATAAGTCTCCTAGACAGATCTGCAAATGTACTTCTGCAAAAAGGAGTAATATTAAATTGCTGTAGTTTTTTAAGAAGCCTGGCACCAGAAAGCAAATGATTTTTTTTTTTTTGTCTCTGCATTGGTAACAAAGAAGAAATATATTTAGATTTTCCCTTAAAAAATGTTATGAAGCTGAATTAGTATATAAGTATCAGGTGTACAACATTATAATTCAACATGTGCATGCACTACTACAAAGTGATCATCATCAAAAGTCTAATTACCATCTATCACCATACAATTGATACTCTTCATTTCTTTCACTCACTCAACCCCATTCCCCTCTGAGAACCATCAATCTGTTCTCAGTAACTATGAGTTCGTATTAGTATTTTTTTGTTTGTGCATTTGTTTTGTTTTGTTTTGATTTCACATAAGAGTGAAATCAGATAGTATTTGTCTTTCTCCGTCTCACTTATTTCACTTAGCACATAACCCGCTAGATACAACCATGGTGTTGCAAATGGCAAAATTTCATTCTTCTTTATGGCTCGATAGTATTCCAGTGTGTGCGCACATGTGTGTGTGTGTGTGTGTGTGTGTAAGTGTGTACCCCACATCCTCTCTGTCAGTGAACACTTAGGCTGTTTCTGCTTCTTGGCTAATGCACATAAGGCTGCAATGAACACAGGAACACATACATCTTTTCAAACTAGTGTTTTTGTATCCTTAGTCAGATACCCAAACATGGAGAAGCTGGATCATATGGTAGATCTATTCTTAATTTTTGGAGGAACCTCCACACTATTTTCAGTAGTGGCTGCATCAATTTATATTCCCAACAACAGTTTACAAGAGTTTCCTTTTCTTGGGGCGTCTGGGTGGCTCAGTCAGTTAAGTGTCTGCCTTTGGCTCAGGTCATGATCCCAGGATGCTGGAATCAAGCCCCACATCAAGGCCTCCTTCTCCCTCTCCTTCCGCCTGCCACTCCCACTCTCTCTCTCTCTCTCTGTCAAATAAATAAATAAAATCTTTTTTAAAAAGTTCCCTTTTCTCTATATTCTCTCCAACCCTTGTATTTTTTATCTTTTTGATAATAGGCGTCCTAACAGGTGTGAGGTGATACCTCATTGTGGATTTGATTTGGATTTCCCTCACAAATAGTGATGTTGAGCATCTTTTCACATGCCTATTGGCCATCTGTATGTCTTCTTTGGTAAAATGTCTATTCAGATCCTCCACCCATTTTTAACTGAGTTATTTATTTTTTTATTATTGAATTGTATGAACTCTTTATATATTTTGGATACTAACTCCTTATCAAATACGTGATTTGCAAATACCTTCTCCCATTTTGTAAGCTGTCTGTTCAGTTTGATGACGGTTTCCTTTGCTGTGCAGAAGCTCTTTAGTTCATTATAGTCCTGCTTGTTTAATTTTGCTTTTGTTTCCCTCAGCTTGGGAATCAGATCCACACACACATCACTAAGACCTGTCAAGGAGTTTACTGCCTATCTTTTCTCCTGGTAGTTTATGGTTTCAGGTCTTACATTCAAGACTTTGATCCATTTTGACTTAGTTTTGAGTATTGTGTAAGATAGTGCTCTAGGTTCATTCTTTTGCTTGTGGCTATTAGGTTTTCCCAGCACCATTTTTTGAAGAAACTGTTCTTTCTCCATTGTACATTCTTGGCTCCTTTGTCCTAAATTGTTTGAAAATGTGTGGGTTTATTTCTGGGCTCTTAATTCACTTTCATTGATCTATATATCTGTTTTTAGGCCAATACCATATTGTTTTGATTACTATAGGTTTGTACTATATCTTGAAATCAGGGAGCATGATACCTCCAGCTTTGTTGTTCTTTCTCAAGATTGTTTCTCAAAACTGTGGTTTCATACCAATTTAAGAATTCTTTGTTCTACTTCTATGAAAAATGAAAAACGCCATTGGAATTTCGATAGGGATTACACTGAATCTGTAGATTGCTTTGGGTATTATGAACATTTTAACAATATTAATTCTTCTATCCACAAGCATGAAATACCTTTCCATTAACTTGTCTCTTCTTCAATTACCTTCATCAATATCTTACAGTTTTTAGTGTATAGGTCTTTTACCTCCTCGGTTAAATTTACTTCTAGGTATTTTATTCATTTTGATGCAATTGTAAATCGGACTTCTTTCTTAATTTCTCTTTCTGATAGTTCATGATTAGTGTATAGAAACATCACAGCTTTCTATATGTTGTTCTTATATCCTACAACTTTACTGAAGTCATTTATTAGTTCCAACAGTCTCTTGGTGACATTTTTCGGTCTTCTATATACAGCATCATGTCATCTGCAACTGGTGATAGTCTTCTTCCTTTTTAATTTGGATACCTTTTATTATTTTTCATTTATTTATTTATTTATTTGCCTTAGTCCTATGGCCAGGACATCTAATACTATGTTAAATAAAAGAGTGACAAGTATGGCATCCTTGTCTTGTTCCTGATCTCAGAAGAAAATTTTTTGGTTTTTTACCATTGAGCATAATGTTAGTTGTAGGTCTGTCATTTATGGCCTCTTTTATATAGAGGTATGTTCCTTCTATAATCACTTTGTTCAGAGTTTTTATTGTAAATAGATGTTGAGCTTTGTCAAATGCTCTTTCTGCATTTATTGATATGATCATAGGCTTTTTATCCTTCATTCTGTTGAGGTGGTTTATCACACTGATTGACTTGTAAATGTTGAATCATACTTGCACCCCTGGAATAAATCCTGCTTGATCACAGTGTGTGACCCTTTAAATATATTGTTGAATTCAATGTGCTAAATTTTACTTAAGATTTTTTGCACCTATATTCATCAAGGATATTGGCCAGTAATTGTCCTTTTTTTGTGTGGTGTTCTTGTCTGGTTTTGGTATCAAGATAATGTTGGCCTTATAAAATGGGTTTGGAAACGTTCTCTCCTCTTCAATTTTTTGGAAGAATTTGAGAAAAATAGTATTAGTTCTTTAAATGTTTGACAGAAGTCACCATTGAAATCATCTGGCCCTTAGCTTTTGTTGGGAGGTTTTAGATTACAGATTCAATCTCCTTACTAGAAACTGATCTATTCAGATTTTCTATTTTTAAGTGATTTAGTCTTAGGAGATTGTGTTTATAGGAATTCACCCATTTATACTTAGCTGTCCAATTTGTTGGTGTATAATTGTTTGTGATAGTTTCTTATGATCCTTAGTATTTCTGTGGTACCAACTGTAATTTCTCTTTCAGTTTTAATTTTATTTATTTGAGCACTCTCCTTTTTTCTTGGTTAGCATAGGTAAAAATCTGTCAATTTTATATTTTCAAAGCACCAGCGCTTAATCTCACTAATCTTACTGTCTTTTTAGTCTCTATTTCATCTTTCATACTCTGATCTTTATTTTTTCCTTCCACTAACTTTAGCCTTTGTTTGTTCTTCTTTTTTCTCATTCCTTTAGGTGTAAAGTTAGATTGCTTGAGATTTTTCTTGTTTCTTGAGATAGGGTCTATACTACTAAGACCTTCCCTCTAGAACCACTTTTGCTACATCCTATAGACTTTGGTCTATATGACACCATATCTCTGTTTCCATTCGTCTCTAGGTATTTTTTAATTTCTCCTATAATTTCTCCAATGACTCACTGATTGTTCAGTAGCATGTTGCTTTATCTCCACATTTTTGTGTTTTTTCCAGCTTTCATCTTGTAATTGACTTTCATACCATTATGGTCATAAAAAATATTTGATATGATTTCAATCTTCCTGAATTTATTGAGACTTGTTTTGTGGCCCATCATCTGATCTATCCTGGAAAATGTTCCATGTGCACTGAAGAACAATGTGTATTCTGCTGCTTTTGGGTCCAATGTTCTGTATATATCTGCAAGGTTAATCAGGTCTAATGTGTTGTTTAAGGCTGATCTTTAATTTTCTGTTGGATGATCTACCCACTGAAGTAGGTGGGGTATTAAAATCCCCTATTATTGTATTGCTGTCAGTTTCTTAATTTAGGTCCATTAATATTTGCATTATATATTTTTGTACTCTTATATTGAATGAATATGTATTTATGTGTTATATCTGTTTGCTGGATTGACTCCTTATTCATTATGTAATGCCCTTTTTTGTCTCTTGATACATCCTTTGTTTTAAAGTCCATTTTGTCTGATAAAAGTATTGCTATCCCAGCTTTCTTTTCACTTCCACTTGCATGGAATATCCTTTCCATCCCTTCACCTTCAATCTGTGTGTGTCTTTGCATCTGAAATGAGTTTCTTTTAAGTACCATATAGTCTCTTGAAAATCCATCCAGTTACCCTCAGTCTTTTGATCTAGTTCATTTTCATTTAAAGTAATTACTAATAAAGTAATTACTAATAAAGTAATTACTAATTAAAGTAATTACTGATAGGTATGTATTTATTGCCATTTTATTAATTATTTCCTGGGGGGGTTTTTGTTTGTTTGGGTCATTTTTTATTTGGTTTCATTACATTTATGGGTTTCAGCTATGTTGTTACATGATTTAGATATTTCATCTTTTTTTTAAAGTTTTATTTATTTTTTTAAATTTCTTTTCAGTGTTCCAGAATTCATTGTATCTGGTTGTTTTTATAGTTCATCTCTACTAAAAAGAAAAAGAAAGGTCTTTTTCTTTTTCTCTCATCCCTTGGGGTTTGACAATTTTCTTTAGTGCTACGTTTAGATTCCTTTCTCAATTTCTTTTGTATATTTACTATAAGTCTTTTTCTTTGTGGTTACCAGGACACTCATATATAACATCCTATGTATATAATGGGCATTTTGATAGTAACTTAAATTTAAACACATTCCAAAACTTCACATTTTTATGCCCCCTCCAACATTTTATAATTTTAATATCACATTTTCATCTTTTTATTTTATGTATCACTTAACTAATTATTGTAGTTTTGATTTTCAGTACTCTTGTCTTTTAACCTTCATATTTGCTTTAAAAGTGATTGATCCACTGTCTTTACTATAAATTTACCTTTTCCAGTGAGATTTTTACTTTCATATGTTTTCTTGTTATTAATTAGTGTCATTTATTTTCAGCTTAAATAAGTTCCTTTAACATTTCTTGTACAGCCAGTTTAGTAGTGATGAACTCCTTTAGTTTCTGCCTAACCTAAAAACTTTTTTTTTTTTAAGATTTAGAGAGGGAGAGAGAGGGAGAGAGCACAAGCAGGAGGAGTAGAGGAAGAGGGAGAGAGAATCTCAAGCAGACTCTGCACTGAGCATGGAATCCAGGGCAGGGCTTGATCTCACAACCCTGAGATCATGACCTGAGCTGAAACCAAGAGTCAGACACTTAACTGAATGTACCATGCAGGTGACTCTATCCTGAAAACTTTTTTTTTTTTTTTTTTTAAAGATTTTATTTAATTATTTGTCAGAGAGAGAGAGGGAGAGAGAGCAAGCACAGGCAGACAGAATGGCAGGCAGAGGCAGAGGAAGAAGCAGGCTCCCTGATGAGCAAGGAGCCCAATGTGGGACTCGATCCCAGGACGCTGGGATCATGACCTGAGCCGAAGGCAGCTGCTTAACCAACTGAGCCACCCAGGCGTCCCTATCCTGAAAACTTTTAATGTCCCCTTCAATTCTGAATGATAGCCTTGCTAAGTAAAGAATTCTTGACTGGAAGTTTTTCCTTTCAGCACTTTGAATACATCATGCCACTATCTTCTGGCCTGCACAGTCACGGTGCCTGCAGAGAAATCTGGTAATAACTTTATGGGATTTCCTTGCTATGTAACAAGTTGTTTTTCTCTTGCATTTTTTCATATTCTCTCTTTATCTTTAAATTTATAATTTTAATTATAACGTGTCTTGGTGTGGATCTTTTTAAGTTCACCTTATTTGGAATTTTCTGGGCTTTCTTGACCTGGACATCTGTTTCCTTCTCCAGATCAGGTAAAATTTTCAGCCATTATTTCTTCAAACAAGTTTTCTAGCCATCTCTCTGTTTTAAAAGTGATTGATCCACTACCTTTATGGGACCCCTGCAGTGGAAATATCATCCTGCTTAATGTTGTCCCAAAGATCCCTTACATCACCTCCACTCTAAAAAAAAAAAATCCTTTCTCTTCTTGCTGCTTTGTCTGAGTGAGTTACATTGTTTTGTCTTCTAACTCACTGATCTGTTCTTCTGCTATTGAACCCCTCTAGAGTATTTCTTCAGTTCAGTTATTGTATTCTTCAGCTCTGTAATTTCTTTTGATACTACCTTATATTTTCTCTTTGTTGAAGTTCTCACTGTCTTCATCCTTTCTTCTCCTGAGTTCAGTGTGCATCTTTATAACAATTACATTGAACTCTTTATCAGGTAAATTGCTTCTCTCTGTTTCATTAAAGTCTTTTTCTAAGGATTTGTCTTGTTCTTTTGTTTGAAGCAATTTTCTCTGTCTCCTCATTTTGCCTGACTCTCTTGTTTCTACGTATTAGGCAAATCAACTACCTCTCCCAAACCTGAAGCAGTGGCCTTGTGTAGGAAATGTCCCATGGGTCTCAAAAGCAGCACTATCTCCCTAGCCACATGCCCCAGGCATTCAAGGGGCATTCCTTGTGTGAGCTGCACAAGCCGACATGCTGTGATGGGACTATGGCTGTAGTATGAGGGTTGGCAGGCTCTCACCCAGTCCAGCTGTGGTAGATGGGTGCAACATGGGTTAAGGATGGCAACCTTCACTGGGGCACCATCAACACCAGCACCATCAAGTTAGAATGATATCACAAAAATGGCACCTGCCAGTGTCTCCATCCACAAAGAGAACGCCAATAAGCAAATGCTTCAAGGTTAGTAAGTGGGTATCCTTCACACATGGTCTAGGCACTCTTCAGACTGGTGTTTTTGCCCTGGGTCTGAGGGCAAGTGAGTCTGTGAACAAGTAATTTAAGAGCAGGTTCTTTATTCTCTATAGTTCTATAATTTCCCTGGACATAACCCACTTTGGTTTTCAAAGCAAAGCATTTTGGGAACTCATCTCTCCTATACATCACCCTAGAGTTTGGGGTGCCTGATGTGAAATACAAACCCCTCACTTCTCAGGGGAAAATTATGCATTTTTAAGATCCCTCCTGGTTGTGGATCCGACACCTACGATGGGTTTTTTCTTGTTTGTTTGGCAAGACTGTGTCTTTCCCTCCTACCCATTTTTCTAAAGTTTTTATTTAAGTATCAGTTAATTAATGTACAGTGTAATATTAGTTTCAGGTATACAACACAGTGATTCAACACTTCCATACAACATCCATTGCTCATCCCAACAAGTGCCCTCCTTACTTTCCATCACCTATTCAACCAATCCCGCCCCCCATCTACATCCCCTCTGGTAAACACCAGTTTGTTCTTTCTCTTTTTTTCCCCTTTGCTTGTCTTGTTTCTTAAATTCCACTTACGAGTGAAATCATACAGTATTTGTCTTTCTCCTACTGACTTATTTCACTTAGCGTAATACCCTCTAGTTCCACCCACATCATGGCAAATGGCAAGATTTCATTCTTTTTGATGGCTGAGTGATATTCCATTATGTATATATACTACACTTCTTTATCCATTCATCAGCCAATGGACACTTGAGCTATTTCCATAATTTGGCTATTTTAGATAATGCTGCTATAGACATTGGGGCTCATGTATCCCTTTGAATCAGTACTTTTGTATTCTTTGGGTAAATATCTAGTAGTGCAATTGCTGGATCATAGGTCTTCTACCTATTTTGATGCTTCCCTTTTATCTTTTGTTGTAGAGTCTCTATTAATCCAGGTTTAGATCTTTTTCAGAGGAAATTATTCCATATGCAGTTGCAAGTTTGTGGTGTCCCTGGGAAGAGATGAGTTCAGAATCTTCCTATGCTAGCAACTGGAACCCCTCTCCCAAAATATATTTTTAATGATTAAAACCGTTTAATTCATTCTGACTCACTTTCCAATTACAGAAAATCTTTATATATTAAGATCGATTAAACAGAAGCAAGGCAGAAATTGTAGTATTATTAATTAATTATATGTAACCAAATGCCATAATTAAATAGTAATTTCAAATGACCAGTCTCTGTGGAAATCTGTCTGCCTTCAGCAGCCCCTCACCCTGCAATTTAGGACAAGTCATGACTGCTCCATCTTCAACCTGTTGCAGACAAGCTGCCCTAAATTCTACCATGGCAAAGCCCACACACTAGTGATTAATTATGTGTTGGCACTTATAGCTTTCCCAGTCTTTATCTTCTTATTAAAGTCAAGTATTTTTTTAAAGATTTATTTATTTACTTACAAGAGAGAGAGAAAGAGAGTGTATAGAGGGAGGAAGGGTGGGAGAGAGGGAAAGGGAAAATCTCAAGCAGACTCCTCACTGAACGTGGAGCTCGACATGGGGCTGGATCTCAAGACTCTGAGATCTTTACCTGAGCTGAAATCAAGGGTCAAATGCTTAACCAACCAAGTCACACAGGCACCCCATAGTAAAGGATTTTTTTTTAAACAAGTATACTTAGGTTTCATGACACAAGGAATACCTAGCCAATATTTAAGCCTGTGCAAAATGAAGTTGTTTGGATCAGAAATACTGAGTTGTAATGAATGTGGTATCTTTTGTTGATCTTGTATCTCAGTGAAATTGGCACTTCCCACTTAAATATTATATACCTATCTGTTTATATGTTTACTAAATATCTCTACATTCTAGGTCAGGAATCTACAAAGTATGGCCCATGGGCCAAATCACGTTTATATATTTTCTGTGGTTGCTTTCCCATTACAAAGGCAAGGTTGAGTAGTTGTGACAGAGACTGTTCCACAAAGCTAATAATATTTACTATCTAGTCCTTTATAGAAAAAAATTGCCAGCCCCTGTTCTAGACTCAAGGCTTCCTAAACAAGGACTTTGCTATCAACTGAGTGACCTACACAGAGTAAGTGCTCAAATAAACATTCCTCGCATAAATAAATAAATAAATAAATAAATAAATAAATAAATACATAACGTGAAATAAGTTTACCCTCTCAGCCACAAAGCTACTTTTCAGGTGCAGGTCTTCAGAAAAAGGAAAAGCAGACATTTGTGCTTTATTTACAAATTAAAAAGTTGAAGACATCCTGATGAACAAACCCTTAAGTTTTCAGCTGAGAAGACTGAGGCCCAAAAAGCTGAAGTGATTGTCCCAAGGTTAGCCCAAGGAGAGGTGAGAACTACTCCCACAACACATTTGTTTTTCCTTTAATTAATAAGATATTCTGTGAAGTCAGCCTATTCCTGGGAGGGCCAAGGGCCTGAACACAACATGTATGCAACACTAATTACACTTGTTTGGAACTTTCAATTCTGACTTATTCCCTGAAGTTCTTTAAATGCTCACCATCCCAATATATTTTCATAAATTTGGTTTGAAAATGATATGCATGCATTAGAGAACACAAAGTACAGCCTTGCAACAAACTTTGTTAATTAAACCAACACTCAGAGAAAGTTTCAGTGCACACTGAATGATTACTCCATCCACCACCTTTCTGTTTTGACAAAAGTGTCTCTAGATCTGATATCCCAAACAAGGTACTGGTTTAAATTTTAACGCATCCACCTACTCCCTCAAATGCGAGAGAGAATAATTTAATTCTGCCAAGTCATACTAAAAAGTAGGTAAGGATCACCCAGCACAGTACAGTTTCTCTGTCTCTTGCCAGCACTTGTTAAGAAAGAAATGCTGGGTGGTTTGGTGTTCCCAGCGCCCTAAAGCAATTTTTCTTACATCATCATTTATTTTTTTCTCCCAAAAGTTCTTTGTAACTCAGTTTCATAAAGGAAGGATCAGAGACAGAACTAAATCAGGGAACAGGGACACATTAGGACTGCAAGGCCTGGAACCCACAAGTGCAGCTCCTTTCACTCATTTAGTCACCATCAATTAGGCACCTAGTCCTGTGTCAGGCACTGAGGGAAACAAAGAGGCATTTGGCATAGTCCTAGGGCCCCAGAAAGAGTTCCATTTCATATGGGAGAGAGTCAAGGAGAGGGTTACAGACAGTACCATGAAACGGGTCCAATGTGTCTACATGGTAAGCCCAAAGTGCACGGGAGGACACCGAGGGACACCCGGATCAGAATACCCTGACTGTCGAGTTAAGACTCAGCCAGGTGAAAAATGGGAGAAAAACAAACTCCATGAATGTGAAGTTATATGTACAAAGACAAGGAAATAAAGGAGAACGGAACATGTTTACAAGAGTAAATATGATCCAGCATGTCTACAGTTCCAAGTAAAGGTGAGTCGGGAATGACCTTTAAGCTTTGACAATGTATACCCCACAACAAGCATTTGTTCTAACCCCTGTCTGTCCTGGGTGGTGGGATATAGGCACCAAAACATGTGTTTAGGGTAAAAAAAGGTATCCTTGAGGTAAATCTTCTGTGTAGCAGGGATTTCAGGGGCTCTCCTCTTCCATCCAATACAGAAATCTATTCCAACGCCCTAAACAGAAGATTATCTGCTCTTAGTTTAAACACTTCTAATGATAGAGAAATTATTGCCACAGAAAACAGCTTATTAGAAAGTTCTTTACGTCAAGTTGGAAACTGCCTTCATGTACCTGGCCTCAATATGACATAGGCCAACAACTTATCCCTGACGAAAGGCTCAAACAGAGTAAACAGAATTCAAAGATCAGGTTTAGAAATGTACACAGCCTTAACTTAGTTAACACAGTGCTCGATTAACACCAATCACATTCCAAGATGCAGTTTATTTCTATCTCCCCAACAAACCTCAACCATGCCAAGACCAAAGAAAGATCTTCTGAATCAAGATACACCTCCCAAGAGGGATTAGGCCTCTGAATCCTGAACTTCTAGACCCAAGGAACAAAGCAGGTCAGGGGAGGAGAGGGAGGAAAAACAAAAACAAAAACATACTGAACCAAGCAAAATATAAAAGCCAAAACACATAGCTCCATGGGTAGAAGCAAAAGAGAGAAAACTGGAATCAGGCAGACAAGTTCAGGAAGGAGCAGAGTCATGTTGCAATGGTTCAACTGCATGACTCAGATTCACGGGGTATAGAGAAGCTTTGTACAACATGACAGAGACAACCATAAAGACACATTAAATTACAGACAAGAAGAAAAGGGGAGCAATTCGCAAGCCAGAAAATATGTTACTCTGTTGAAGAGGGAAGGTAGAATTACTCAAATCCTATTTTGCTTTCCTCTTTGCTACTAAGAAAAATGATGCTGACTTTGCAGAGTAGAATGTGCATCGTCAAGAAAGAATGGAAGCCAGGGATGGAGGAGAAGACAGCAAGATCCCATAACTGCTGTTGTACATTTTTTCAAGGCTCTGGCCCAGAGTAATCAATTCCAAGTCACTGAAAGAACGTGCAGATGTTATCAGAGCCCCAGAGCTGCAAATCTGTGAAATCACGAACAATGACAGCAGAGGCAGAGACTAAAGCTAGGCTAATACCATCTTTGTTCCTAAAAAGATAAGTAACTGGATTCTGTGAAAATGTGGAACAGACTGAGAGGCTGTAGTACTAATAAGTAAACAAGAGAAGCTTAAGAACCAAGTAGTGAGAGAGAAAGAGGCAAGGAGCCATGACTCACACACATCAATAAGTAATTAACAGTAAGAGAAGCAAATGCAAAACTGAGGATAGCAAACTGTGCTCACCATGCCAGGCACTTCTCAGCACTGAACCCTTAGACCAACTCTAAGAGGCAGATGCTATTATTACCCCATTTATAGATGAAAAAAACCAAGGCACAGACTTTATGTAACATGTACAAGATTGCACAGCCAGTAACAGTCAAAATCAGGATTTGCACAACCATGCAGAGCCACACCCCTGAGGAATAGAGCATGATATGGAGGTGACCTTTGAGGAGGAAGCAGAAATTAGACAAGGTTGAGAGAGGAGATTGAAATGGGAATTGGCGAGGCAGATGGAAGCCATGAAAAAGAGAATCCTCGCTGGAGTTCGGGGGCATAATGAGGTCAGAGAAGAATATGGTGGGAAACATGAGCACCTTGAATGGGATGGAGAGAAGGTTGCCTTTCCTTTCCACTCTCAGGTGCTTTACCATTATGGTAAGCCTTTCAAATTTGCTCCCTGCTCCCAAGATCTCCCTTCCTTTCTTATTAAAGGCACTTTTGGTTGCAAGTAATATAAATCTCTTGAAATAAGCACATGCAAAAATGCTTAGAAACAGGAATGTTATTGGGAAAATCCAAGGTCAGGAAGAGCAGCTGAGCTTCACCAGGGCCTTGAATCCAAGACTGTGTCAACAGGTTAAGCCCCAGTGAACTTTCATTTGGCATTGCTAATGTAATCAGTTACCTATAAAAGGCTGAGACCTAAGAAAACTCCTGTTATGTATATATATCTTGTCTCTCCATCTAGACAAATATTTTCTAATTTCTTTACCACGACCCAAAGTAAGAAATACATTTTGCATTATGACCTGGTCTACATACATATACGATCATAAGCAGCATATTATCCCCTATGATAATACACACAATCCAGGATTCTTACTGAAAAACATTTGTTGGCTGACTGGATGATATACTGATTGGTGGCTATATTGCTTTCTTAACATCATAGAATAAAATAATCATAAAGATTCAGAGACCATAAACCATAGAGATTATCTTGTCCAGTGACTTTCAACATTTTAGTAAGTGATTCTTTTTTCCAAATGAAATCATAATTAAAGGCCAATATATAAGGTATGGGTCATAAATTTACTGACATTATACTCAGTGCAAAGAAGACATACCTTTTTAATTTTCTGTAATGGATCTGACTTTTAAAAGCCACAATACCACCAAACTCACTTCCCAAAGCCCAGATGCTGCACTGGGCAAATGGGGTGGGCAAATGGGGCAGACTAATGGAGAAATACATTTCAATTTAGGAAACAGTCTCGTTTCGACTGACTTAGCTTTTCTGGTTTTCTCCCCCTCTTCAGGTCCTCTCCAAGATGGTGTCTGGGTGTAGAGGGAGAGAAAGTGGCTCTATGGCATTGGAGTTGGGATGAGGAGAACAGAAGACCCCATCCTCCACCACCTCCCTGTGCTAGTTCTTGGGTGTATACTGGGCTGGGACCACATAAGTGAGGTACATATGCTCAACCCCATTACTCCACCCTGGGGCATTCCACTGGATTCCACTGCTGACACTTATGGCAGATATAATTCACAGACTACTCTTTGTTGGCCTGATTAGGCCCAGGGTACCCCATTCTCTCTTGGCCCCACCTCAGCTCTCACCCACCCTACAGAGGCCCTAAAGTTGGCCAGTGACTCCTCTACAGTCCTACCCCAATGTCCTACCCTATAGCCTTGGCAACATGACCACCCACACTGCCCCAACCACTCCCACTTCTGGCAAACTGCCCAGCCAAGTTCCCTAAAGAAAGGTTTCTTCTGCAGCGACTGGGTGACCCAGTGAGTTAGGCATCCCACTCTTGATTTCAGTTCAGGTCATGATCTAGGGCCATGAGATTGAGCCCCACATTGGGCTCCATGCTCAGCATGGATCATGCTTAAGATTCTTTCTCTTCCTCTCCCTCTGCCCCTCCCCTCCACTTGCACATGTGTGTTCTCTTTCTCTCTCTCACTTTAAAAAAAGAAAGGAAGGAAAGGAGGGAGGGAGAGAGGGAAGGAAGGAAGGAAGAGAGAGAAAGAGAAAAGAAAAGCTCCTTCTGCTCTATTTGGGAGCTAAGGTCAGGCCCTCACTCTGCCTAACCAAATGGCCACTCCAGCTTACTGTGGGTGCAAGTCAAGGTAGTCTCTGAGGGCCCTGAATAGGAAGCAGCACCAACGCCCAGCTTCTGTCAATCTGCAAACTTAGGCCTCCTTCTCAGCTTTAGCTGAGAGGAAACAAAACACATGTGTCTTCCCCCCCATTCCTGGATCTCCCCTTCTTCTTGCCACAGCTCCTCAGGCTGGAAGGGAAAGGTTTCTTCCTTCCTCTTTTTCTTTGCTTAGAACATTTTTCTAGTCTTCCCCCACCCCCTTCCTCTGGAGTTATAATGGTGAACACAGTAGAGTGGGGGTGGGGAGAAAAAGAGAGAGAGAGGACAGTTTTAAGTTCATAAGGGAACCTAAATTCAAAGGTGTTTCAAATTAACAATACCCATTTTATTTAAAAGAGATGAAAATGAAGCCAGGGTTGGGAACACAGAGCCTCACTTGCTTGAGCTATCTCTTACTCTTCTCAGAGCCCCTGAGGAATTTCTAAGGAATCTTGGAAATCCACTGAAACACATTTGGAGAACCACTGATAATCTAGCTAGGGCTCTCCAATAGAACTTTCTGCAATGATGGAAATGTGTTACATCCACACTGTCCATTATAGCACCATGACCCACATGTGCCTCTCAAGCACCTGACCTGTGGCTGTGTAATTAAGAAAATGAATTTTTAATTTTATTTAATTTTAATTGATTTAAATAGCTACCATATTGGACAGTGCAGCCTAGCCCATCCATTTTACAAACAGATAGGACCTTGAGGCCCAATATCACCCTGTAAATTGATGACAAGAGTCAACATGAAGACTCATAGGCCCCACATTCTCTAACCATTTCTTCCCACCACTTCTCAGCTCTCACGCCCAGGTCAGTGCCTCATACAAGGCTACTCAGCTACCTCCAACTTTAAGGAAGTGTGCTGGGCTTTGTTGTAACATCCACTACTGTACCATGAAACTTGGTCTGGATTCCAAACCTTCTTTTTTTAAAGAAAGGTGTGTGATCCCTCCAGAACCCTAACCGTTAGGGAAAAGACCCAAAGAATGCTGTCACAGAAGTTTCAAAACAATGTGATCTCAGCTATAATGGCATCTGAAGGAGTAGCTCCAACAGATGTAGCATTTTGGATTTCCATAAGTGCAAGTGAAATTTTTCATCAGACAATGTGACTTTGTGAGATATCCTGCTGACCATAGAAAGACAGTGCAACCTGGTATGAGGACATTAGGTGAGGAGACAAGGGAGCAGGGAAAAGGTTTTCACTGACCAGCTGCACATTCTTGGGGAAAGCCTCTACCTGTCCTGGGCCCCAATTTTGTTTTCTATGAAACATACACAGCAATACCTCTTCCTTCCTGCTTTCAAGGATGCTATGAAGATAAATCAGCAATATATATGAAATGCTTCTCATTGTACTCTATAAATCTTCTCACTTCTCATTGTTAAACACAAAAGTCAAGCTTCCCTGAATGTAAGATAGTTAAAATCAAGCATCCTGTATCATTTTATGCCAAAAATTATTATACCATTAACCAGGGAGGCTACCCTGGTGTCCAATATTAACTAGAAACTTCATGTTAGAGTCATAATTTTACTGTTATTTAAAAGGAGAAAGATGATTCAAAATGACAGAAGCCAAATTTCTTTGCTATCTCCTGTTGCAGGGAGTAACGTAAAGCACTGGATTTTAAAAGGACACATTTATCATGTGTGCACATACTGCTTTGGCAGCTAATACACTGAAAAGCTTAAAGAAAGTAAGTTAGCATAGGATTTCAGGAAAACTCAATGTAAAACCAAATCATTCTTGTTATCTTTATTTTTTGCCTTAAGCAGTAACAATAAGAATACCAATGACATTGTATCCTGCTATATTCCAAAAATGAACCATAGAAACACAGCTTTGAGACATCTTGGTCCCACCCCAAATAATAGCCCTTTGGGCTATAGACATATCTGCATGAGCCGGTGGGCTAGAGAGTAGGGTGTCATTGGCCTATGGAGCAGAATAGTAGATCAGTGCTTCCCCCCTGCACTCCCACATCATTCTGCTTATGCTTGTGCTACAGAGTTTGCCATATTGTGTTTAGTAATTTATTACTATTCCATGCCCCTCATAAACCAGTGATATTCTGGAAGGTGGAGCCATGTCTTATTTGTATTTGAATCCCAACCACATGCTGAACAGTTGGAAAGTTAAGGCTGTATTAGGCGATCACCATCCACTGGGCATCAATAGTCCCAACTCCAAGTGCCCAAAGACCATCAGAGTCAGCCCAAC
This sequence comes from Enhydra lutris kenyoni, assembly GCF_002288905.1. Classification (NCBI taxonomy): domain Eukaryota; kingdom Metazoa; phylum Chordata; class Mammalia; order Carnivora; family Mustelidae; genus Enhydra; species Enhydra lutris. Next base: position 8,544,087 of record NW_019154143.1, read on the forward strand.
TCTGCACACAGTTGATCTTATCCTGGTAACATTTATTCTAACTTATAAACAGGCTTGATTCCAGAGTCATAAGCAAGGCTTGAACCCCTCTAGTGGGAAATACAGCACGTTAGCAAAAACAAAATATCCCAGCCCATTTCCTCCCTGGCCACGAAATGCGCAATACTTGCATTGGGTGTTTGGTCCATAACATCAGCAAGAATGGCACCTGCTCGCTCTATCACCCCAGTATTTATCAGCATCATCTGCCTCCATGTGTCATATTTGGTCCAGAGTATTATGAACATTTTTATCTACTTATGACCCTGAATTCTTTATGTGACCCTTGGGAACAAATTGGCTACTAGCTTCTCAGAAGAAAACCCCAGGGTAAAGACACACTGGTTAAATTCCAAAAACAAGCTATCTCTTAAGCATAAAGTTGCGCCCGTCAAAACTGCTAGGGACTTTTCAGGATTATATGATCCACCCCCTCATCTTTTTAACAAAGTGAGTTGGCCAAGGCTACATGCCAATGCTGTCACAAAGCAAGGACGGGAACTCGGGCCTCTCTACTCCCAGTCCAATTAGCATAACCAACAGGCCTAGTGTAGCCAAGGTTCGCAGGACAAGAAATGTCCTGTTTTTAAAGCAGGAGAAGCCCAGGCGGACTATGCCTAAGACTGAGAGGTCTCCTAAGGTATAAGATTTTTGGTACAAAAACAGGTAAAGTCTCAGACAATCTAGTACCAGTTGAGTACCCTAAGTTCAGGGCTCTATTCCCTATATAAATCTGTCCCATTTGACCAGTTTGATAAAATGTTACTGGTTCTGCCTCAAATACGTAAGGCCAGGAAGAGTCCACTGATAAGACATTGAGTTTGACAGTAGCTGCACAGCTGTATCCCCTCCAAGAGGGATAAAATTCTCTCCACTAATTATGATACACAAATCATCAAAACTAGAGCCTCGAGATTCTCCATGAAATTTTTAAAGGACTTTGCAGGTCTTTAAATAATTAAAAGTTAAAAAAATTCAAGAGGAAGAAAATGAATATCATGAAAATGAGCATTAAGAAACCAGTCCTGTTTAAGTACCAAATTATTATTATATGTCCAAACTAATCAAGTTGTCAATGCTGAGAAAAGAAGGCCATGGAAGGCTCACAAAGTTACGCTGATTAATTATACCAAGAGCCAATTCAGAATGCAACCATTACTCATGAGACACTGCTTTGACACTGTAATTAGCCTACCATTCCTGTGATTCCAGGGAAGAGTTCAGAGCCTGTGTTTAAAACTCTGAACGCCTTTCCCACAAAAGGAAGCTGGAACTGATATTTCAAGTTCTCTGAAGGGACTTGGGAATCTGGGTGCATGATATGTCTATTCATAATAGAATTAATTATCTTCCCTCCAACTTAACCCATAGTTTCACAGAACCAGGTTCTGGGGTAGAATTTTGTTGGAGTGGGGGGGGGTGCAGAATCAGCAGGAAAGTACTGTTGGATTGGGCCAATCCTATATTCATGAAGTCACAGACTAACCAGTCAGACAACATAACTGCGCTCTTCCTCTATACACACTCTCAACATCACAGTCTTCAGAGCCAATGCCATTATCTCAAGTATGTAAGAACCTGAAGTTCCAAGTACTCATTCACCACAAGACCACAGAGCTAGTAAGCAACAGTGCCAGTTTGAGTCTGGGGCTCTCTGGCACCAACTCCAGGCCTTTCCCTCATTAGGTCTCCTCCCAGACATACCCTCACTACCAGAGAAGCTGCTCAACTCCCATGTTCTGAGAAGGCCAGGTTTGTAAAGGACAAAATGTATCATACCATACATATAGAAACACAAGTCTCATCAGAAAAGGGAAATATCTAACAGCCCTACTAAAGGGAAAGAAAACTCCACTTTACAATTAAAGAAGGTAAAAGCAAACGTGCCTGCCAAATCCCCATATGTTAGTTAAAAAACAAATCAATTAAGGCATTTTCCAATATAGCGACAGTGAACAAGCTATGAAACACAACGGTCTTCAATTTGATCAGCCTTATGGAAATTTCTGATTACAGGGTGGCCATTATCCCTAAACAAATCCCTGCAATCCATATTCCATACAGGAACAAAATCTCTTTCTCCGCTGAAAGTTGGTCTCTGGACCTTTATACTTTTAGGGAAATATAAGAAGCAATAAGTTATAACTTACCAAGTGACAAGAATGGAAACCTGGAATATAGACTTTCCTGGGGGGTGAGGGAAGGGACCTCCTTACCTTTGGCTTTCCTCCTCTATTATTGTCAACCTTTAAAAAAGAAAAGGAAAACAAAAAAAATAGAAAAAGAAAAGAAGAAACTTCCAGTAATTTCAGCTCAAGAATTAACATTCCAGATTGCTCTCCTTCCCAAGGATGATGATAATCTGATTTACTGCCTCCTTGCCTGGTTTAAATCAGTAAAGAACATTAAGTGCGAGTTCTAGATATTTTAAAAGACAAATTTACCATTGAAAAGGGCAATGCTGCATGCAGCCAAAGGTTCCAATGCCTTAACTATTAATAAATCCCCTGAGTCTTCAAAACCTTTACAGCAAGATCATCCAAAGAGCAAGTTCCCAGCCCCTTGGGATTAAGCACTATGAGTTTCTAACCCAGCATTCTTGTCCCATTAACTTTTCTTTTTGTGCAGTTGACAGGTATTTTTGCTTCCTCTGCTCCTGGCAGAGCTCCGGGGATGGCCCTCTCTATCATCATGCTGGACTTCCCTCTCTGCACGGGGTCCCCTGGTGAAGAAAGACCTTTTGGGAAAGCCAAGAAATACACCAAGATTTCCTGCAAATTCTACTATTTTGTAGAGAAATTACATGACTATTTTTAAAAACAAGTTTTGAGGATACAAATTGGGAGTTATCAGAATTTCCTAAAGGACTAAATTAGAAGCAGGACAGCACAGGGAGATCTCCTACACTCTCAATAATTGGAAATGCAGAGTTTTACAAGAAGATCATTTAAAAGTGATTTCTCTACTTCTAGCAGGGCTCACATGAATGCTCTTAAAAGGCGAGTCTCCCCAGTCCATTGCAAACACAGTTCATGTTACGATGCGGTTAAATAAAGCAGGACGCTTGGGGAATTTGAGTCTTACTGTGGAATATTGTGCTTCTACAATCTTCAAGATGTTTACACCAAGCATAAAAGCCCCTTGGATATGGGAACACATCTGACCCAAGTAACCAAGGAGAAGTGAGCCTGTGTACCTTTGGGGACAGGCAAGAGGTTTATGAGCTGCTCCCAGCCTTCCTCCCAACCCTCCTCCCAGCTGGCACCAGCTGCTCCTCCAGCTCAAACCCCAGGGCCCAGGCTATGAGCAGCTCTCTGCTGTTTGCCCACTCATCTTTAAGCTTATTCCCCTGGTTTATTAGCAGTTCCCCTCAAGGTGGGCAAAGGAAATGGAACAAGATAAAATCAAAGCAATCATTGCAGCTGCTTCTGAACAGCCCTGATGAAAGTCTTTCTACGTGACCGAGGCTGTGCTTACTACTACTATCAACAATGAGGATTCAGGAATACATGTGAATTTCAATTCTCCATACTGAACCTATCTCTCTCTAGCCTGACTGCTAGAGATAACCTGCTCCCTTCAGAGTCATGATCTCTGACACTCTCAACACTTCTGCTTCTGCTGACTTGAGAAAATTGCTGAATCACTGGCTTGATTTCCCAGCAAACAATCTAGTCGCAAATTTCCTAAGTCCTATCCACTCATCCCTTCTATCCCAGCCCAACCTAATGGCGGTTCTTACCTCTTCTTTGTCCAGAGAGAAGGAGCACTTTTTCTTCCAAGCACCTTATTAATTTTCCCATCACTCTTTGTCACTAATACACCCCTAGTGCTGGCTCTTCTCCAAAAAATTGTATGAGCCAAGAAAAACTGGGGCTGCCTAGAGGCATGCAGAGCGAGCATTCTTCTGTTAAGAGGCTGGGCTGAGTGACCATCAGTTACTCACATACTCTCCCCCTTACAAAGATAATCAACCTTTTCTTCAGATCCAGCAGTGTACAAATGGTCTGCACCCAAGTTGCTAGCTGGGTCTGTATCTGCCAATATGAAAAGTAAGATGCAGAGAGGGAGCCCAGAGAAATGCCAAGAGCGCTAGGCTAGGAGTCAGACACTGAAACTGATATTGGTCAAACAGTGAGGAAAAAATTTGAACTCAAATCTGTTTGTTTCTAAACTCCATGAACTTAACCACAATTATTCTACTTCTTATATTAAGAATACGTGAATTGTTATTGCAAATATACTATGCTGGGTGCTTGATTGGGCATTGCTATACCAATTTTTAAAATCAAGGAAACCAACCTCCGTAAAAGAAGTATACTACCAATGTTTGACTCCAAAGACAGCTGTGACATCATCCAAATGTCCAATGTACAGAGGCAGGTTGGAATGAGAAAAGGGAGCAAGATTGCAAACAGCACCCATGACTATGGAGGGTTGATGGTGGCTGAGCCAGGGCAGGACTGGCTATGTTAGGAAGAGGGAAGGAGACAATGGCAGCATTGAGTGGAGGCAGCATGGGAGTGCATCAACAGGGTTCTATGCCCTGTGGGGAGCCCTGGGAACACAAAAAAAGCAAAGGGACGTTCTATACCCTCAAGGACAGCAGCAGGAAGGAATTACAACAGACCTGTTGGGAGTCAATCTCAGGAGACTATGATTGGGCAGCTGCTTAAGGACAGGAGGAAGGTCAAAGCAATGCCTGAGACTCAGCTCTTCTGAAGCACACAGGGCAGGAAGCTGGTGAGGAGACCGGGAAGACACCAGGCAGCCACCAGGCAGTGATCCATGAACTCTAAGGTAATCAAAGTCCCCCAACAAACATAAACCAGTGAATCAAGTTAAAAGAGATTAGAGGAAAAGAAAAATGTCAAGACCCAGGAAATCTGAGCAGGAAGGCTACGAAGGCTCTGGACAAGGACATAAGCCCAAACTCTCTGGCAGCAACTACAGTCTCAGAAAAAAAAAGGCTCCCTGGCTCCAGATTAGCTCCAGGTAGCTTCCAAGGAGGCAAGAGTACCAGTGAGTTAGATCTAACTTAGAATCAGATATGCAGGAGAACTTAAATACCAAATTATATATAAGAGGCTGCCTGGGCTGCAAATGAGAATAGTGTTCAGCTCAGTCCTATTACCAAAACATACATTTTTAACAGGGATGTGTATAAAGTACTGTGATGTGTGATCTAGAACTTGGGAGACCCACACAATTTGGTAATAAGCCATGGAGAAAACCTGTCCTTTCTTCTCCCTAATTCAGCCATCAGATGACTTCAGTCTGAGATCCAACCCACCCTCCATTCTGTTGCCTACTCCTCCGATCCACAACCCTCAGTCTCTCCTCCTACTTCTGATCAGCCATCATCATCTGAGTGCAGAAGTGTGCAAAGTAGATGCTACAGGAGCCCACAGGTTGGGAAACCAGAAGAGAGAAGATAATGACCTGGAAAGCAATGAGAAAGATGTAAGTAAAAGAGCCATCAACCTCAAAGCAAGAGAGCACAGACACTGGCCTAGTCATAGTCTGATGGTCACACTTCTTCACTAGCTTGAATAGGATTTTTGAATCATAAATCAGCACTCATTGTGGCCCTCTGGGTATCTGTGAGATTGTTTGGACAGAGAGAAAAGATACTGCCATGCCCTTGAAAAAACTGCAGTCTTAGAAGCATTTATGCATCTTTATAGACTCAAAGACTTGTCTCAGAACACGAGTCCAAACTCAGGGCAAAAGAGAAGAGATTGGTTATTCTTGGGGGTAAAAAAGAGCCTCAAGGAACTCTCCGCCCCTCCCTCAGCTTCACACAAATGGTAAAGAAATTAGGGAAGCTGAGAAGAAGGACTTATCTAAAGCTCATCACTGTAATTAGGACACCAGCACTGCATCCATCCCAGTTATGGTACCTTGAAAACATGGCAGGCCAAGCATCTGGGAAGATACCAATAATACTCTATTATCACCAAATCTCAGGTATCACCAATTATAAAATGCATTCTAGTTTCAGAGATAAAATTTTAAACAATGGCTTTGGTGATTATAAAATGATACTGAGTGTTCATGGCATCCCAATTTCAAAGATACTAAAATGGTAAAGAAAAAAAAAAATGCATCTTAGAATCAATAAAAGGAACAAAGAATAACTACAAAAACAACGATTAAAATAAGTAACAAAATGGCAATAAGTACATACTTATCAATAATTACTTTGAACATAAATGAACTACACACTCCAATCAAAAGATACAGGGTGGGATGCCTGGGTGGCTCAGTGGGTTAAGCCGCTGCCTTCGGCTCAGGTCATGATCCCAGAGTCCTGGGATCGAGTCCCGCATGGGCTCCTTGCTCAGCAGGGAGCCTGCTTCTCTCTCTGCTTCTGCCTGCCTCTCTGCCTGCTCTCTCTCTCTCTCCTTCTCTCTGATAAATAAATAAATGAAATATTAAAAAAAAAAAAAAGATACAGGGTGACAGAATAGATAAAAAAGCAAGATTCATCTCTATGCTGCTTACAGGAGACTCATTTCAGACCTAAAGATACATGCATACTGAATGTAAGGGAATGGAAAAGAAGTTACCATGCAAATGGCAGTGAAAAAAAAAAAAAAGAGCTGTAAAAGCAATATTTACATCAGAGGAAACAGACTTTAAAATAAAAACTGTAAGAAGAGACAAAGAAGAAAACTATATCATCATAAAGTTTACGATTCAACAAGAAGATACAACAACTGTAAATAATTATGCACCCAACATGGGAGCACCCAAATACATAAAGTATCTAACACCTAACATAAAGGAAGCAATCGATAGTAATATGATAATAGTAGGGGAAATTAACACCCTATTATATCAATGGATAGATCATCCAAACAGAAAATCAAAAAGGAAACCATGCCTTTGAATGACACATTGGGCCAGATGGATTTAACAGATATATTCAGAACATTTCATCCTAACACAGAAGAATACACATTCTTTTCAAGTACACATGAAACACTGTCCAGAACAGATCACATGGTAGGTCACAAAACAAGTCCCAACAAATTTAGTAAGATTGAAGTCATACCATGCATCTTTTCTGTCCACAACACTAAGAAACTAAAAGTCAACCAAAAGAAAAGTCTGGGAATAACACAAATACATGGAGGTTAAATTACATGTTACTAAACAGTGAATGGGTCAACCAAGAAATCAAAGAGGAAATAAAAAAAATACATGGAGTCAAATGAAAATGAAAACACAATGGTTCAAAATCTTTGTAATGCAGCAAAAGCGGTTCTGAGGGAAGTTCATAGCAATACAGGCCTACCTCAAGAACCAAGAAAAATCTCAAATAAACAACCTAACCTACACCTAAAGAGCTCGAAGAAGAAGAAAAAACAAAACCCAAAATAAGTAGAAGGACAGAAATAATAAAGATTAGGCCAGAAATAACTGATATAGAAACTAAAAAAAAAAAAAACAACAGAACAGATCTATGAAACCAGGAGGAGATGCTTTGAAAAGATCAATGAAATTATAAACATTTAGCCAGACTCATATAAAAAGGAAGGAAGGGAGAAGGAAGGAAGAAAGGAAAGGAAAAAGAAAAGAAAAAGAAAAAGAAGGGGGGAGACTCAAACAAAATCAGAAATGAAAGAGAAGAAATAACTTCCACCACAGAAACACAAAGGATTATAAGAGAATATTGTGACAAATTATATGCCAACAAATTGGAGACCTGGAATAAATGAATAAATTCCTAGAAACATACAACCTCCCAAACTGAATCACAAAAAAAAATAGAAAATTTGAAAAGCCTAATTACCAGCAAAGAAATTGTATCAGTAATCAAAAATCTCCCAACAAACAAAAGTACAGGGCCAGATGGCTTCCCAGGGGGATTTCTACCAGACATTTAAAGAAGAGTTAATACCTATTCTTCTCAAACTGTTCCAAATAATAGAAATGGAAGGGAAATTCCAAACTCATTCTACAAGGCCAGCATTACCTTGATTCTAAAACCAAAGACCCCCACTAAAAAAGACAATTACAGGCCAATATCCCAGGTGAACATGGATGCAAAAATTCTCAACAAGACACTAGCAAATCAAATCCAACAGTACATTAAAGGAATCATTCACCACAATAAAGTGAGATTTATTCACAAATAAATCAACATGATATACCACATTAATAAAAGAAAGGGTAAGAAACATGTGATTCCCTCAACAGATGCAGAAAAGGCATTTAAGAAAATATAGCATCCATTCTTGACAAAAACCCTCAACAAAGTAAGTACAGATGGAATATACCGCAACATCATAAAGGCCATATACAAAAGACCCACAGCTAATACTATCCTCAATGGGGAAAACCTGAGAGCTTTTCCTCTATGGTCATGAACAAGACAGAAATATCCATTGTCACCATTACTATTTAACTCTTAGCTTCAGCAGTCAGACAAGAAAAAGAAATAAAAGACATTCAGATTATCTAGGAAGAAGTCAAACTTTCAGTATTTGCAGATGACATGATACTTTATGTAGAAAACCTGAAAGACTCCACCAAAAAATTGCCAGAACTAATATGTGAATTCAGCAAAGCTGCAGGACATAAAATCATACAGAATCGTACAGGACAAAAAATGTACAGAAATCTGCTGCATTTCTATACATCAATAATGAAGCAGCAGAAAAAGAATCAAGGAATCAATCCCATGTACAACTGCACCAAAAATAATAAGATACCTAGTAATAAACCTAACCAAAGAGGTAAAAGATATGCACTCTGAAAACTATAGAACACATATAAAGAAATTAAAGGGGACACAAAAAAATGGAAAAATATTCCATGTTTATGGATTGGAAGAACAAACATTGTTGAAATATCTATATTACACAAAGAAATCTACACATTTAATGCAATCCCAATCAAAATACCCTAGAATTTTTCACAGAGCTAGAACAATCCCAAATTTTGAATGGAAACACGGAAGACCCCCAAATAGCCAAAGCAATCCTGAAAAAGAAAAGTAAAGCTGGAGGCATGATGATTCTGAACTTCAAGCTATGTTACAAAGCTGTAGTCATCAAGACAGTGTGGTACTGGTACAAACACAGACACAGAGATCAATGGAACAGAACAGAGAACCCAGAAATGGACCCACAACAATATGGTCAACTAATCTTCGACAAAGCAGGAAAGAATATCCAATGGGAAAAAGACACAATCTCTTCAACAAATGGTAAAGGGAAAACTGGACAGCAACATGCAGAAGAATGAAACTGGACCACTTCCTTATACCATACACAGAAATAAATTCAAAATGGATGAAAGACCTAAATGTGAGAGAGGAAACCAACAAAATCCTAGAGGAGAACACAGACAGCAACCTCTTTGACCCTGGCCTAGCAACTTCTTACAAGACATATCACCAGAGGCAAAGGAAGCAAAAGCAAAAACGAACTGTTGGGACTTCATCAAGATAAAAAGCTTCTGCACAGGAACCCTAGGTGGCTCAGTCAGTTGAGTTTCTGGCTCTTGGTTTTGGCTCCGGTCATGATCTCAGACTTGTGAGATTGAGTCCTGAGTTTGGCTCCATGCTCAGCAGGGAAACTGCTTGAGATTCTCTCCCTCTCCCGCTGCCCTCCCACCTCAAATAAATAAATAAATCTTTAAAAAAAAAATTTTAAAAAAAGCTTCTGCACAGCAAAGGAAACAATCAATAAAACTGAAAGGCAGCTTATGGAATGGGAAGCTTATCAGGAAGTTGCAAACAACTTACCTGATGAAGTGTTAGTACCCAAAATCTGTAAAGAATTTGTCAAACTCAATACCCCAAACCCAAATAGTCCAGTTAAGAAATGGGCAGAAGACAATGGATTTATCCAAAGACATCCAGATGGCTAACAGACATATGAAGATGCCCAACATCATCATCATCAGGGAAATACAAATCAAAACCACAGTGAGACAGCACCACACACCTGTCAGAATCGCTAAAATAACAACATAGGAAACACCAGATGTTGGCAAGGATGCAGAGAAAGGAGAACCCTCTTACATTTTTGGTGGACATGCAAACTGGTATGGCCACTCTGGAAAACAGTATGGAGGTTCCTCAAAAAGTTACAAATAGAACTATCCTACAACCCAGCAACTGGACTACTAGGTATTTACCCAAAGGATACAAAATTACAGATACAAAGGGTTACATGCACCCTGATGTTTATAGCAGCATTGTCAGCAATAGCCAAAGGATGGAGAGAACCCAAGTGTCCATCAACTGAGGAATGAATAAAAAAGATGTTGAATACAATGGGATATTACTCAGCTACCAAAAAGAATGAAGTCTTGCCATTTGCAACAACATGGATGGAAGCAGAGTGTGCTAAGTGAAGTAAGTCAGTCAGAGAAAGACAAATATATGATTTCACTCATGTATGGAATTTAAGAAAGAAAAGAGGACGACATGTGGGAAGGGAAAAAAGAGAGAGAGAGCAAGAGAGGGAAGCAAACCATAAGAGACTCTTAATGATAGAGAACAAACAGGGTTGATAGAAGGAAGTGGGTGGGAGATGGGCTAGATGGGTGATGGGTACTAAGGTATTATGATGAGCACTGGGTGTTGTATGTAAGTGGTGAATCACTAAGTTCTACTCCTGAAACAAATATTATATGTTAACTAACTAGAATTTAAATGAAAACTTGGAGGAAAAAAACAGTAATAAGTGTTGGCCAAAAAAAAAAAAGAAGAAGAAGAAAGAAAGAAAGAAAAAAAGAAAAAGAAAAAAGAAAAAGTGACAGCCCAAAAAACACTCTTAACTATAGAGAATAAACTGATTGTTAGGAGAGGGAAAGAGGGTGGGGAGATGGGTGAAACAGGTGACAGGGATTAAGGGCATACTTACTGCGGTGAGCACTGAGTAACATATAGAACTGTTGAATCACTAAATTGTATACCCAAAACTAATATAACACTGCATGTTAACTCTGCTGGAATAAAAACAAAAATAAAATAAAATAAATCTGGGCTGCCAGTGGGGGGAAAAAAGATTATCTGAGTTGTCCAAAGTCGTGTATACTGAGGGTAGATGGGATACACTGAGGATTAGATTTCATACCCTCTAAAGAAAAAATGAGCCCCACAGATAGCATGTCTATCTTTATCCTGTCTCCAAATCCTTGCTCCACTACTCCTATGAATATACATACACACATACGCACATACACACATACATACACACATACATACATACGCACATACATACATACATACGCACATACATACATATATACATACATACCTTCTGTGGGCACGTGGATTTGAATCCCAACCTCTTCCCTTTAAGCGGCAGCATGACATTCAAGAACCCGGCCTACAGAGCTTAAAACTCAGACTACAGGGGCGCCTGGGTGGCTCAGGGGGTTAAAGCCTCTGCCTTCAGCTCAGGTCATGACTCCAGGGACCTGGGATCGAGCCCCACATCGGGCTCTCTGCTCTGCGGGGAGCCTGCTTCCTCCTCTCTCTCTGCCTGCCTCTCTGCCTACTTGTGATCTCTGTCTGTCAAATAAATAAATAAAAATCTTTAAAAAAAAAAAAAATGCTCAGACTACAGCAAGAGCTCAGGCCTGCCTGGTTGCAACCCCACAGCAATGTATTTGCAGCTAAAAGCATGAGTTGACAAGATCTAGAAAGGCAAAGAGATGAATGCTGAGATGAAGAGTCTTTTCACAATTAGTGGATGAAGAATGACAAGGGAGAATGTAAAGAAGATATATTCTTCATGTTCTGCATTTCATTTCAGTTTCTTATATATACTTTACATCCTGCCTGGAAAATCAGACCCAGTCACTGCTGGTTTGCTCTGAAGTTGCCAGAAATCATGGATGACTTCTAAAAAACTCATCTCTCACTAAAACACGCACATAAGAAAATTCCTCAACAAGAATAGGCGGCCCCTTGGGGCCCCTGACCTCATCACTGCCACTCTCATTACTTCTGTGCTCAGAACCCCAAATTGTATGAACCAAAATTATTTCCTCAAATCAACACCATACTAAGAATTCAGTTACTTCATTTCCTAAGCTAGGAAAAGCAGCTTCCCAGAGTCAATGCCTAAAGCCAAAAGCCAAAACAACCAGCAACCGGATTCCAGGTTTACCCTTGGTGCCCCAATGGGGCCTTAAGGTTTAATTTCAACAAAATGAAATAAACTTTATAATTTTCCCCATTTGGGGGCAAATGGCAGGACTTTAGCTCTTTTCCATCACAATCCCTCCCTGAATAGACCCCCAGCCCTGACCACAGTGCCTTCCCAGGGTATGGTCTTATTCATGGTTCACACTTGGTCAAGCACCTGGTTCTGAAACCGTCCGTCTGAAACTGTCCCTGAGACAGGTATGTTCGGAGCCAAGTTGTATGACCTTATCAACCCCTCCGAGATTCTAGTGCTTACAAAATAACTGCCTAAGCCCCTATTTCCCTTATCTGATGCCACAGTAACTGTGGCTGCTTTTAGTAACTCTGTAAACTAACTTTCCCACTGAATAGATATCAACGTACAAGATAAAAGCTTTCTGAGTTTCCCTCAGCTTACCTGGAATGAGTCCACCGGATTTTAAGGCTAAGCATTTTCTTCTTAGAATGTCAGGCTTTTATTATTTTTTGCCAAAATATAAATCTGATCACCATGGAGCCAGATGAATTCTCTGGGATTATAGGATTGGATATTCATATTGTTTTGTGTAATAAGGTAAATATGCATAAGGCAGAAATCCTGCCTAAGATTATGCGTCCCTTTCCTCTATACAAAAGCACTATTTTCCCACAGCAGGGCTTTGGGTATCAGTTCCTTAGGGAGAGTCCAAGACAGTCTGCACCTACAGAACACTTGAACAATGGTTCTGAATCAGCTGGGGGTGTCTATCTCCTTCAAAACTTGGCAGAAGGCTTCTCTCGAATAAAATGCACAGAGGCACACATAGAGGCTGTTTGTAATTTCAAGGTGCTCACATCCCCGTAAAGTCCATCCATTTCATCCCTGCTTTGACCCTAGTCCTGTCCTTCTTTCCCAATGAAAGGGGATGTACATGCAGGAAATGCCAGCTTACCCCATCTGTTGATGTCACCCCCTTTCTCTCACAGAAGCTTGTTACCCCCAAAGAGGGAACTCCACTTCATTCCGCTGAATCTCAGTTTCCCCACAAAATGGGAATTATAATATATGCCAATCCACCTAATGGGATATTGTGAAAATAAAATAAGGGAAGAAATATAAATATACTCTAAATTATGGATCAAACATTGCCCGCTGGTGCAATATCATTGAAGAGGGCATGTGTCGGCTGTATTGGACTCTGTCCATTCTGCTTCCAATCCCTTCCATCTATGTCTGCGGATCAGACACACCAGACCATTGACTGGATTTGATTTTTCACTGAGGGCTTCCGGGGCCCACAGTGCTTACACATACTTTTGCAAATGAGGGTGTGTGCGAGGGGAACCGCAAGACTGCCGACGCTTTAACGACAGCGTATGGGCACCCGGGTAATAGCCAAATGTTGCTGCAATCCCAATAATTCAGAAGCCTCCATAAATCACCCAGATGAGAAAGAAATGCTAAAGCAAGGATATTGCTTTCTGGTGCCAAGGAGAGAGAAAGAATGGTTTAAGGAAGGTTCCTTTAGGGGTGACCTAGTTGTCCAATAACCCGTCCCTAAAACTATCATGTGTAATCAAGGACCTCAATGATAGGATGCAGGGAAAAATAAAAATACTAATGAAAATATCATCCTGTGTCTGTCTTAGATATTTTTGCATGTTAACTGCTTTAATAGATTTAGGGTACTTCTTCGGACAAGTTTATTTGTTAGGATACGCTAACTGCTGCAACAAATACATCCAAAGATGTGTAACAGACCCAAGTGCATTTGGCGTCTATCTCTCCCCCACACGGTGTGGGGCATATCTTATTTGGTTCTGCTAAACGATACAGAGCCGCAGAATGACAGAGGCTTTGCCAGCCTCAACACATGGCAGGCAATGTTGTCTTGTCATAGACATATTGTAAACAAGAGGGGAAAGAATGGAGAGAATTAGGGGTGGAAGGTTTCATGGAGCAGACCTGTGTGCGAGACGGACAGAACACTTCTGCTCACATTGCATTAGCTACACGGAACTGCAGGCCGACTCTGGGAAATAACTGCCATCCAGCTATGTACCTTGGGGGGAAAAAGGAAATGGATTTTCATGAGCATCTAGCTCCCTCTTCCCAGAAATCATTACAAAAATAATGATTTTGAAATGAATTTTTGAGCCAGTACTTGGGGGAACTCAGCTGCTTAATGTGTTCATATACTCCTTCACGTAGCATGAATTTGTCAACCATCTCTTCTGTGCTAATCACTCTCTAGGCACACAGAACACAGCCATTTTTTTCTTTTTAATGGCAAAGTCTTTGTAAGCACAGAGCTTACATTTTTGTATGGTCAGAGAGACACCAAACAAGACAAATAAGTGACCTATGTGGGATATTAGTGATGAGTAGTAAGAAGAAGAAATTAGGGAAGGAAATAGGGAAGGTTGAAGACAGGTGGTATGCAACTCCAGACAGGGCAGCTGGGTAAGATATCAATATTAATACCATCTGAGTTTGGTTTAAAAAAAAAAAAGGTTGAGATTTTCCTCCTTTAAAAAAAAATGCATTATAAAAGAATTCAGACATAAAATGGTATATTATGCTTTTAACTGAGAAATATAAGCTCCCTAAAACTCTCCAGAAATATCATCTCTGCTTTGCTTGACAATCCATAATATTGGAGTCAGCCCTGGGAATCATATTTTTAAAGACATGAACCAAACAAGATATATTCCAGAGGAAGCAACCAGGATGGCAAAGGAAGTTGAAACCACATTCATATTCAATTCTTCATTTGTACATTTAACAACAAATGTATTCTGAGCCCTGGCTCTGTGCCAGCCTCTCTTCTCTTCAGAGCAATGAAAGAACCTGACAATAAATAGGTAACAATTAAATAAGAGGGCTTAGCAGTGCAGGGCCCTAAAACAAGATGGAGTTTGGCAGGTCTGAGTAGCAGGAATGCAGTTCAAGCACCATGGACAAGGGAGAATGGTAGGGCTCTTGTCCAAGGGTTAGCAAAATGGGCTACAGATTTACAGGCCACAGGAAGGTGCTTGGAGTTTCTTTCCTAAGAGTACCAGAAAGCCATTTGGAAGGTCTGAGTAGGCAGTGACCTGAAGAGCATATTACTTTCCTCCACTGCTATAATAAATTACCACAAACTTGGTTGTTTAAACCAACACAAATGTATTTCCTTACCATTTTGGGGCCAGAAGTCTGAAATCATTCTTACTGGGCTAAAGTACAGTGTTGGCATGACTGGTTCCTTCTGGAAGCTCTAGGAAGGAATCTGTTTCCTTGCCTTTTCCAACTCCTAGAATCCTGCTGCACTCCTTGTTCCTTTTCTCATATCACTGTGATGTTTGTCCACTGTGACATCCCCCTACTTGTATCTGTAGTTGAATCTTCCTCTTGAAAAGGCACTTTTGGGGCACCTGGTTGGTACAGTCAAACATCCAACTCTTGGTTTTAGCTCAGGTCATGATCTCAGGGCCATGAGATGGAGCCCAATATTGCACTCTGCAATCACACTCTCTCTGCCCCTCCCCATACTCTCATTCTCTCTCACTCTTTCAAATAAATAAATCTTTAAAAAAAAAAAAAAAAAAGACACTTGTGATTACATTTAGGGCCCATCAGATATTCCAGGATGATCTCCCCATCTTAAGATCCTTAATCATACCTGCAAAGTCCCTCTTGCCATATAGATAACATTTATGGATTGCAGGGATTAGAACCCAGATACTTTCAAGAGCCATTCTTCAGCCTGCCACAAGGATCTGAAGAAACTCCAGCCAAGAGTCACATTTCCCAAAATATGTTCTTCAAATCTTGAACAAGATACTAATTTTTACATGAGTTGAAAAGTTTCCCTGAACAAATTAGTTTGGGGAAAATGGATTAAGCGAAATTAAACAATTGTCCTTATTCCTCAGAGCCTCAAATAAAACTTTCTAAGATGAAACATAGTTGCAATTTATGTAAGCACTGAACCATCTGTTTCCACAGGACATTTTATAAAACTGATACTCCCTGAGGTTCTAGGAGATACTGGCCTGGAAAACCCTCAGGGAGGACAAGCTGCTTTGAGATATTTGAAGAACTACCACAAGAAAATGAAGTGGACTTGTAGAAGGCGCTGGATGTGAAACTAGGAACAAATGGGAAAGTAACAGAAGGTCGAATCTTGGCTCAGTATCAGCCTTTTAAGAATTTGCTAGGAGGAAATGGGCTGCTCCAAAATGTAGTTAAGTTTCACCCCACCAAGAATGTTCTTGATGGTCTGTATTGGTGCTTCTCAGATTTTCCTATGACATATGCATCATCTAAGGGTCTTGAAAAAAAAGGCAGATTTTGACTCAGTAGATCTGGAGTTGAACCTGTGATTCTCCTTTCCTCCCAAGAGGTAATATTGATGCTGCTAGATGATGAACAGAGAGATTCGGGCACCAAGTTAAGTGTTTAGACCCCGCAGTCTTTATATATCTTGAGTTCTATGCACTATTGGCATTACCAGAAACTTCCTGATTGTTGAGAGTTTATCCTCCACAATGAGCATGAAATAATAAAACAGTGAAAACTACAGGATGATTGATATTGCAACATAGGAAATATAACCAAGTCGATTAAGTTTTGTGTAGTAGGAGAGATTTTTTTCCATGTTTGTATTAAATTTAAGAAGTTCAATATCTGGAAGACAGATATAGACAGAGATACAAATATATGATTTCTATATGAATCGTACTTATGATCACTTATGAACTTGGAAACATGGTAAATGAGCTTGTTAGAATTGTATATAGAATAAGAATAAATCCACTCTGAATTGCAGCATAAAACTGGCCTGATTTTATTGGCTTAGTTCAATGATAAGCTAAACTTGATTCATTCAACAAATAATTTTATTACTATAACAAATATCTATTATGTATATACTATATAAAAATAATGTCTATTATCTACCAGATACTTCACTAGGTACTAGGGAGCCAGCAATGGGCAAAACAGACATTCATGGAGCTTAGCAGACCCCAAATAAATAATTACCTCGTTAAAAAATTAAAAACTGTGATAAGTGTTTTGGTTGCATTTAGCAGGGAGCCCTAAAAGAGTATTGGAAGTATGGAAATAAAAGACTAAGCTGAGTCATATTGGACAGGTAGTTGTCTGAGGACAAGCTTGGAATACCTCATGCCTCCCAGAAGTTTCCAACAGAAAAAAACGGCAAAAAAACAAACTCTTATTCTCCCCAGTGAGTGGATGTCAAAAGACTAGAAATAAAGCCCTAAAAAATAAAAGGCAGTGCCTCTCCCTAATAGGTTGATTCTTTCCACAACCATAAGAGAGGGGGAATCTCCATTTTTATATTCAAAATCTTTTAAACACAAAGAGACACAGAAAAGTAATAATGGTGATGATGATGATAAACCATTTCTGCTTCTGAGCACCCACTTCCTGTCTAAAGGACCCAACCATAAGGATGAAATTGGCAGTGAACAGAAGGCAGTGTTCTGGTTCCTTCTTGGTGTCCAAAGGATATTTTTTGTGGTGCTACTGTTTATGGGTATATAAAATGTTTCCTCGTAAATTACTGATCCACTAATACTCAGTAGATATTTATACACCTGTAATTGGTCCTGTTGCTTTTAGGTTGGGAAGATAAAAAACATCATTTGTTAATTTTTATTAGTGCACAGTGTTATATGTCATAATGGATTTATTCATCCTACAACTGCCAGATATTTGGCTTGTTTCTGGTTGGAAGCTACAAGAATGAAGTTACTCTGAACATTCTTAAGAATTTAGTGTACATTTATATACATTTCAGTTGGGTACATTTATGTTGGACTAGAACTGCTGGGTCAGAGTATGCATGTATGTTCAGCTTTTACAGACACTATCAACTTTCCAAGGTAGTCTACCAATGTATACCTCCCACCAGCAGCATATAAAAGTTCCAGTTTGTTCCACTTTCTTGCTAAGAGTTAGTATGGTCAGTCTTCTTCATTCTAGCCATTCTGGCAGATGTGTAAAATAATCACATTATGTAGTATCTCAATAAAGCTGAGGGAAAAATGAATCACTCTCACAAGTAATTTTATTTAAAAGCCTCTGTGCTACTTATTAAATGCTCACCCAGGCCCCACAGGGAACTTAAATTACTTAAAAAAATAAAGAAATATCCCATTGTGATTTTTATTTGCATTTCCTAGTTCACTGAGGTTGAGCAACTCTTTGTCCTTTTTTGACACTGAATATACTTTCCTGGAAAGGGTCTATTCAACTCTTTTGCCCCCTTTCTATTGGGTTGTCTATCTTTTTCCTTCATTGATTTGCAGGAGTATTTTGTTTTATGTCAAAGAGTTTTTTGTCAGTAATATGTATTCCAAATATATTTTGCCACTGAATGGCTTGCTTTTTCATTTTCTTAATGGTTTCTTTAAATGAACAAAGAATCCTAATTTTGTATGATTGGCGCTCAATTTCTTCCCAAGGTCACACTTACATTCCCTTTTTTTTTTTAATTTTATTTTATTTTATTTTATTTTTTATAAACATATAGTATATTTTTATCCCCAGGGGTACAGATCTGTGAATCGCCAGGTTTACACATTTCACAGCACTCACCATAGCACATACCCTCCCCAATGTCCATAACCCCACCTCCCAACCCCCCTCCCCCCATCAACCCTCAGTTTGTTTTGTGAGATTAAGAGTCACTTATGGTTTGTCTCTCTCCCAATCCCATCTTGTTTCATTTACTCTTCTCCTACCCCCTTAACCCCCCATGTTGCATCTCCTCTCCCTCATATCAGGGAGATCATATGATAGTTGTCTTTCTCCGATTGACTTATTTTGTTAAGCATGATACCCTCTAGTTCCATCCACGTCATCGCAAATGGCAAGATTTCATTTCTTTTGATGGTTGCATAGTATTCCATTGTGTATATATACCACATCTTCTTTATCCATTCGTCTGTTGATGGACATCTAGGTTCTTTCCATAGTTTGGCTATTGTAGACATTGCTGCTATAAACATTCGGGTGCACATGCCCCTTCGGATCACTACGTTTGTATCATTAGGGTAAATACCCAGCAGTGCAATTGCTGGGTCATAGGGTAGTTCTATTTTCAACATTTTGAGGAACCTCCATGCTGTTTTCCAGAGTGGTTGCACCAGCTTGCATTCCCACCAATAGTGTAGGAGGGTTCCCCTTTCTCCGCATCCTCGCCAGCATCTGTCATTTTCTGACTTGTTAATTTTAGCCATTCTGACTGGTGTGAGGTGATATCTCATGGTTTTGATTTGTATTTCCCTGATGCCGAGTGATGTGGAGCACTTTTTCATGTGTCTGTTGGCCATCTGGATGTCTTCTTTGCAGAAATGTCTTTTCATGTCTTCTGCCCATTTCTTGATTGGATTATTTGTTCTTTGGGTGTTGAGTTTGCTGAGTTCTTTATAGATTTTGGACACTAGCCCTTTATCTGATATGTTATTTGCAAATATCTTCTCCCATTCTGTCAGTTGTCTTTTGGTTTTGTTAACTGTTTCCTTTGCTGTGCAAAAGCTTTTGATCTTGATAAAATCCCAATAGTTCATTTTTGCCCTTGCTTCCCTTGCCTTTGGCGATGTTCCTAGGAAGATGTTGCTGCGGCTGAGGTCAAAGAGGTTGCTGCCTGTGTTCTCCTCAAGGATTTTGATGGATTCCTTTCTCACATTGAGATCCTTCATCCATTTTGAGTCTATTTTCGTGTGTGGTGTAAGGAAATGATCCAATTTCATTTTTCTGCATGTGGCTGTCCAATTTTCCCAACACCATTTACTGAAGAGGCTGTCTTTTTTCCATTGGACATTCTTTCCTGCTTTGTCGAAGATTAGTTGACCATAGAGTTGAGGGTCTATTTCTGGGCTCTCTATTCTGTTCCATTGATCTATGTGTCTGTTTTTGTGCCAGTACCATGCTGTCTTGATGATGACAGCTCTGTAATAGAGCTTGAAGTCCGGAATTGTGATGCCACCAACTTTGGTTTTCTTTTTCAATATTCCTTTGGCTATTCGAGGTCTTTTCTGGTTCCATATAAATTTTAGGATTATTTGTTCCATTTCTTTGAAAAAAAAATGGATGGTACTTTGATAGGAATTGCATTAAATGTGTAGATTGCTTTAGGTAGCAAAGACATTTTCACAATATTTATACTTCCAATCCAGGAGCATGGAACATTTTTTCAATTCTTTGTGTCTTCCTCAATTTCTTTCATGAGTACTTTATAGTTTTCTGTGTATAGATTCTTAGTCTCTTTGGTTAGGTTTATTCCTAGGTATCTTATAGTTTTGGGTGCAATTGTAAATGGGATGGACTCCTTAATGTCTCTTTCTTCTGTCTTGTTGTTGGTGTAGAGAAATGCAACTGATTTCTGTGCATTGATTTTATATCCTGACACTTTACTGAATTCCTGTACAAGTTCTAGCAGTTTTGGAGTGGAGTCTTTTGGGTTTTCCACATATAGTATCATATCGTCTGCAAAGAGTGATAGTTTGACTTCCTCTTTGCCGATTTGGATGCCTTTAATTTCCTTTTGTTGTCTGATTGCTGAGGCTAGGACTTCTAGTACTATGTTGAATAGCAGTGGTGATAATGGACATCCCTGCCGTGTTCCTGACCTTAGCGGAAAAGCTTTCAGTTTTTCTCCATTGAGAATGATATTTGCGGTGGGTTTGTCATAGATGGCTTTGATAATATTGAGGTATGTGCCCTCTATCCCTACACTTTGAAGAGTTTTGATCAGGAAAGGATGCTGTACTTTGTCAAATGCTTTCTCAGCATCTATTGAGAGTATCATATGGTTCTTGTTCTTTCTTTTATTAATGTGTTCTATCACATTGATTGATTTGCGGATGTTGAACCAACCTTGCAGCTCTGGAATAAATCCCACTTGGTCGTGGTGAATAATCCTTTTAATGTACTGTTGAATCCTATTGGCTAGTATTTTGGTGAGAATTTTTGCATCTGTGTTCATCAAGGACATTGGTCTGTAGTTCTCTTTTTTGATGGGATCCTTGTCTGGTTTTGGGATCAAGGTGATGCTGGCCTCATAAAATGAGTTTGGAAGTTTTCCTTCCATTTCTATTTTTTGGAACAGTTTCAGGAGAATAGGAATTAGTTCTTCTTTAAATGTTTGGTAGAATTCCCCCAGGAAGCCGTCTGGCCCTGGGCTTTTGTTTGTTTGGAGATTTTTGATGACTGTTTCAATCTCCTTACTGGTTATGGGTCTGTTCAGGCTTTCTATTTCTTCCTGGTTCAGTTGTGGTAGTTTATATGTCTCTAGGAATGCATCCATTTCTTCCAGATTGTCAAATTTGTTGGCGTAGAGTTGCTCATAGTATGTTCTTATAATTGTCTGTATTTCTTTGGTGTTAGTTGTGATCTCTCCTCTTTCATTCATGATTTTATTTATTTGGGTCCTTTCTCTTTTCTTTTGATAAGTCTGGCCAGGGGTTTATCAATCTTATTAATTCTTTCAAAGAACCAGCTCCCAGTTTCGTTGATTTGTTCTATTGTTTTTTTGGTTTCTATTTCATTGATTTCTGCTCTGATCTTTATGATTTCTCTTCTCCTGCTGGGTTTAGGGTTTCTTTCTTGTTCTTTCTCCAGCTCCTTTAGGTGTAGGGTTAGGTTGTGTACCTGAGACCTTTCTTGTTTCTTGAGAAAGGCTTGTACCGCTATATATTTTCCTCTCAGGACTGCCTTTGTTGTGTCCCACAGATTTTGAACCATTGTGTTTTCATTATCATTTGTTTCCATGAATTTTTTCAATTCTTCTTTAATTTCCTGGTTGACCCATTCATTCTTTAGAAGGATGCTGTTTAGTCTCCATGTATTTGGGTTCTTTCCAAATTTCCTCTTGTGATTGAGTTCTAGCTTCAGAGCATTGTGGTCTGAAAATATGCAGGGAATGATCCCAATCTTTTGATACCGGTTGAGACCTGATTTAGGGCCGAGGATGTGATCTATTCTGGAGAATGTTCCATATGCACTAGAGAAGAATGTGTATTCTGTTGCTTTGGGATGAAATGTTCTGAATATATCTGTGATGTCCATCTGGTCCAGTGTGTCATTTAAGGCCTTGATTTCCTTGTTGATCTTTTGCTTGGATGATCTGTCCATTTCAGTGAGGGGAGTGTTAAAGTCCCCTACTACTATTGTATTATTGTTGATGTGTTTCTTTGATTTTGTTATTAATTGGTTTATATATTTGGCTGCTCCCACATTAGGGGCATAGATATTTAAAATTGTTAGATCTTCTTGTTGGACAGATCCTTTGAGTATGATATAGTGTCCTTCCTCATCTCTTATTATAGTCTTTGGCTTAAAATCTAATTGATCTGCTATAAGGATTGCCACTCCTGCTTTCTTCTGATGTCCATTAGCATGGTAAATTCTTTTCCGCCCCCTCACTTTAAATCTGGAGGTGTCTTCGGGTTTTAAATGAGTTTCTTGTAGGCAACATATAGATGGGGTTTGTTTTTTTATCCATTCTGATACCCTGTGTCTTTTGATTGGGGCATTTAGCCCATTAACATTCAGGGTAACTATTGAGAGATATGAGTTTAGTGCCATTGTATTGCCTGTAAGGTGACTGTTATTGTATATTGTTTCTGTTCCTTTCTGATCCACTACTTTTAGGGTCTCTCTTTGCTTAGAGGACCCCTTTCGATATTTCCTGTAGAGCTGGTTTGGTGTTTGCAAATTCTTTCAGTTTTTGTTTGTCCTGGAAGCTTTTAATCGCTTCTTCTATTTTCAATGATAGCCTAGCTGGATATAGTATTCTTGGCTGCATGTTTTTCTCGTTTAGTGCTCTGAATATATCATGCCAGCTCTTTCTGGCCTGCCAGGTCTCTGTGGATAAGTCTGCTGCCAATCTAATATTTTTACCATTGTATATTACAGACTTCTTTTCCCGGGCTGCTTTCAGGATTTTCTCTTTGTCACTAAGACTTGTAAATTTGACTATTAGGTGACGGGGTGTGGACCTATTCTTATTGATTTTGAGGGGGGTTCTCTGAACCTCCTGGATTTTGATGCTTGTTCCCTTTGCCATATTGGGGAAATTCTCTCCAATAATTCTCTCCAATATACCTTCTGCTCCCCTCTCTCTTTCTTCTTCTTCTGGAATCCCAATTATTCTAATGTTGTTTCATCTTATGGTGTCACTTATCTCTCGAATTCTCCCCTCGTGGTCCAGTAGCTGTTTATCTCTCTTTTGCTCAGCTTCTTTATTCTCTGTCATTTGGTCTTCTATATCACTAATTCTTTCTTCTGCCTCATTTATCCTAGCAGTGAGAGCCTCCATTTTTTATTGCACCTCATTAATAGTTTTTTTTATTTCAACTTTGTTAGATTTTAGTTCTTTTATTTCTCCAGAAAGGGCTTTTATATCTCCCGAGAGGGTTTCTCTAATATCTTCCATGCCTTTTTCGAGCCCAGCTAGAACCTTGAGAATCGTCATTCTGAACTCTAGATCTGACATATTACCTATGTCTGTATTGATTAGGTTCCTAGCCTTTGGTACTGCCTCTTACATTCCCTTTTAATATTTTCCAGAAGCCCACTGTTTTACCTTTCACATTTAAAATGTCAATCCACCTGGAATTGATATTCATTTATAGGACAATGGAAAATTTCAAACTTATACAAAATTAAAATAATAATATAATAAATCCAATGGAATCTTTTACCCAGCTTCAATAATTGTCAACTGATAGCCAATCCTGTCCTATTTATATTATGAACTCATGGTTTTTAATATTGTATATGTTTGAAGCCAATCTCATCTCATCCCATTTTTAGCCAATGGAGCCTGATCAAGTTGGTTCCTGAGTTCTTTTAGCACAACCCCAGTAGTTTTCACCATTAGCTTCCATGCTCTCTGTTACAAGTTGTTCCAAGTTCATATTGCTCATCTCCCACCTTGAGTAGATACTACTGGTGCCCCATCAAGATCATTTTCACAGGGCTATGTAGCTATCCCTCAGCTGCTGGGAACACAGGACTGAATAAACATTTTTGTCCTCCAAAATTCATATGCTAAATACTACCCTCCAATGTGATAGTATTAAAAAGTGGAGCTCTGGGGAGTTAATTAGAATTAGATAAGGTCATGAGGGTAGAACCCTCATGAATGGGATAAATGCCCTTATAAAAAAAATGAAACAGCTCACTTCCCCTCTCTGCTCTCCACCATGTAAGAATACAACAAGAAGTCAGCAATCCACAACCCAAAAGGGGACCCTCAACAAACTTAATGATGCTGGCATCCTGATCTCGAACATCCAGCCTCCAGAACTGTGAGAAATAAATTTTGTTGTAGATAAGCCACTCAGTCCATGGCACTTTGCTATAGAAGAAGACAGCTGCTAATGGCGAAGAGCTTGCCCTGCTTCTCCAGAAAACTGCCCTTGAATTATAGGAGCCACCTGGCATACAAAATTATGCCCTTCCCCACATACACATGTAGGGCAACTCACTGCCAGCAACTGACTAATTCCGGGGTGTCAAAGGGATTGTCACTACATGTTATTTTATGCTCCAGAGCTCTTACCCCCATACACACACACAGATCAGGTCAGCACCAGATTTAACCTGAAACTTCCAACTCATTCCCTTTCCCTATCCTGACTCACTCTTCCTTATGGATTTTCCTAAAGGGCACCCTCCTGATAAATCACAAGCACCAGAATCCCTTTCCCAGGGTCTGCTTCTAAAGAACCCAAAATGAGACACTGACCCTAAACTAAAGTTACTTGTTTCATCAAGAATGTGGGTTTCTTTTAATAGAACCTGGCACTTCAAGCTTATGATCTCAGTTTTAGGAGGTTCCATGAGGATATGGGCACCTGAGAAGTATAAGAACACCAAGATGAGAAAGAAATACAGAATTTGAAAAGCTATCTGGATTAAAGAAAAACCTATTTGTTTTCCTTTTAAACTCTTCTCACTGGATATTTCTGAATTCATAATATTTTCTGCAAAAACCTCTGAAATTTCCCTAAGGCACAATCCTGATTTCTTGTGGGCTAAAAATGCACAAGAAATAAAGAATGTGTGTCAGAGGTTATGTGAGCAACTTCCTGGTAAATGGGATTTATATTATCTCTTTAAAACAAACTATTAAGCACTAGCTTAGGTCAGGCCCTAGGCCACCTTGCTGAGGGCATTCCAGGATTGCCCAAGTATTTTGATATTGAATTCTGCTTGAAGAGAAAATGCTCATTTTCTACTTGAGAAGATATCCAGCTTGTCTTATAGAATGTAATTTCAATTTTCTTCCATTTTTCTTCTATAAGCCCCACAAAATCATCAATGAGTGCCTACTAATTTTTACGTTTAGAGAGGTAATTCACAAACAAACATTCCCAACTAGGGGCTAGTGAGAGTTTTTTCTCCCTGAAGAATCTAAGAAATGCCCTACTCTTCCCTGGGGACTACCACAGTAAGAACTTTCTAAGAACAGGATCTAAGATGTTCCCAGAGGATTGAGAACACTTCGGATCACACCTCTGTCTCCCACAGGCTCAGAAAATTCTGTTGTTCCTTTAAGCAACCATCTTTGGCAATTTACTATTTAAGATACCAATCATAATTCCCACAGGACTTTGCTGGGATTAATCTAGAACTCTGGCTCCATCAATGCTGTTTGGAACCTAGCATGATAAAACAGTAAGAAAGCTATATGAGAATAGGGACTTGGTTGTTCACTGCTGTAACCATGAACTGGGTGAATTAACAATATTAATAAAAACTTTCAAGCTTCTTGAATGTTTGAATGAACTTGGTGAATGAATTGAATAAACTGGGTGAATTGACAATATTAATAAAAACTTTCAAGCTTCTTCCATGGCCAGTCACAAAGCTGAGTTTTGAAGCCAAATCTGTCTTGCTCCGAAGTCACTGCACAGTGCCCAAATATATTGACTGGCACTGTGTAAAATTCCTTTAATGAGTCATGGCCACGGTCATGAGCCACATTCTCAGGAAGCTACTAGGATTTGGGGGTGGGAGTGGGGGGGTATTTCTAGTTAAAAAATAATTTTGATTGATTTCTAGTTTCAGCTCCAACATGTAAAGAGATTGACAGTTATCACTCCTATCATTACAACAATGGAGGGAAAAAACTAAACAAACTGAAAATCAATGACTTTACTAGGACCCAAGAGAACTGAGGTCTTAGAGCCAATGATGACCCTGAAATCTAGAGGGACAGATGAATAATTGATATTACAACCATGATCAGTTACCAACAGCAGAGGTTACTGGAGCCATAAACTAACAGAAACACTTAAATGCTCATAAAATCCTGGATGCTGGGTATACTAGCTTAGGAATGAAAAACTCCTGGGGGCTGCAGTATTAGAGGAGAGCCTAGATTTTCATGGGTTTACTTCCAGGAATCCTATACCTTTCTCACTGCAAAGAGCCAAGGAAGATTGCTTCATGAATCTGTTATGTGAATTGGGAAAGTAACCTTGGTAAAACATACATAGAGAATTCTCCATGACAAAGACCCATTCTGTAGAGGAAAACACTTTACCAGAACCTTATCGCAACTGAAGGGAAGGACATTTCCTCAACTCTAGCCTTCTGTAGCCTTCCTATCTCACCAAAGATAGAAAAAGTAAAAGCTAAAAAAACATCTGTGAACCCAAGGACACAGTATTACTAAAAGACTGAGATTTAATAATAAAAATATAGAACAGAGGCACCTGGGTGGCTCAGTCTGTTAAGCATCTGCCTTTGGCTCAGGTTATGATCTCAGGGTCATGGGATCAAGCTCCACATTGTAGGGGTGGGCGGGGGGTGGGGGGGTGGTCCTCTGCTCAGCAGGGAATCTGCTTTTCCCTCTGCTCCTCCCCACTGCTCATGTGCATGTGCTCGTTCTCTCTCTCTCTCTCTCTCTCTCTCAAATAAATAAAATCTTTTTAAAAATAAATTAAAAATAAAAATAAAAATACAGACCACCTCTCCACCACCACGCTTTACTGCCATACCACCAGGGCTCCAGTATATTATCGGCAGATTACATATGAGAGTGTGGCAATATGCTGACTCTATCTAATGAGGAGTCCTTAGGGAAGCCCAAAGACAAGAAAGGAGACAAAAGCAGGGACACTAGAGGAATTTAAAGCCTCTGGCACCTAGAGATAAAGGGAAAAAAAACAACCCTATATTATATTAACCTATATTAACCCCATATTATATTAACACTAGCTAGGTTAATATAATATAACTAAAGGCCTATTTACCTCAGTTCCTATGACATCTATCAGATACACCGGTCTAGCTTTCAAAAAAAAATTACAATGAATTATAAAACTACAAAGAATGCTAAAACTACAAAGAATGCTAAAGGCAAAAAAAAAAAAAAAAAGTATAATCTGAAGATAAAAAGTAAGCATCAGAACCAGGCTCAAATACAACACAGATTCTGGTATTATCAGACAGAAAATTTAAATCAACAATGGTTGCTAATGGCAGATAACATGCAAGACCAGATGGGAAGTCTCAGTAGAAAGACAGAAACTCTAATAAAGAATCAAAGAAATAATCAAAATACTAGAAATCAATAACACTGCAACATAAATAAATAATGCCTTCCATGTGCTCAGAAGTAGACTAGACACAGATGAAGAAAGAGTCAATGAGCTTGAAATACATCTATAGAATTCTCCCAAACTGAACTCTAAAGATAAAAAAGAATGGAAAACAGAACATCCAAGATCTTGAGGTCAATTTTGAAACTTATAACCTATGTGCAATTGAAATACCAGAAAGCGAAGA
Source organism: Enhydra lutris kenyoni (assembly GCF_002288905.1). Lineage (NCBI taxonomy): Eukaryota > Metazoa > Chordata > Mammalia > Carnivora > Mustelidae > Enhydra > Enhydra lutris. The sequence continues at coordinate 8,572,082 of NW_019154143.1, forward strand.
AAAAGAAAACAGAACAGCAGAAAAATTTAAAGTAATAATGACTGAGAATTTTCCAAAATTAATGGCAGACATCAAATCACGGATATAGGAAGCCTAGAAATTATGAAAGAAGATAAATCCCCAAAAATCTACACATAGATATATCATAATCAAATTGTAGAAAAAGAAAGAGAAAAAATTTTACCTATAGACTACTAAAGATAAGAATTACAGTAGATTAATCAGAAACCATGCAAGCAAAAACAAAGTGGACAAAACGGCAATAGTCACTTTAAATATGAATGGTCTAAACATGCCAATTTATAAAAAAAGACATCCAGATGGCTGACGTACACATGAAAAGATGCTCAACATCATTCATCACCGGGGAAATACAAATTAAAACCACAATGAGATACCACCTCACACCTGTCAGAATGGCTAAAATTAACAACACAAGAAACAACAGATGTTGGTAAAGATGTAGAGAAAGGAGAACCCTCTTCCGCTGTTGGTGGTACAGCCACTCTGAAGAACAGTATGGAGGTTCCTCAAAAGTTAAAAATAGAACTACCCTACAACCCAGCAATCGTACTAGTAGGTATTTATCCAAAGGATACAAAAATACAGATTTGAAGGGATATTTACAACTGATGTTTATAGCAGCATTATCAACAACAGCCAAACTATGGAGAGAGCCCAAGTGTCCATAACTGATGAATGGATAAAGACAATGTGGTGTATATATACAATGGAATATTACTCAGTCATCAAAAAGAATGAAATCTTACCATTTGCAATGACATGATGGAGAACAGATGAACATATAGGAAGAGAGGAAAAAAAAGAGAGTGAAATGAGCCATAAGAGACTCTTAATGATAGAGAGCAAAGTGAGGGTTGAAGGAGGGAGGTGAGTGGGGGGTGGGCTATATGGGAAGTGGTATTAAGGAGGGTGCTTGTAATGATGAGCACTGGGTATTGTATGTAAATGATGAATCACTGAATTCTACTCCAGAAACCAATATAAATGCATATAATTTTTGTTTGTCAAATACATAAAAATATTTTTAAAACAAATAAAATAAAATTCATGTTACTACCCCTTTGACTCCTCTGCCAAAAAAAAAAAAAAGATTTTATGCTAGGATATTTTTGTGATAACTTATTCTGGAGTTTTCAGCTTCAGAGAGACAGGGGAATTTCAAAAGATACATGCTGGAAAACATGAGTTTCAAACCCAACTTTGACACAATCTAGTTGTGTCATCTTTGAAGTCATTTGACCTTCTCTCTGAGCCTATTTCAGGTTGGTAAAATAAGGAACTTAGACTAGATTTATAAAGACTGCAAGCTCTAACCAAAAATAACACCCAGGATCAACTGAGCTGAAGAGCAAGGCCACTCTAAAACTGTGTGTTAATTCTCCTTGGGCAGTTCCTTTTCTGTTACCAGACAGGAAAGCACAGTAAGCAACATAAAGTTCCTCAAGGGAAACATCTAATTCACATTGTAAGAACGTCCTCATCCCATGCACACAGCGGGCATTCAAGAACTTCTTGTTGAAAGATGAGATAAGGATGGTAAGTGGAATTAAAGAAAAGGGCAGAAAATAATAATAATTTAAAACCTAGTTCTTGGAGACCTATATGCCAACTCCTGGACAATAAGTGTGTCAGCCTCCCTCCCCCCATCATGTTGGTGGCGGGACCAGGGCTGGGACCAGGGCTGGGACTCAGGCTGGCAGTGCAGTAAACATTCCCAAAGAAGCCCCCTCACCTCGGTTATGGGGGCTGACTCCCTCAGACTGCCGAAGGTTGGGCAAAGCCTCAGTCTTCAGACAGGCTGCTGGAGAGGAATGGAAAGACTAAAAAGGGTAAGACCTTGACTCCTACCTTGGCAGGAAATAGGAAGGTGGGAAATTCAGGCTTCATCTTCCAGAGCGCCCAGCTGTACACCGTGCTCTCCAGACTCTGGACTTTGGCTTTTGCTCTCCCCTCAACCAGGAAAGGCTGTCCACCTCCCCACCACTAATTCTATCCACCTATTCCACCTTCTCCAAAGCATTCAGATTCATCCTTAGTCAAAATTCATCTGATTCCCCTGTTTTTCTAATTATTTTTCTTTAAATTAGAGCCTTCTACTCTAATTTAAAATAGAAAATTCATGGGACATTAGTCCGGGTTCCATCTGCAAAGAACTAGCTGTGCCTCTCTTCTTTCCAGGACCTCTTCCCTCTGCCTCCTCCAGCCTGCTGTCCGGGTCGAACAATCTTGACAGCTTTAGAGGGACAAAGCTGCAAAGGCAGGATTAAAAGGATCAGGTCTCACATAGGAGCCTTGCAGGGAACCTGAAACACATGACTTCAAGGCCCATCAACAAAGTTCCAAGGTACAATCTTTAATCTCCTGAGGTCTATCCACTGGCTGAACTCAAACATTATACCAGTGTTTTTACAAAATGTTTTATGAGATGCCTGAATAATGGCACATTTTCTTTTGTCACAACGTGCACTGAAATGATTGTGCTCTGGGCCTAAGGGTGAATGGACACTCTCTGAGAATCTAACAAGCTGACCTTGTTTCTTTTGTGTGGGAAGCATTTCAATTAAAGGAGAGAAACAAGCTCCATCAAATTTAAGCACCAAGAAGAATGCACAATGAGTGGCATTTCTTTTCTGCTGGAACATCAATTAATCAAACAGAGCTGACAAAGACTAATAGTATCACAAGGCAGGGAAGCAAGGGTCTTTGCTGTTTTCTAAATTGTCAAATCAAGTACCCATCCCTGAAGCCTGCTCAGGGGCAGTACTTACAACTTCTTTGGGTGCTAATTCCCTTCCTGATGTTGCCATAGCAACACACTTTGTTTGTTTTTTTCAGGCTCCCAGGTGAAACATTTGAAGGGAAAGCACCACGTTATTACTGCAGAGATGGGTACCCAGTGCACAAGTAGAGGCATTTGATATAAGTTTTAAAGGCAGACACTGGCAGGTGAGCAGTCCTTGAAAATAGGATGACAGTATCTTCTATTTGCGCAGCCCCTTCTATAATAAAGGGCCTTGATGTGCTAGCCCTATGAGGAAGGGCAGGGCTTATCTCCATTCTGCAAATTTTATAAGCAAGGAAACTGAGAAACAGGGGAGAACCATGAGAAATACAGTATAAAGAAAGACTGGGAAAAATATAAATGACCTTGAATTCCAAGTTAATGTCCTTCACCTTAACAATAGTATTTAATAATTGCCAGTAATATTGATTAAAATAACTGCTATTTTTTTACTATTACCATGTTATCTCAGTTAATCCTTAGAACAATGCTGTACTATAAGAATTTTACTCTTCTAGGGGCGCCTGGCTGGCTCAGTGGGTTAAGCCGCTGCCTTCGGCTCAGGTCATGATCTCAGAGTCCTGGGATCGAGCCCCGCATCGGGCTCTCTGCTCGGCAGGGAGCCTGCTTCCTCCTCTCTCTCTCTGCCTGCCTCTCTCCCTACTTGTGATCTCTCTGTCAAATAAATAAATAAAATCTTTAAAAAAAAAAAAAAAAAAAAGAATTTTACTCTTCTATAGTTTTCAGATGAGGAGCCTATGGCTTGGAGGAGTTAAGTACCACAGTCAAGATCACAGAAGTGATAGGAATCAAATCAAGCAGGCCATGTCAAGAACAGTGATGTGGAATGGGAGCTTTTGGAATGCTTTGAGAAAGAGGTGATGACATGATCTTTCAAAAGGGGTGAACTGACTGTTCTGTTGGAAGAAGACTGTAGAGATACAAGAATAGAAGCATAGAAGCAAGGAGACCCAGGAGGCTATTACAGGAATCCATAGTGGTTCTGGGTGATAGCTAAAGAGGTGGTAAAAAAGTGGTCAAACAGGATTTCCTGTTGACTTTCAGACTGTTAGACATGGAGTGTGAGAGAAAGAAATGAAAGAAAGGGCAATTCCAAGTTTTTGGCTTAAATAATGGAATAGATTGCTATCAACTAAGATGGGGAAGACTGCAGCTGTTCCATGTTTGACCAAAATCAGGGAACAGGTATTCAGTTTGGGATGGATTCAGTTTAAGAAGTTGATTAGATATCCAAGTAGAGACAATAAGTAGACAGAAGGATATAAGGACCTAGAATGTAGAAGTTTGGACTGGACATATCAATATTGGGGTCATTGGCATATAGATGGTATTAATAGCCATGAAACTGTATGAGATCACCAAGGAAGTGATTAGAGATAGAAAAGAGGAGAAAAATCAAGGACTAAGCCCTAGGACACTCCTATGTTAAACGATTAAGGAGAAGAGAAGGAACCAGCAAAGGAAGCCAAGGAGCAGTGACCAAGAGGGTATGGTACACTGGAAACCCAGCAGAGAAAGCATATCAAGGAGCAGGGACTAAACACACGTGCCAAATGCGGCTAACAGTTCAAGTAAGATGAAGACTGATACCTAACAAGATGGAGGTCATAGGTAACCTTGACAAGAGTCATTTCCGGGAAAGATTTAGGAAGAAGCTGGATGAAGCAGGTTTAAGGGAAATCAGGAGGAAAGCAATTAGAGACAGGGAGCGCAGATACTGCTTTCGAGGATTTTTGCTGTAGCTGGTGAAAAGGGGCAACGGGTGGAGAAACTGGACTGGGGAAGATTCCCTATTTTAAGATGGCAGATATAATAGCATGTTCAAAAGAACGATCCAGTAAAGAAAAAATAGTCGGTGATGTAAGAGAAAGAAGGGGAGGGTGGCTGTAATGACGTCCTGAGAGCACAAGATGGGACCCAGTGCACAAGTAGAGGCATTTGATATAAGTTTTAAAGGCAGACACTGGCAGGTGAGCAGTCTGTGGGAACCACGTCCCCTTGCTTTGATGTCCCCAGTAAGTAAGATGCACGAACACCAGCATGCTGGGAGAAAAGGTGTTCGAAGTTTGAGGGGAGAGAGGGTCTATAGCAATTGTCATTTGGGGGCAGGCGAGGAGGGGTGCTTCATTATCTTTTAGCTAACAAGTACCTGAAATTCAAAGGTAATACAATTGCTTCTATTCCAAGTGTGGAAGGAAAGAAATGCACATAGGACATTAGAAGATACTGTCTCATGTAGCACCTTTCTCAAATATCGGTTTTGATATCCAAGAACAAACTAAAATATTGCCAGGTAAGGAGCTTCCTTAACAATTACCTATGGGTGGTAAAATGAAAGGATCAGATATCAGCCTCAAGGAAGAAAAACACTAAAACCTTTTTTCAGATGCTATAATTTAAGGCCAAATCTGGCCTTTTTCCTCCAGTGCAATGATGATGGGTGGCTGGAGTCAGGATAGAGTTCAAATGAAGAACATTAAGTGAAACGACCAGGGCAGGTAGCTTAAAATGCTGGGGGGGAAAAGGGGGGGCTGGTGTAAGAAGAATACTTGGTTGGGATCTAGAGTTAATGAAAAGCAGCACGGTTAATTTGCAACAACATGGATGGATCTAGAGGGCATAAAGCTAAGTGAAATAAGCCAGAGAAAGACAAATATTAAATGATTTTACTCATATGTGGAATTTAAGAAACAGAACAAATGAATGAACAACAACAACAACAAAAAAGAACAAACAAACAAACAAACAAAAACCAGGCTCTTAAGTACAGAGAACAAACTGATAGTTACCAGAGGGGATTGAGTGAAAACGGTGATGGGGATTAGGAGTATACCTAGCTTGATGAGCCCTGAGTAATGTATAGAATTATTGAATGAGTATATTATACACTTGAAACTAATGTAGCACTATATGTTAATTATGCACTATATGTTAATTATAATCCAATTTTAAAAAAAGAAAGAAAGATGGGGTGCATGGGTGGCTCAGTCGGTTAAGCATCCAACTCTTCATTTCAGCTCAGGTCATGAACTCCGGTTGTGAGATAAAGCCCCCTGTTGGGCTCTGCACTGGGCATGGAGACTGCTTAAGAGTCTCTCTCTCCTGCTTTCCCTTTGCCCCTCCCCTCACCCCACCCCCACTTTCACTCTCTCAAAAAAAAAAAAAAAAAGAAAGAAAGAAAGAAAAAAGGAAAAAAGAATGAGAGAAACTGACCTAGGTAACTTTAGAAAGCAATGTTTTGACTGGGAATGTAAAAACAAAAACAAATGAAAATTATACCAAAAAAAAACAAAAGAAAAACAAAAACAATATGGATAATAACTCAGACAGCTTGCTATGGTGAAGTCAGGAATAGCAGGACATTGTCCGGGAGTAGAAGGGGATGCCCCACTAACTAGAACAGAGCCCAATCAAAAAGCAGACTTCTTGAGGTGCCTGGGTGGCTTGGGGTGCCAGGGTCCTGGGATCGAGCCCCACATTGGGCTCCCTGTTCAGCGGGAAGCCTGCTTATCCCACTTCCCCTGCTTGTATTCCCTCTCTGCTGTGTCTCTCTCCATCAAAAAAATAAAATCTTTAAAAAATAAAAATAAAAAAAGCAGACTCCTATAGAAAAGAGAGTGTCCAGTTGATAAGGGTCTGGCTCAACCCTGGCCTAAAACGTGACCTTGATACCACTAACTGATCTGTCCATTTCCTCAGTGGGTTCTAAGTGTTACTGAACCACAAAGCAAAAAAATTTCACAACCTTTTATATCTAGGAACCCAAGTAGAGTGACAGGCACCATCAGAAGGCATTGAGACATCAGCCTCTCCAGTTTCTTTCAGGAGATCATCAATGTCTTGACAAGGAGGATTACAGACTCATGAGCAGCAATGCCATATGGCCCAGAGTGATTATAAAGCATTCTTTTCTGCCTTTTCAGGAAGAGCCTATTTTACTCCAAAGGTATATAAAGTAGTCATGTGGAAATTCACAGAGTTGCATTAGTTATCTATTACTATGTAATTAATTACCACCAAACTTTACATCTTAAAAACACATTTACAATCTCACAGTTTCTGTGGGTCAGGAACCTGGGTGCTGCTTAGATGGGTCCCATGGCTCAGTGTCACAAGGTTGCCATGGAGATCAACTGGGGTCACAAGTCATCCAAAGACTCGGCTGGAGGCAGATTCACCTCCAAGCTCACAGGCTGTTGGCACCACTCGGATCCTTGCTGGTTGCTGGACTGAGGGCCTCCCTTGGTTCCTTGCCAGGTGGGGCCTCCACAGGGCAGCTCGCAGCATGGCAGATGTATCCATCAGAGAAAGCGGGGGAGAGGGCAAGAGGGAGCTAGCAAGAAGTGCGGCTTTCCTGGAACCCAGTCTTGTAAGTGACACCATTCCTTTCACTGCACTCTCTTAGAAGGACATGCTAGGTATGGCTCACACACCAGCAGGTGGAGATCACTGAGGGTCATCTGAGAGGCTGTCTACCATAACAGTGAACTTAAAACTAACCAAGCTCCTGGAAATCTTCCCTTCACATTGTGTTCCCCTATTCCCAGCTCTGAGCAAAATACAACTCAGAAATATAAGGAGGCCAGCTCTTCATCTTCTAAAAAGTTGACTTTCCCGGGCATAGTAGCCCCAGAGGGGCTGTTTTTATTTTTAAGACGCGCAAGCCTCTAGCTGCAGGTTTTGGGTCTGCTTTTGGCTCTGAAATCCCCACATCACTTATGCTTGCAGCTCTCGTTGTCTTGGCTCCTGTGGTCCCTCAGGATCCTGTTTGGTTGGTTTTTGTTTTTGTTTTTTTTCCTTTTCTTTTCTTTTTAAGCTTTAGTTCATTCATTGTCAGCTGCCACCATACTTCCCTCTCCAAGGGCCTTTGTCCACTGCCCAGGACACAATGCATATTGCTTCCTTCCAGGAGATTTTCCACAGGAAGGCGAGTAAATGACACAAACTTCTCTCACTCAAATCGTAGCCTGTCCTGCTTCCACCAAGAAGGAAATGGAAGGTAGCATTATGTAGGCAAAAGATACTTCAGAATGTTTCCACCTTCAGTTTAAACACAAATTTCCAGGTTTATGAAAAAAGAACTAAAATGCCCACTGAGGAGCATTCTCCTAAAAATTGTATTAGAAGCAGGGTGCCTGCGTGGCTCGGTCATTAAGCCTCTGCCTTTGGCTCAGGTCATGATCCCAGGGTCCTGGGATCGAACCCCGCATCAGGCTGCCTCCTCAGTGGGAAGCCTGCTTCTCTCTCTCCCACTACCCAGCTTGTATTCTGTCTCTCGCTGCCACTCTCTCCCTCTGTGTGTCAAAAAAATAAATTTTTTTAAAAAATGAGTTATGGGGAATTCACACTACACCAGAAACAATCTCGTCCCTGGTTACTATCCACACCTTCCCAAGCTTTTTCAGTGGCAGACTTAACCCCACGTTCAGAGCTACCCCAGAGCTCAGTAATGAAACCAATCAGCCACTTCCCTTCTGGGAAATTTCTCTAGCTTCAAGGAAGGTGATGATGTGGGGGGCAGTGCCCGGTCCTTGCACTCTGGTCCATACAAACCTGGGCTTAAATACTGGCTTGTTTTCTTACTCACAGTCCTGGCAACCCTAGGCCCGCATCTGAGCCTTCTGTACTTAGTTCTCGGCCTTAAAGAAAGGGTTAACTGATGCAGTGTTTGGCATAGATTAGAAGCCCAGAGTCCCCACTGCCCGCCCTTCCCCACACCCCCCACTGATTTCCAAGACTTCCTAAGACTCTTAGCAGTGCCCATTTTTCCATGAAAACTGCTCTTTGAAAGGTACTATTATCAGGAAAATCTCTGAGAAGCTCTTGAGTCAAAGAAAGCTGTTGAGCTCATTTGTGCTGTGGCATTTGGGACTTCAGGGCCTCTCTCGTTACTCATCAAGGGGTCTCTGTGGTTAAACAGGCACACATAGAGACATCTAGATGTCCTCTTCCCAGATCTACTCCCAAACTATAATGACCCTGATCGTGCCAATCCTCAGCTCTGAGTAAACCCAATCATCCATTTTATCTACTCCTGTTGCCAAGCTACTGAAAATTATAAAAGCCAGCTGACCAGCTCCCATTATAAATCTATGTTATTCTGCCTCAGCTGTTCACTAATCCTTTTATTCATCCTGATTAACTGTCTGTCCTGTTCCATATGGCAGCAATTCCAATCTATTCTGCTCTTTTATAATCTTAAAACACCCCAGCCCCTTCTTTCTGAGCCTCCTACTTCCCCGAAAAATTTAAGGTCTCTTCCTCACCTTCCCTTTCTTTCATCTCAAAGTAACTTCAGTGCTTCCCCTGCCCCTCTGGCCTCTTTAGTCTGCACAGTAAGGATCTCAACCCATCTCCAGTGCTAATGGCAATGCCTGGGCTTTGGTGTCCATCCCACATACCTCTTCCTAGATTCTTTTTTTTTTTTTTTAATTATTTATTTGACAGAGAGATAGAGAGAGCCAGAGAGCACAGGCGGGGAGAATGGCAGAGGGAGAAGGAGAAGCAGGCTACCCCCTGAGCAGGGAGTCTGATGTGGGGCTCAATCCCAGGACCCTGGGATCATGACCTGAGCTGAAGGCAGACGCTTAACCGAGTCACCCAGACTACCCCCTGCTCCTACACAAGCTGCTCTTACTCCGGGTAAGATGCCTCTTCCTTGTGTCCTCAGCCCTGTCACTACATCTGGCAACTCTCCCTCCATCAAACTCACACACATATCACATTCATCACCCATGGTTCTCCCTTACTCATTCATCTCTCAACTGCCCAAAATCAAGCCCCTGTCAAATACTTCTCCAAAAATGCTTTCTCCATGTCTGGTATCTTTCTAATTGGAAATCCTATGGCCTCCTCTCAGTCCTCCTCCTGTGTGACCTCTCTGCCACATTTAATGCAGCTATCCTTTCCTGAAACTGTTTTTCCTTCTGTGATCCTCCTACGGATCCTCCTCAGGCTCCCCTGACCTGCACTTTTCTCCTCCTAGCCCTCAAAGGCAAACATTTCAGATGCACTCTACAGGTCTCTTCTCTCCTGCACGCACGCCTCTTTCTGTGCAATCGTACCTACTCCCCTGGGTCTAGCTAGTATCACATCAACACAAAAGACTCAAACCTACCTACCTCACTAGTGTGGACCTCATTTCCAAATCTCACTTCTGAGATTTCCAGCTTCCAATCAAACATGACCCCAAAATCACCTGCCTTCATTACCAGCTCACCAATTCTACATCAATTTTAGAACAGAACTCACCACTTCCTCCATTAGACCCCATGCAATCCCCACCTGTGTTTACTTTTCCTACCTTCCCTTTATTTTCCCTTCTTACTCTGTTTATATAATCAGGTTCATCCTTAGTTTACCTGCATAGAATCCCAATTCCCTGAATGACTGCAAGCCATCCGGTCACCAAGTCTATTGATTCCTTTCCATTTCCATTGGCACCGTTTTTATAATTCTGTCATTCGGACCTTATTGCTGGTGATGCATCTTAAATCTCTCACCTCCCCATATGACGTATATGACTCAGGAGAAACAGAGCCAAACAATGGCCATAAGGAGTGAGATCAATCCACTCAAGAACTACAGTGAAGATTGGGAACCCAAGTGGAAGCCAGATCAGGTTCACGATGGCTGCCACACAGCATAGAGAGATGCCCCCTGTGTGTGTCGTTACAAAGGCAGAGACCATGATAGGGATCACAAGTCACAAACACCTACGCTCTTCAATTATCACCTCCAGTTACTGGGGCCTACAAGAATAAAAGTTACATTTAAGGACACCGAATAATATCTTATCCCAAGAAAGAAGGGCCTTGTGCTTTTAGGCAGAGCCACCAGGAGAGCGAACACTTTTGCAAAGCATTAAGAGCATTCTCATGTAACACAACCTTAGGTAGCTTTCCAGGGCCATAACTGTGGAAGTAGACACAGTATGCCAGGGGACCCTTATCTGCAAATCAGAGCTGTCTTCCCTATTCCCCACCCTATCAGGGAACAGCATCCCTGACTTAGTCTTGTCAAGGTGGAACCAGCTTACCAGGGAACGCTGACGCAGGACAGAGTGCAGAAGAGATACTTTCTACAGTCACCTTCAGTTGCTTCGAAGGTTCTTGTGATTTATCAAAGCATCAGGCAAGACTGGGACATGGTTCTAAGCAAAGCATGTTTCCCCTACTAGCAATAAACTTGTGAAGCAGATGGGGAAAGGGCAGCGACCATCAGATGACCGTCAGCCAAGCGAGGCCAGCTTTGCTAACCAATTATTCAGACACATTTGTCATCCCCTGCCTTCTGTGTCAGGGGCTGCATCTGAAAGACAGGACTCCTGTTTCAGCAAGCCTATGGAGCAATATGCAGCCCATTTCCGCCTCCTTCCATGCCGCATGTGTCAGTTTTCTGTACAGTTTCATGGTGATTTATAGTGATTGCAGGCAGTGAAGAGTCAGCAATGATTAACGGAAGGAGACACCTCTAAGTCACAGATCAATTCACTTTCTTCTCCAGCAGTCTGAAGAAGGAATCTCATTTCTTTGTGGTTATTTCAGTACCTTTGCATCTTGGTAATAAATGAGACTTCCAGAGCTCATCTCTCTGTCTGATAGTGACTTTAAATCTTGGCGGTTGGTAGGGGAGAAGGGCAGAAAAGAAATTTTGCAAAGGCATCTCCTTCCAGGCCACATACCCCGGACAGCCTCACTGTGTACCTTTTAAAGACCCGTCTCAGTTTACGGACCATCAAAGACTGTACAGTAGTTCTCAAGTGGTAGACAGAGATAAAGGTTCAAGATGACCTATTTCATAACTCACAGGATAACTTCTTGGGAAGGCGTTCTCAACCCTGAAGTCAACACTCGTCAAATTACTATTTGCAGCTGAGGAAGGGAATGATCTGAATTTTTTTGTAAAAAATGCTATCAGTAGACTATTCTCCTGGGTCATCTTTAAGTCCCTTCTACCAGTTCTGTGGAGCAGGTATTAGCAAATCAGACTGACAGCTGGATCTCTGTTCCCTGCCACAACAGTGCCCTTTGCAATAAAATGGTCAGAAAAGCAGGTCAGAAGATCAAGTGGGAGAGGAAGGAGGAAAGAGGCACATGAAGACTGTCCTCATTCATTAGCCCCGGAATACTGCAAAGCTGACTGCAAAGCCATGCCCAAACCACTGAAAGAGGAGGACACTAGACACCAACAACTTGGTCGTTTGACCTCTCTCTTCATCACTGGGCTACAATCCAAACCACAGTGAAACTGTTCTGTTCTCTTTAAAGACCTTTAGAACTTTTTATCCTAGCCGGAGTGGAGATGTCTGTGTGTGTGTGTGTGTGTGTGTGTGTGGGCGCGCGCACGTGTGTGTGTCTGTGTGTCTGTGTGTCTTCGTCTGTGTCTATGTCTACGTGTGTCTGTGTGTCTTTGTGCTGAAGAGTATCTCCAGTTAAGATGTCGAAAAATATGAGTCAAATGCTGAAAAGTCTGTAGGAAAATAAGTCCACAAGGGTTAATACTCTATTGCCTGTCTTGTGGGGGGGGGGGGTTAATGTTATATTCTACCACAGTGCTTTGTTAAAAATTCTGGTAACTTCAATCTCATTGCAAACCGTGCAATGGCTGAAGAGATGCAGTAAAAGTGCTTCCACTCACCTTTCACCAGCCGAAGCAAGTCACATAACCACACCTAACTTGAAGGGAGTCAGAAAGAACTCTGCCACTATTCCCAACAAAGCAGCCACCACCCTGTGCAGATTCTCCCTCCAAGCATCTCTCAAATCATTTCCTTCCTAGCCACTGCTACTCTGAGTTGAGCACTCAGGCCTCTGTGCTTCTCACCTGCACTACAACGAAAGCTCCCAACACCATTTCCTGCTGCCCGTCTGGCTGCTCTCCCATTCTGCAAGCAGCTGCCAGAGGTCACTTCTGAAAGCACAACCCAAACCCTGGCGGAGTCCTGCAGCTTTCGGGTCAGCATCAAAGCCCTTAGGATGCCGTGAAGGCTCTTGCTGTGGCTACTGCCCACTCCCCTGGCCTCATCTCCACGCCTCCCTCACATTTACTTTGCTGAGCCCCTTACCATCCTGTCTCCTTATCAAAGTTTACACTTCAGTTCCTGGCCCATGCTACTCCCTTGGGCTCAGATACATTGCTACCTCTTCTCTTACTACCTAACTAAAAATGAGCCTTCAAAAACCAAGTCAAGAGATTTCTACTCCGGGAGACCCTTCCTGATGGCCCTCCACTGCCAGTCTGACTTAGGTGACTTGATGTCCCGGAGAACCCTGGGCTTACTTTATTCAGAGCCTTCTCCACCTTCATTTTACTTACTTGGTCCCACATGCGATTTTTAGCCTCTTGAAGTCAGGAACCAAGACCTAGCCTTGTGCCAGATATCTAGGAGGCCTTCCTGAAATGCCAGTGGAGCGGATGCATCTAGAAAGGTATGCATGCCAAGCTTCGAGCCAATTCCTGAAATCTCGAAGGTACTCACACACACTCTGCACAGGAGCACACACACTGTCACTGGGACTGTCTCTGGAGGAAGGAGCCAAACCAGCAGGAGCTAAAAATGGAGAAAGAAGAAAGGACCAGTTTCCTACCAACTAAGTAAGCAAATGTTTCAATATCCATTCCTTCCCAGGCCCCAGAATGGCAGCACTTCCTTTGTAATAAATGTTTTCCTTTTCCTTTTTTTCTCTCCACTGAAATCCCCATCCTCTCTCCTTCCCTAAGAATCCTGAGAGGCTTCTAGAATAAATGCAAAACTTGAGCTCGGTTATCCCTCCCAGATAACACATTTGTGCCTTCAAATACTTTATCACAGTGAGCAACAAGTTACTTCCAGGAGAAATTCAGGTCCCTAGCTAGGGATTAGTGTCAGGATAAAGGACCACAGAGAAGACGAAAAACAGAGAATTTTGATCTACTTCTTAAAGTCACAGACTTAAGTGGTTTCCTTATCTGACACATAGACTAGCTCTAATGAGGACGTACTGTTCACCTGTGCTTAACTCCACAGGTGGCAGGTAAGTTCTTTGCCATCAGCACTAAAGAGCTCCACACAATGAGAAATAATGGACCATGCCCTCTTTTCCCCAAGCTTACAGAGTCTCCCTGCATCTTTGGTCTGATGCCACTAACAAACTCCTCAGGAGAGAACTGGGTTACTCACTAAGAATTTTCATATTTAGGGGCGCCTGGGTGGCTCAGTCATTAAGCATTTGCCTTCAGTTCAAGTCATGATCCCTGGTCCTGGGATCAAGCCCAGCAACGAGCCCCCTGCTCGGTGGGAAGCCTGCTTCTCCCTCTCCCACTTCCCCAGCTTGTGTTCTCTCTCTCTCTCTCTCTCTCTCTCTCCCCGTCAAATAAATAAATAAATAAAATCTTTTTAAAATTTAAAAAAAGAATTTTTATATTTATTAAGTATAAAATAAAAAATGAAGATGGAATTCCATTTTTAAATTTTATTTATTTATTCATGAGAGACAGAGAGAGAGAGAGGCAGAGGGAGAAGCAGGCTCCCCACGGAGCAGGGAGCCTGATGCAGGACTCCATCCCAGGACTCTGGGATCACAACCTAAGCCAAAGACAGAGGCTTAACCAACTGAGCCACCCAGGTGCCCCTACAATTCCATTTCTGTACTGGTTCCAATAGATAAAGATAACAACCACACACAGTACTTCCTTGGCTGCATGCATTATAACATCACTAAAGAAACAAAGAGGCAAGACAGTATTATAGCTATCCAGTTTTCTAACTTCTCAGTTTTTCTATCTGTAAAAGAGATCTAACAGCACCTACTCTCCTGTACAACTGGGTCTTTCAACTTCAACATGACCACCGTTTGTGTCTGGAATATTCCATGTTGTGGAGTGCTGTCCTGGGCCTTGCAGGGTGTGGAGCAGCATCTCTAGCATCCAACCACTACATTCTAGTAGGACTCCACCCTCCCTCAGTTATGACAAGCAAAATGTCTCCCAGATATGACCAAGTGTTCCCTGGGGTGCAAAACCATCCTCAGTTGAGCACCACTGCTATAGCGGAATAAACAAATCAATACACATCAAATGCTTATCCCTGTTCCTGGCACACAGCAAATGCTCCATGACTTGACCCCGAGGATACCAGAGTCTGAAGGATAGAGAGACAGACTGTTCCATAACAGAGGACTTCACTATTCTTGTAGAACTCCTAATAAAGTTACACATTCTGAATCACCCTTCATCTTTTAAAGGCCTTGCTGACAGGATCCTGGTGGCACTGGCCACCTGACAAACTTGTTAAGGACCACATTATTATCCCTCCCTCTTCTCTGTTGAATAATACAAGCAATTTGTTGAAAATAGTGTTTATTATCCCCCCTTGATACCTGAAGCCTGCTCAGTCAATGACATTGTACACTATAGAGAATATTTATATTGGATTTTACAAACAATAAAAATAACCCATCTGGCCTCATTCTTTTTATCTTTGTTTAAAGGCCATTTTGTTAAGAGCATAAAAAATTCCATCTCCCTACTGCAGAGGGAAATGTTACCGCATCCCAGTGACTGTTAAGCACTTGGCCCTCACCCAGGGCTCAGAAGTAACCAAAGCAGGAGCACCTGGGTGGCTCAGTCGTTGGGCATCAGCCTTCAACTCAGGTTGTGGTCCCAGGGTCCTGGGGTTGAGCCCCAGGTCAGGCTCCCTGCTCAGCAGGAAGCCTGATTCTCCCTCTCCCTCTCCCTCAGCTTGTGTTCCCTCTCTTGCTGTCTCTCTTTCTGTCAAATAGATAAATAAAATCTTAAAAAAAGAAAGAAAGTAACCAAAGCAGCCATTCCACTGACAGACAACTCTCACTTATTATCCCATCCCAGGCCTGACTCCCCTTTCCATAACCTCTGTACATTGTTCAGGCAAGTACTAATGGTGCAAGGGTCATGCCCCTTAAGCCACAGACAATTCCTTCTCCCTCTGGGACAGATAAATGAAGAAAATGACAATCCTCAGTTTGGTCCTCTCCTCCCTCACTAAAGATGTTCAGGTCACTTCATGATTCCTCACAGACAATGGTGTCCTGGCTCCTCACTGTCTTAGTCTCCCTTCTTGAGATGCTCTTTAATTTGTCAATGGCCTCTCAAAATAAGATGTCCAGACTGCACATCACACTCCAGGGGTGATCTGACCAGCAAAGAACCTAGCAGGACCATAACATTACTGACCTACACCCAGTCAACCTGCAATCCAACCCAAGATGTTTGTCTCTGTTCACAGGCAAGGCTCCCCAGACTATACCTCTTCAAGGCAAAGTAAGACTCAGGTCTTTTTCATACAAATTCTCTCTCAGCAAGTTTACCCTCACCCTATATATTCAAGGTCATATTTTAAACCCAAACTCATAATATTCTATTATTGCTACCATATTTAATCTTGTTGTCTCGAGCAGGAGCCAGAATGCCGAGATAGCTTGAAAAGTTAATACTATAAACCACTATAAACTACCTCTTCCTCCTCCAACTCACCTCAGCAGCTGACTCAATAAATTGCTGTCTTCAGCTGAATCAGGGGTAGGCAAACTATGGCCCTGGGCCAAATCCAACCCAACACTTGTTTTTGCATATAAAGTTTTATTGGAACACAGCCACAATCATTTATTTATATATTGTCTATCGCTGCTTTTACAATAACACCAAAGTGAGTAGTTGCAACAGAGGCCATATGGTCTACAAAACAAAAATTTTACTATCTGGATCTTTACAGAAAATGTTTACTGATCCCTTAACTAAAACCTTGAAAAATACAGAGATAATAGAATTAAGCCAAAGACCGGGTACCGTGGGCCTACAATTTATTACAGATGATCAATCAGCACATTTAGGAATAGTGGTTCACACAGTTTTGAATTCACATAAAAATGCAGTCATTCGGGGTGCCTGGGTGGCTCAGTGGGTTGAGCCTCTGCCTTCAGCTCGGGTCATGATCTCAGGGTCCTGGAATCGAGCCCCACATCGGGCTCTCCGCTTCCCCCTCTCTCTCTGCCTGCCTCTCTGCTTACTTGTGATCTCTGTCTGTCAAATAAATAAATAAAATCTTAAAAAAAGAAAAATAATGCAGTCATTCCTAGGGTCTGTGTGGAATTCAAGATACATTCTGCTCTTGGCATTGCTTGATCCTAATAATCCCATCAAAGTAAGAATGGGATTAATTAATTAACTGCTGATTAATTAATTCAAAAACTATTCTGCTCTGATATAGATAGATGAAGGAAAAGAATGAGAACCAGAACAAGTAAATTTTAAAGGAAAGACAGAGGTTGGGGGAAAATTGATTATAAAAAGCAGCCAGAGGCCCCAAACCAAGAGGGACCGCTACAGAGATGTTTAAATGTTTAGATGGTTAGATTCTAATGGTGGTTAATGCTTCCCACTCACACTAGCCTGGGTTTGTTAGGGTCTGACATTGTTCCAGAGGCACATAACTTAGAAAATTACCACGGTCCTTGCCTGGACTCCTGCCAGATGGGCTCCTTCACAGTTGTCCGCACAGATAGGTGACCACTTACTAAATCCCAACACTGTATTGGAATCCAACATCTTGCATGGTAGTAAATTCTCACAGCCTTAAATCTAGGCAACCCAAAGCCATTTGTCACCTTTAAACTCTGTGCCCCTTTCTCTTTCCAACAAAGGTGCAGGTAGGCCTAACTGCTCAAAGGAAAAAAGAACATTTGCATTTGAAAACACATACACACTAAAAACAAACAAACAAACAAAAAAAACAGCCAAATGTTAAGTTCAATGGACCAAGCCTGAAAATTATCTCAGAGTGGGTCATCTACCAGGGAGCGAGAGAGCATTGCCAAGGCGAAGATCATGGGATTTTGGTATCTGGCAGGCCTGGAATGGAATCTCGCCCTGTTACTTGAGCTCTCCAAGTCTCAAAGTCATCTGCAAAATGGAGATAATAGTAACAGTTCTTCACAGGGTGAGTGTAAGAACAGACGGCACAATGCTTAAAAAGGACATAGGACCTGGTACCTAGTAAGCATTCAGAAAATATTTGTTCTTATTATTATCATTATCTTTACATTTATATTAGTAAACACATATTATTGTGTGATAATTAATTAGTAAACACATATTATTGTATAATGGAATTATTTCAATTTCCAATGATTTCTAAGACAATGCCCAAAGTATCCATCCCTGAACAACAGCACTGATACCACCTTCCGCCCTTAAATAAGAACATAAATGCATCCAAGTTTTTAGAGTTTTCCCAAAGCAAGAAGCAATGGTGCAGATATGGAAAGAATGTTTTCAGTCCACTGCCTATTTGTGATACTCTCATAAAAGAAGTCATTATGTTATTAAACAAGTAATTACCTTTGTTTTATTATTTTTCCAAATAAAAATCAACCATGTTGAACCTAAAAGCCAGCTACCCAGGAGTCCCTAAGTCCTCCAGCCTTACCTGTGTAACCCTTACCTATAATATTTGTATTAAGTAAGATACAGGTTCAATGGCTCTCTTTTTTTTTTTTTTTATTTTTTTTATTTATTTATTTGAGAGAGAAAGAACGAGTGGAGGGGTGGGGAGAAGTGGGCTTCCTGGTGGTGCTCGATCCCAGGACCCTGGGATCATGACCCAAGCTGAAGGCAGATGTTTAATTGACTGAGCCACCCAGGCACTCCGAGGTTCAATTGCTCTTAAAAAAAGAGAAACAGATACAAAACCACTGTGGCTCCAACAAGAGAGAGTTTTATTCCACTCTTCTGGTAACAGTCCAGGGACAACACAACACGAGATGTCTCTGTTTCACAAGAGCATCACTAGGCTCCTCTACTTCATTGTTGTGTGATCTCCTGGTCCCTGGACCAGCAACACCAGCATCATACAAAAACTGGTTAAAAATGCAAATTGTCATGCCCAACCCCAAATCTACTGAATCAGAAACTCTAGGGGTAAGGCTCTGCAATGTGTGTGTCATGAGCCTTCTAGTTGTTGTCCTTATCTTTATCTGTCCTTATTCTTATCAAACTAGACTTACTGCTACTTCCATGTTTTCTAGTCCAAGGAAAGGAGGAAAGGAGACATAAAAGTCATTTCCCATCAAGAAAGCGAAACAGAAACTTCTCACACTGCACATTTTGTTCACCTTCCACTGGCAAGATGTATGGTCAAAAGGACATATCTAGCTGCAAAGCAAACGTAGTCTCTAGCAAGGCAGTCATGTACCTTGATGAAACCACAGGAGTCCCAGATGAAAAGTAAGAATAGATATTGGGGGACAATTAGAAGTTGCTGTTAACAGAGAAAATGGCTAGAGCCTCCCAATCCCTCACAATGGGAAGCCCAACATCCCAGTATCTCTCAGGCAGGCTGCGTTTTCTACCTCTAGCTTTGACTTCTTGCATCCCCTAAATAATGATCATAATCAAGTCAGTCCCCTTAAAGCTATCCTCTTCTTTTCATCTCTCCCACCCCTACCCCAGTCTTTCCTTCCTTTCCCCAAAACTGTCACTCAAGAACGGTATGTGGAACAGTGGGCGTGGGGGATACTAACACCCAGCAGATACCTTAAAATCAAAGACACACTTGTTCTAAAGATCCCCTTGATCCTTCCTATCAGAGCCTCCCCTGGTCAACTTTCTTGCCTTTCTCCATCTCTGAGCCCCTCATCCCCTCATTTCTTGGCTGCCCATGGGAATCTAAAATGGCTCCCAGATTCTTAAAGAAAGACTGATCTTGGACTCAGCCAATACGGGCAGAAAAACTGGGGGCAAAAAACATCCCCTCATACATAAAGAAGTTAACAGTGAATTTTCCTAAACAAGGGCAAATCTCAGATACGGATTTGCCGAATTTGTCGAAAACAATACATTTTTTTTCCACCCCCAAAAGATGTCACAGTGCTACCCTGCAGAACAGGTCATCTCTGAAACAGTGTTCTCTCAGCAGTGATGCTGTTGGATCACCAGTAAGTTTAACTCAATCAAATCAGAAGGGCAGAGGAGGAGGAATTACACAACACGTAGGCACCATTTCACGTGTTTATTTTTCATTTTTAGAAAAATGGGCTCTTCAAAACCAAATTCTCCTCTGAAATGGCAAAGATCTATTAAAACATTCTTTCTAGACAAGCATTTCCTCCCATGCTATCAAGAAGCTATCTCACTTAATCAAGAGAGAGAAAAATGTTTATTTAATTAAAATCTTTAAATAAAAGAAGCATTGGGGTAAAAAGCTGAAACAGTACAAGGAAATACAAGATCAAAAGGAAATATGTCCCTCCCTACTCTGTTTCTCCTCAAAGGTTACTTTGTTAACAACTGTATGTGCATTCTTCCAGGAAAATGATATACGTGTTATGATGATGACTATGGCTAAGCATTTATCGGATGCCTACTCCGTGCCAAGCACCGCATGAAGCATTTTACATGTAAGTATGGAATCCTCATGACAACCTTATGAGTAGCCCACATTTTACAAGTGGAGGAAACTGAGGCACAGGGAGAGACTTGGGCGACTTACCCAGGGTCACACGTCAAGCAGTGGAGGTGAGGATCAGTCCAGGCAGGTGACTCCACTCCAGAGTCCAGGCTGTAAAGCAGCACACTTAGGGGAATCACCTCCACCCAGTGGACCACCCAATTCTCAAAGGAAAGCCATCGAGGCACTCACTCCTGGAACCCCAATGCAGCTGCTCAAGAGATGTCCCCTCTCACAGTGGTGTACAGCATTTTCAGGTGATTCCCCACCCAAGAAACAGAAACACAGTCTTAAAATAAAATTGCAAAATAGAGAGAACCTTTCAGAAAAAGAGATCAGACCAAAGGCGTAGCTAAAAAATGGGGGTGGGTGGCCCCTCTCTTCCCTTTCCACGTATCCTCTCTCCTAAGGATTGCTGATGTGAGCATTTCCAGAATTACAGACGGAGGTAGGGGTTCTTCCAGCCCAGAAGTAAAGTGGGGATGGAGGCAGGCATCTTCCAGGGTGGTTCCCTCTGGGAAGACGAGGTTGCTCCATGGGGCGGGGTGGGAGGGTGATTCCAGAGTCCCAGAAAGGGGAGTTGGATTGAGCAGTGTCAAAGAAAAATTACACCACCCAGAGAAACTGGCAAAGAAGATATACGAGGGAAAGACTGAACAAAAAGCAAGGTGGGAATGCTGTTAAGTATTGGAGTAAACTGGTGGAAAAATACTGGAGGAAATTAGGGGAGAGGCTGGTCATGGAGGGTAGGCCATGTGTGTTTGCTAATTGGTGCTTATGGAAGTTGGACTCCTACTTGCCCAAAGAGAAGGGGAGATGCAGCACTAGCTTTCCTGATGACTCTATTTCAAAGGGATGCTCCCACACCCCAGACAAAGACACTCCTGGGTTATAAAACTGACAAGAGACAAGGAGGAAACTGACATCTCAAAGTCAGAGAGAAAGAATTAATAATTGAAGTTCTTCTAAAGTAAGCACTCTGAGGAAAAGGAGGTCAGAGGCCCCGAATCAGGAAGAAACCGTGTTGTAGGATTCACAGCTTGGGCCAAGGCGAAGGCCAGCTGGGTCAGCAGGCTTGTTCCAAGTGACAGGGTCCTCGGCACACTTTGCAGTCAGACCCTGAAGCCCAGATCTGCAGCACCACAGCCTCTATCCCCAGTATAGCAGCTCAAAACTGATTTTTCCTGTCATTGTGAAAATAGCCCCTTTGTTTGGAAAGTGATTTTTTTTTCCCCCTTCAGCTTGGGCTTTCTTCCCTCTCACTTGGCATCCAAACTGTTAGGATTTTGAAAATCATTTCATTTAAAGAGAATTGAATAGCGAAGCCTTCTTAATCAGTTCTCAGCGCTGCATCAACACAGCTGACTTTGCATTTTTTTTTAAATCTGCCCAGCTTCCTGCAGAGGCAAGATAGCAACCATTTAAACAGGGCTGTGCTAGCAGGCTTTTTCGGCTTGGTTCCGGGCAGCTTTTACCTGAGTGGCTCAGGTACAGTTCTACTCAGAGACAAGACTCTGAGGGGAAACCGCTGGCAAGGAAGATGCTCAAACACTGTCAGTGGGAAGTCATGCACAAAGGAGAGGAAATTCTACTTAAATGGAATTACTAATCACACAGTTCATCCCCTGCACTATACACTCAGCCTGTGTCTAACTTTGGAAAAGAAAAAGAAGTCATTCATTTAAGCTCCTTCAAGGGAGACTCTGTCAAAACTCATTTCTCATCCCTTCTGCTGGGACGTGGAGGTCTTCCATAGCTCCACTGTGCCACCGATCATCTATTTCCTTCTCATTAGAAAGCTTGGTATTTACATCAAGATGGAGACATGTTTAAAATCCAAAGCCTCAGCTGCTTCCCCCCTGCCCGGGAGTGGGAGAAAACCTGCCAAAGTCGCAGTGGTCATTCTTGCTTATCCCCCAGCAAGCTAAGCCCGGAATGGACAGCAATGGGGCTGCTTTGAAGCATGATTGACGGATGGTGCTCTGAAGCCTGTTCCTTCACCCTCTTCTTTTTTTTTTTTTTTTTTACTTTTTTCTTAAGATTTTATTTATTTATTTGACAGAGAGAGAGATCACAAGTAGGCAGAGAGTCAAGCAGAGGGAGAAGGGGAAGCAGGCTCCCCGCTAAGCAGAGAGCCCGATGTGGGGCTCGATCCCAGGGCCCTGAGATCATGACCTGAGCAGAAGGCAGAGGCTTAACCCACTGAGCCACCCAAGCGCCCCCTTCATCCTCTCTTCTTAATTGCAAAATTGATCCCTCTGTATTTCAGGAAGCACCATCTGGAAGTCACAAAAACATGGACCAGGGAGTCCCTAAGATACCCCCCTGAGGGTGCGCCAGGTCCCTCCCTAAGAACCCCACCAGATTCTTCAGTCGCTTCAGGCATGGGATGAGCCAGGGGAGAAACACTTCCCATTCTGTGGACAGCAGCAGAGCAAGGTGGCAAAAATGCAGTTGTGATCTCCAAGGCAGATTCTATGGCCCCTTTGTCCTCCTGAGGAAAACCATATGGTGGCCATAAGTAAGATCCACATCCACAGGGAAAAGAAGAAAGGGACTATCATTCAGTGAGCAGCACAGAACCAGACAGGGATAAGGAAGGATCTGATAGGGCCTGATAACTGCCCAGGGACAGAACAAATCCATCAACCTGCAAGGCCTCTAGCCTGCCTGTAAGACCTGTGCTGCCTGCCATCTAGCTTCTAAAGCCAGCTTCGTATTTCAGGATAGGGTTTCCTTAACTGAAACAAAGAAGCGGTTACTCTGGGCTTTGTTTTGTTTCTTAAGTGTTTTTAGAATAATGTTGTTTTGCTAAGACACGGCTCAACTCATGGCCATGAGTGCCTGCTGCTCTTCAATCACGCCTCGGAGACGCTGAGATCTTATTTCTAAACAACTATTTTCAAATACACATCTGAAAGTATTTTCTAAAATGGCCAAATGAAATACAGGGATGGTGGAAAACTGAGAGTGGGGCATTGGAAAAAGGGTCAGAATCCTTTCCCACCCATGGAATCCCTACACGCAGTGCCTGAATTCCCAGGTGCCTGCAATGCAGCCTTGCTTCTCACCACCACCTTTACAGATCCACAATCCACGCTAATAACCAACATAAAACCATGAGATGGGAGACACTCACCCCCAAAACCCAAGGACAAGGAGAGCAGTTTCAATCCACAATTTGGCTCTGAACTTACCAGAAAGCAATGCAAAAAGAAAAGCATCATGAGCTCCATGGCTGATCTATTTTCTCACTAGTACAAGCTCTAATGGGGCTCAAATTTGTCTTTGCAGATTAAGGAACTTGGGTGCAGAGGACATAGGAGTTTTGTTTTTGTTTTTGTTTGTTTCTTTCTTTGTTTTTTAAAGATTTTATTTTGTTATTTGACAGAGATCACAAGTAGGTAGAGAGGCAGGCGGGGGGTGGGGGGGAGTAGGCTTCCCGCTGAGCAGAGAGCCCGATGTGGGACTCGATCCCAGGACCCTGGGACCATGACCTGAGCCGAAGACAGAGGCTTTAATGTACTGAGCCACCCAGGAGCCCGAGGACATAGGAGTTTTGCACAGGTTGACTGAGCTAAGCTGAATCTGAACTTGAGCCCCAGTCAGTTGAGCTTTCCTGAGTTCTTATACCACTTTGCACTCTGGCTTTTCCCTCCAGCCCTCAAATACAGCTCATCCCTGAACTTGGACAGAAGCAAGGCACATAGTGGCCAGCGAAGGCTTTGGCAACAGCAGAATTCGCACTTCTGGGTCACTGGGTCATTAAGCTAGAGTTTGCATATGATTATATGTGTACATATGTATTCACATCTTCCAAAGGTTGTGGAGGCACAGGATGAAGGGAACTGTGCTCTTCCACTGATCTGTTGTGTGAACTTAGCAAAGAGTGACAGGGAAGGAAACTAACACATACGGCCAGGCCAGCTGAGCTGGATGCAGGTGCATGTATTCAACTTTTTTAGGACACCTGAACGGTTTGCAAGATGAGGGAAATGAGGCTCAGATGAGCACTCAATAATGGAGTCTTTAGGACTCCAAAGCACAGGATTTTCCCATAAACTATATTGGCTCTAAACTCTACAGCACGTCTTTCTTCATTTATAATCTGAGGAGATTGTGGATGTTTATTAAGAAGCATGTATGTGTACATATACGTGTGTATACATGCATAGGAAGGAGCTTAGAGAAATACCCCAAAGGGTTAACAACAGGCTTTCTCTAGGGGTGGGGAATGAACATAGCAGAGGAAAAGTGAGCAGAAGGGGAAGAGTGACATATATAAAACCTTTACAATTAAAATGTATTTATGTATCACTTGTGAAATTTAAAATAAAATAAAATGGATTGAACCAGACAATTCCAGCAGTCCTTTCCATACCATTGTGCATTCTCCTCATGGAGCAGCAGGTTCAGCAATCTTCTGCAGACCCACCTCACCTGAAAACGCAGGGTTTTTTTTTTTTTTTTTTTTTTTTTTTTTTTTACTAACAGAGTGGAGCGATTGTGCCCTCCAGCGGTCACACCAAAAATTACAAAGTACCTTCTTTAACAGAAATTCAGCACTAGCCAAGTGTTCAGCCATTCAGCCTTGAGGGAAACAATAGTTCCATTTTTTATTTAGCAATGATAAGCAAATAAGTTAATTTGATAAAAGTAATTGTATCTATGATAAAATTTCTCCATTATTCTGCCAAGCCAACTAGTGCTATGTTCTCTAATATCCCCAAGTTGACATTTTCACATTCAGATTCATAGATTCACACAAGGTCATAGCCAGAAAGGAGGCTATTAGGTACCATTGAACCTGCTGGCATCATTCTACAGGGAAGAAAAATCTGTCTCTGGGATGAGGACCCCTCTTTTCATCAACAGTGCCATTCACTTTCAAGTCAGCTGCTGAAGGAAGGAATACCAGGAGGAAATCCCCTACTTAGAAATGTCCCACCTAAGGGCTCTGAAATTGCTATCTGGTGCTGGACTAAGTAGTAAATCAAACCAAGCAGCATTTGAGGTCATAATCTCCAGGACACATCCTTGGATTCCTACTAGGTCAACATGAGTTAAAGAAAGATAGTGGTGGGGGTGGGGGCGCCTGGGTGGCTCAGTGGGTTAAGCCGCTGCCTTTGGCTCAGGTCATGATCTCAGGGTCCTGGGATCGAGTCCCGCATCGGGCTCTCTGCTCAGTGGGGAGCCTGCTTCTGCCTGCCTCTCTGCCTACGTGTGATCCTTCTCTCTCTGTCAAATAAGTAAATAAAATCTCTTTAAAAAAAAAAAAAAAGATAGTGAATAAGGGTAAATATATTCATACCTTCCCGATAAGTTATCTGAGAGAGAAAAAAATATGATTTCTAGAAAATTCCAAATAAGTTTAAAAATCACCAAAAATTGGCCTTTCTGGAACACACATGAGAGTGTCCTCTCAGATCTGCTGCAGTATGTGCAGAGGACTGCACATTTATTTTACATGCAAACACACATACTAATACAAACATATATGCCCACATTCATACCTGTGACAGTAGTTGTGAGGGAAAATCACTAAACCTCAGTTCAACTACCTGTGAAAGGAAACTAGTATCACCAATCCCACAGAAGCTCTTTAAGAATTAAATGAGACCAATTAAATGCATTTAAATTAAACTCATTAAAGGAGATGCATTTAAAGTGCTTGGCACAGTGCCCAGCATACAGTAAGCACTCAATAAATGAAATTTGTGGTGGTATTGCTACTATTTCATTACTGTTAAGGCACTGTTAGGTCTTGTAGGGTCTTTGAGTGCTCCTTCTCTGACATGTCAAATGGAGGCCAGATGACCAACTGTCACCCAAGTTATGGAAGACAGTCCCTCGTTAGGTAGGAAGTTGAATCTCAGGGACTCTGATGTGCCTTCTACCTCTATGTCTCTGTGACGAGTCCTACGGTTTAACACACTCACACGGTCAGCAAGGTCTTGAGTCTTCTGATCTCACCTCACCTCAACTGTGTCTGCCAAGAAAAATAAACCTGCCTGTCAAAATAAAGTAAGAATATAAAATAAGATCTAATATTTGGACAGAGAAAAGGAAAAACTATATAGCTATGTCCCCTCACTTGTTTTTTTAACCACTTCCATAATAAATGTCTCTCAATGAAATATTTCTTGGCATGCTTGCTTTCTTCGGTCTTACTTTATTTAAGCCTTGTCTTTTCCTTGTCCACTTAGAACAGCGAGACTGGGCATCCCACGCAGTGCCTCTCCTGGCTGATGGAAGGGATATGGGATTTCAAATCATATTCTCATTAAAACTAAAGTCCTCTATGACTAACCAATGTTGGATTTTTTGTCACAAAGAAGTTCTTAATCTTTTGCATGGAGGGATGTTTATATCAGTCAGTAAAATCTGAAAATGCACAAGGAAAGTACACTGTATCACAAAGGGACCAATTATATTGAAACAGAGTTTTATCCATTGATCTCCAAGGCTCTGTGAATGCCAAGTTAAGAACCCCTGAGAAGGGGCCCAGGAAAGGATACATTTACCAAAGACACAGGTTGGGATGGACACGCTAACCACTGAGAGTCACTGAGAGTCGCCTTTGGTCTCTAGCTCCCCATTTTTGCAGGCAGGTCATTATCAGCCCCATGCTCTCCTCTGACCCAGAGAAGACAACCTCCTTGACTTAGCCACATCTTCGCTATTTTTTTCATTCTCCACTGCAGGCAAGAATGTTCACGCAAGACAGCACAGAAGTTCTTTTTTGTTTGTGTCCCTGGGCACAAGAAAGAAGACACATTACTAGGGTCATCATGGTGTAATGCACAGAGTAACGACTCTGAAATGAGCCAGTACAGATTTTGAATCCCACTTCTGGCCTGGGGTAAGTCATTGAGTGTTTCTTCCTCTGAGGGATAGGAACAAGGAGTGTTATAGGAATGGTCTCAGTGTCTGGCACAGAGCCTAGAGGGTGGTTACTGTTCCATAGATGCCGATTCCCTTCCTCCAAACAAGTAGGTAAACAAGCAATGGGAAGGTTATTTCTCCTTTAGCCCTTCAAATCTGCTCTCACCTATCTTCCTCAGCTCTTTGCTGTGGGAGGTGGACAAGCACGGACTGCATTAGTACATTTGCTTGCCCTTGGCATTAGTTAGACGCAGACATTTAGAAGTACCAACTGGGTACTAGAAAGAAAGAAGAAAGTATAATCAGATTTTAAAACCATCTAGCTCCTTCCCTACTAGGTCAGCTGAGCTGGGTGTCCACCTCTAACAATGGCAGCCCTCTCCATAAAGCCCTTCTCTCTGGGCTCCCGCTACCACAACCCCCTTGCTGCTCAGGCCGAGGGACAGAATGGCTCCTTACCTCCTAGCCCTGGAATGATGCACCACCCTTTAGTGGCTTCCCTTAATCCTGCCCACACCATTATAAACAGTCCTTTTACTAAAGGACATTGGTATGATGTCTGCTTCCTACTGGAACCCTAAGTGATATAGACAACAGCTGACAAATGAGGAAGGCACCTAGAGTAGTCCAGAAGGTATGTGTCAAATCATTCAGAAACAATCGTGCACACGCATAAGGGTGCATACGTGCACACACACACATACACACACACACACACACACTCACTCTAGCTTGGTATTTGTCATATTGATATGCCCTGGATAATATGTCCATCCTTTTCCTTATCCTAGTGAAAGTACCCCTTTTTTATATTTTAAAAAGAAGAAAGAAAGAACGAACGAATGAACGAACATACAACTGAGAGATAAAGCAAACTTTTTCTTCATGATTACTTACACCAATAGGTAAAGAGCAGAGTGGAAGGTACAGAATTAAAAGCTAGATTAGTTCAATTATATCTTGTTTTATAGGTTTGACTGTGTATATATTTCATATAATTATAAAACAAATTAAATTTCAAAGCAAAGCTCAGATTCAAAAACAAAAGTAACCAAATGGATCTAAGTAGGTATCAGCTTGACGAAATAATACACACAAAAAGAAAGTATTTCTAAAACGTTTATAATATAGTAATTTGATAAGGTTTACCCCTAGTGGGATATACCTGGGTACTAGAAGGAAAGAAGAACTAGGGCACTGGTTCTCACCACTGGCAATTTTGACCCCAGGAGACATTTGGCAATGTCTGGAGACACCTTTGATTATCATAAGGGGTGAGAATTGATACTGGTATCTAGTAATCAAAGGCCAGAAATACTGGTAAACACTGTGTAATACACAGGACAGCTCTCCACGGTAATAATTCTCTGCTCCAAGCGTCAATATTGCCTTCATTGAGAAATCCTATTTAGGGCAGGATCAGAAAACTTTTTCTTAAAGAAATGAATAGTAAATATTTTAGGTTTGTGAATCATATAGTCTCTCTTGCATCTACTCAACTCTGAGGCTACAATGAGAAAGCAGGTATAGACAATTTGTAAGGGAATGAGCATGGCTGTATTCCAATAAAATTTTATTGATTAAAACAGGCCCTGGGATCATGACCTGAGCCGAAGGCAGAGGCTTTAACCCACTGAGCCACCCAGGTGCCCCATATTCTGGCAACAACACAGCCCCTAGACTGTGTCTTTTAATTTGCAGATGGTGACTTTCATTATAAATTTTCACATTTTGGGGTGCCTGGGTGGCTCAGTGGGTTAAACCCTCTGCCTTCGGCTGAGGTCATGATCCCAGGGTCCTGGGATGGAGCCCCACATCAGGCTCTCTGCTCAGCAGGGAGCCTGCTTCCCTTTCTCTCCCTCTCTGCCTGCCTCTCTGCCTACTTGTGATCTCTGTCTGTCAAATAAATAAATAAAATCTTTTTAAAAAAATGTTGCTGGAAATACGCATCTAGAGAAGAAAAAATGAACATCAACTCAGTCTCACCCCAACACAAAAAAATTAACCTAAGACGGATCAGAGATCTAAAAGCAAAGCACAGAACCCTAATACTTCTAGAAGATTTCATAGATAAATATCTTCATTTTTCACATTGGCAAAATCCTCGTGGACCAGACACAAAAATTACATGCCATAAAAGAAAGAAATTGATATAGTAGATCTCATCAAATTTTAAAATGTCTGTTCATCAAAAGGTACCCCTAAGAAAAAGAAGACAAGTCACCAACTGAGAAAATCTATCTTCAGTATACATACGTAACCAATAAACAAAACCCAAAAAAGCTTGTATTCAGTAAATGCAAATATCTTCTCTAAATCAACAATAAAAAGATGAGAGACTGAATTTAAAATATGCAAAATATGCGGAGACACTTCTAAGTGAAGATACACATACACAAACACACAATGGCCAAGAAACACATAAACAGAGACTCAATATTATTAGACATCAGGAAAGCGAAAATTAAAACCACAGTATCATCCCATTCCAACCAGAATGATGAAAATTAAAAGACTGACAACAGCAAATGCTGGAAAGGATACAGAGCCACCAGAATGCTCATGTTGCTGATCAGTGTATAGAAGTACACAACTACATTGGACAGGCCATGAGTTGACAGCTATTGAATTTGAGTGATGGGTACGTGCATATTCATTATTCTACTCTCTCCACTTTTGTGTATATATGAAATTCTGTATCAGAAAACCTTTAAAAGAAAAAAAAAAAGAGTGGGTGGAAATGAATGACCCTGATTCTCAGAAAAAAGACTTATTTTCCCCAGTCCCAACAATGACTACCAATGAGTGTCAGTGGTTGTTTCAAATCCAGCCTGCAAATTAGAGACTTTTTAAAAGTATCAACCCCAGGCCCCACTCTGGACTGATTAAATCTTAATCTCTAGAGATAGGGTCCAGGCACAGTGTTTGTTTAAACTCTCCAAGAGATTTTAATGTTCAGGCATGATTGAAAACCACAGATAAATATAATCTCAACTCCTGGTTGCTTTTACATGTCCTGAAAAGGAATAGAATTCACCCCACATAAGACCATTTGTAGAAATCTGGTTAGGATTAAGGGAACAAATGCACCCAGCAGAAATCTCTTAATACCCACCCCCCACCCCCCACCCCCCACCCAGAGATGAAGGGAAAAGCAACAGAATGGCATTACCAGAGCCCGGTGTAGGCCGGGTTGTAAGAGAGCCATAGTCATGCGTGTGTACAGATGCCAAAGAACGAGGAAGCTCACATAAGCACACTGACCTCCCTCTCCTCCCACCTTCCAAGCTGGCAGGGAAGCCTGGAGTGACACATTCCAAGACGGCACACTGAATGGGACAGGACTGACAGTATACCAAGGGGGTGATATCAGGCCAACAGCTCCAATTCTCTGTGACAGTATGGCCTGTCCACCCAACACCAGACTTCCCCTCCTCCTCCTTGCCCACTGATGATAGGAGGAACAACTGAATCACTTTCTAGAAACCTACCAATGAGGAAGGGGCCGGAGGCCAGTGTAGGACGTGGGGGTGGGGTACGGTCTTTAAGATCTGCAGAAACAACGCATCAGTCACAAAGAATTTAAGCCACCAGTCTACAGGAACTATGAAATCACATGTTATCTCACCAGCAGAGAATTAACCTCTTTCCTGGCCATGAAAGAAAGGAAGAAAGAAAGAGAGAGAGAGGAGGGAAAGAAAAGAAAGGAAAGGAAAATAAAAGAAAGAAAAAGAGGGAAAGGGAGAAAAGGAGGAAGGAAGGCAGGCAGGCAGGCAGGGAGGGAGGGAGGGAGGGAGGAAGGAGGGAAGAGGGAAAGAAAAAAAGAACAGGTAGTAACCACTGTTTTCAATGACTGTGTCTGAAAATGCCATGTAAAATCTCATTATTTGATGTAGTAAAATCTAGGGACTTTATCTATGCCATCGCCCTCATTTTACAAATAAGGGAATTGAGACCCAAGAGGTGAAGTGATTTGCCTAAAGTCACCATCTGGTTGGGAGCAGAGTCCAAGTATCATGACTCCTAACCCAAGGTGTAACTCATTACACCACACAGCCTCTCCAACTGCTGTCCTCTTTGCCAGCCAAAATGGACCATTAGACCCCCAGGGTAGCAAGATCACGCCAACACCTGCCACTTATTTTACCCTTCACCGCTAGATGTGACTGCCCAGTTCTACTTCATGGAAATAGCTTGGTCTATCTCAGAGGGTAGAGTTTTTTAAAGCTGAGAAAGGAAAAAAAGTGCCAACAAGCTTCTGGCTGGCTCCCTGGAGAGCACCTGATCCAGAAGGCAGGTACTGAGTGGGCCACCTAAGCCAGTGCCAAGTTCTTCCAGGGAGACATGCATGAGAAGAAAGCAGGCTCCATTAGCTTCCTGCTAAAAATCCAGTCAGCTCCCAAAATGACTGCTTCCGGTATTCACTCAGCCTGCAGGCTTGGGAGCTGGCATCCCAGAAGCTGGCCCGGTTGCTACATGGTGAAGGCATAGGCCAGGGCCCTTCCCTGGTAAATCAGGAGTCTCGGTCCTCTGCTGGGGGAGAGACGTAGGTGGTACGAGACACAGAGGTGGCCGATCCCAGCGCCCAGACCGGAGGAGGGAGCAAAAGAAGCTGGCGTGTTCTCCCCAGAGCAAGGTAGAAGACAGGAAGCAACAAAGCAACAACAGAGCAGCTCTTCTAAAATAAGGTTAGCTTTCTTGAGTCTGGGATACTTAAGCAGAGTTCCAACCAAGGGTGAGAAGAAAGACTGGTGATGTCTCGTGGGTTCCTTCCAGGCCAGAGGGCCACATCCTAGGACAGCCCGCAGAGGGCAGTCGCCTCCAGCCAACATTCCGGAATTCTCCACCACAGCCGTAATGGTTCCCTTCACAACACATCACAATCTGGAATTACAAATTTAATTGTGTGTTCACTTGTTTATCTTCTGTCTCCCCCACATGACTAAGTTCCACAAGGCCAGGGACCGTGGCTCCCAGTGCCCAGGAGAGCATGTGATACGTCACAGGCACACAAAAATTAAACAAATGACCAACTCTCTGAAACACCCTTATTCCTAAAGAGGGGCAAACCCCTGGCAGAGGCAACCAAACTCTGGCATTTGTAAGCAGGATCAACCGCATATATTCCTGGATCTCCACTTGCCTGGTGAACTGGAACCCCACCCTGCCTGTAAGATAATAACATTCGCACAGCTTTATGGATGGTGAATCCATTCCATATGCATGACTTGATCCTCACAAATATCCTCTTAGCTTCTTTTTTAGTTATCACTTATTTGTAAAAATAGAGCAGCCATGGCTTAAAGACGGCAAATGGCTTACCCAAAATAACTGCATGGAGAAGTAGGAAATACTTATTCTACCTTGAAATCCGACCCATGATACAGTTCTAGTTCTGAGCCTATATCAGGGACAGGCACTATTGTTCCATTTCTGCAGAAGGAAAAGAGAGGCCCCAAGAACATACTGGCTTTGCTAGTCAGTTAGGCCTACATGAAGAGCCAAAACTCCTCAATGGATTTGAAAGGGGGGAAAAAAGGGAATTGAGGAGTACTCTTCCCTGGTAGGGAGGGAGGAGAGAAAAGAAACAGAAAACGGAGGTGTTTCTGACACATGATCAAGCAGTGATATTAGCTCAGTGGCAGCAGGTATGAGCCCGCTGGGACAGGGCAGGCCACTCCACCGGGAACTCTGTCCTACCCCCCCACCCTTCCCTGGTGTATTCCTAACACTCCAGTCTTCTGAAGGGCAAAGTGCTTGACATATATTAAAACTACTGTTATTAATAATGCCCACACTTCAGATTTGCATAGTGCCTGTCCTCCTAGGATTTTAAAGTCTTTCATATGTATTGTCTAATTCCCTCTCAGAATCTGTATTAGAAAAACATTCCCAGGTTGCTATGTAAATACATTTAAAAGTTCCTTAAAACATTTAAACACATTTCAGCCTTATCGCTACCCTACTCCCCTGCCCCCATTTAGCACATTTCCATTTTGATCATCTGTCTTTGAAAACCCAATTATCAAAACAGAAATGCTAAAGAGCAACTGTGAACCTCCAATTTTTTAGCCAAACTCTTCCTTCCTTTCCATACCTCTGTTGTAAGGTACATAGAAGGAGCTTCTTTCCCGAGGGCTTCAGGAAGAGAACAGGATTCACCTCCGTCCCCACTGTCACACCATCCTCCCTTGGCCATGTATTCTTTCTGCCCCGATGTAACAAGGGGTGGAAACAATAGTTAACCCACACTGAGTGCCTACTCTGTCCCCTACACTCCGCCTATTGCTTTACACATATCGTCTCGTTTAATCCTTGGGACAGAGACTTCCAGCTGTCCCCCAGCATCCACGGTAACAGAAATTGCAGCCAGGCACACACATGTATTTCCGTCCTCCCTTGCAGCTATGTATGGCCATACGACTATCTTCTGGTCAGTAAGTAAAAGGATGTGTGGACCCTCCCAGGAACACACCATCTTCAAGCATGTTTTTCCTCGCCCTTGCCCTCGCAGGGATTTCACTGCTTTGTGTAGTCTACGAACCTGAAGCATAACCCATTGATAACCTCTGCTTTGACCTTCTCCAAATGCTGTTAGAGAGACTGTTCACTATTCCTTGATTTCTCTGTCTTATGCCTTATATATCGATGATCTTTGTTCTCTCCTTCTTAGACCAACCTTGATTTAAAGGAAAATAGGCTACCTTTCAAACAGGCTGAAACAATCTTCCTCTTTTATCTAGGGCATTATGACCCTCCCACTTCTCTTCACCTCTTTCCGACTCAGTTTATCACCACTATTCACCAGGATCCATCCCACCTTCTGAAAGACAGGCCGGGGCCTCCGGGGCTCCCCCTCCACTTGCATCTGCAAACGTCACCCCCACACACCCACCTCCTGCTCTGTCCATTTGCGGTGCTTGCTTCCCTGCACACGTTATCTCACCCACTTCACATCTTCTCTTCTCTCGTGACTGCTACAACTGTACTGGCTTCTCCCCCATCTCCCCATTAGACTAAGAAGGCAAATATTTATTATTATCCCATTTTCCCAATTGGAAAATGGAGACACAAAGAGACGTGAGAGCACTTTCATCCTCAGCATCAGGACCCACTAAATCAGGTCCTCAGATGCTCAAAAACTCTAACAGCACTGAAAAGTCATCCTTCACAGGTGGAGCTGGAGAAGCAGGGAACTCACTGATCTTATTTTACTCAACCAAGATTTGTGGATTAAGGGGAAGTGGACAGAGGTAGAGAAGTCACTACTTAGTAAGGCCAGGTATCTTAGCTATCTTTGTACCCGCAGTTTTTATCACCCACTATATGTCCTAAATATTTGATTAATTAAAGAAAAGAAGGAACGAAATGGCAGTGAGCCTTGGAAGTTGACTGGACACCCCCCCTATTGGGTATGATGGCTCCATATTCAGCTGCGATATTTCTGGATCTACATCTTAGATCCCTGCGAGGCTGGGACTAGAGAACAGCAGATTTTCCTATTTATTCAACATGGTTCCATACATTGATTTCTGAAATGCATTCACATACATTATCCAAGTAATTGTAAGAAAAAAGAATAACCAAGAGAAAGTTTTATCATAACTGTACTTAAAAGAACGTGATGTGCAGAGATACTCAAATGACAGCTTCTATATCCTGAAAGGGAAGAATCTGAGTATTTTAATCTCAAACCCATGTTTGTTCCAGGATTAGATGCTCAAGGAGCTGAACACTGTAAAGTAATAACCCACAAAGAGAGGGACGTTATATAGTAAGCACCTGACATTATATAGTAAAGAGGTGGGTACATGTCACCCTATCAATACCACCTTTTGGAAAGGACTATTAGACATATAACCCTCACTGCTGGCCCCCTGGATGGCCCAAGGCAGTCCAGCAATATGGTCCAAAAAAGGAAGAATTGCAAATGAGTGCCCCTAACCGCTGACCAAGATGGGCAGGAATGGGGTATCAATAGGCAGTTGTGGCCTATCGACAAGGATAGGATCAGGGGAAGGCAAAGAAACATTTCTTGAGTACTTACTATGTGCCCAGTTCTTTGATAAATATTTCATATATATCTTTAATACCCACAACAGTGTTGCATCATCAGTAGCATTAAGCTACTTAACAGATAAAGAAACAGAAGCTTATGAAGGTTACTTTACTTGTGTGAAGTCAGACAATTAGAAGACAACAAAGCTATGTCTCAAATGTAGGTCCACAGGACTCCAACACCCAACCTCTCTACACTCTTCATACTGCCCAACTGTAAGGATATTACCAAAGTTTCTGAACCACCAAGGCCATCACAGGGATAGAGAAATGATATAAAATGGAATTGTCTGTGCAGGGGACTCTGCCAGTTGGCTACTGAGCATCCATTCCCTTCTTCCTCCTTCCTAAAGGAATTCCAATTTTGTTCAATTACCCATCCATCTTTCATGTGATTCTGAGAAGTTCACTTGGGGCACAGACTCCAATTAGTCTAAACAAATCAGTGGACAGCATTCACCTGTGACTCTTACTGATTACAAAGAGGGCAGATGACCTAAAGCCCCAATCAGATTAAATGAATTTGCATTCCATATTTAAGAAAGGCATCCCTCCCTCACTCTCTCCTTCTCTCCCCTAATCTTTCTATCTTCTCCCTCTCCCTTTCTTCTAAACATGAAATCAAGGGCACAGGTTTTCCTAATCTCTATTGGTGGCCATCTTGCAACCAGGAGGAGACCTAGTCTAAAAAGGAAACATTGTATGGATTACCTATCACAGTTAATGGAGACAATCTGGCTTCTTGATGTTTCTGAACCACTGATCAATCAACTCCAAAGCTTGCCTTCCTTACAGACTTATTACTGTTACAAGATAATACATGTTCTATTTGTGTGGGCCAGTTTGAATCAGAGTTTATACTACCTGTAGCCAAAATCCTTCTAACTGATAACTTGTTTTGCATCTGTTATTTTTACCAAAGATATGAGAATGGTCCAAGTTAGGGTGGGGGTGGCTAATAGAGAAATGAGAGTTTGGGTCACTGATCCTGGCCTTGTAGTTCAGTACTTTGAAACCCCTCAGTTCATGTGATGTAGCACATGTCAGCACCGCAGCCCTTCTGCCACCTGTCCAGATGGCTTTCTGGTAAATCTGGATTTGATGGATAAAGGCCCAAGACTCCTATAACCATAGGAGCTAGGGACAGCCTCAACTGGTTTTAATTCAGCAGCTGGAGACTGAAAAGAAACTCTTAGTCAGGTTGGAAAAACCTTCCACTTCATAGTCACATAGGACAGTGGCTTGGTTGAGCAGAAAAGAAGCTTCTGAACAAATGGGAGAGATGACTTAAGACCACACCCTCCCCGTGGTATAGGTTGGTGTTGTACGGGGAGTTCTAATACTCCATTTTGTAGGCAGAGGAATATGTGAGAATAAGGGGGGTGGGGGGACAATAGAAGGAAGGGAGGAAACAAGGGTTGGAGAAACAAGGAGAGGGCCCAAGAGCAAAGGGACCTTGTGACCTTCTGAGCATTTTGAATAGCCTGAAAGCTTTGGGATCTGGAACCTTCCACAGGAGAAAACTATCTACAAAGCAGAAGAAAGACCAGCTTAGGGAGTTGCACTAGTATTTCCAAAGACATTTCCAACCACAGTAGCAATAAGAAGGCCCTTCTTCAGGCAGCTTGCAGGCTGCAGGTCACTGCTAGAAAGTGGAAGAGGAAGGAAAGAAAAATGCAAAAGTGGGGGTGGGGGGAGAGAAGCCCTCATTTCTGAGAACAAAAGGGACACTCTCTGGAAACACCCAGAAAAATCTGGGAGACTCTCAGAGGACCAAGTTCCTGCAGTTATGAGGCAGGAATTCAGTATTACTGATTTTCAGGTATTGTTGACTAACTATGTGGTCATATCTGAGTTCATAGACTGCTGAATCTTGAGACATCTGGATTATAGTAGTATCCCTGGGTAACCAAGTCATTCCAGTTTGCCTGGGACCTTCCTCATTTTAGCAAAGGGAGCCCCATGTCCTGGGAAAACAGCCCCAGGCAAACCAAAATGGCTGGTCCCTTCCTAAGCACTCCCTATGCACTCAACCCTTACCTGGAACACGCCCCCACACTGGCCATTTTCTTAATCTACATCAAAATGGTAACCCCAAATGCAGGAAAAATAAAAGCTAAGGATTTTCACTGTCCTGAACCTCACTTGAGACAAACCTTGCTTACTTTGGGATGCTGCCAAGCACCTAATGAGCAAAAGAAAGGCTAGTTCAGAGGCCTCTTAAAAAGAAATTAGCCAGGGAACAATTAAATGCCTGGAATGAGCAATTAGCTCAACTGGCAAAGACTTATAAATTCTCCCTCAAACAAAATAGTTAATTGAAATTATCAGCCTTTGGAGGGGAATTACTCTTTTTGAAATTAGTGAGTGTGTCATTAGGGTGATGAAGAGCTATAAGGAAAAGGTCAATAAAGCACTTATTCAAAAAGAAGCAATCCAACCTTTTTACTCAATGCCACAGTAATCAAATCAACAATGTAGTTAGCCAACATGGGTATCCTTGAACTATTACTTTGAATATAAGGAGGTATACTTTGTTCTAAGTTATCTTGGAGCAGATAGGCTATCCACCAAACCAAGGAAAGGAAAACCAAGCCAAGGAAAAGAAGAAAATAAAAGCATATGCAAACCAAGGAGTCTGCTATAATCATCCAAATTCAGTCCTTGAGTGAGCATGGAAATAGAGGTCCCCAGTTGCCATCAAGTTTGGCCTACTTAAACATCACTGACTCTGATTTATTTATTTTTATTATTATTATTTTAAAGATTTTTGTTTATTTGTCAGAGAGAAAGATGGAGAGGAGCACAAGCAGGGGGAGAGGCAGACAGAGGGAGAAGCAGGCTTCCTACTGAGCAAGGAACCCAACGTGGAACTTGATCCCAGGACCCCGAAGGCTGCCACTTAACCAACTGAGCCACCCAGTCATCCCTCACTGACTGATTTAGTGTTTTGTTTCTTTTTTTTTTATTTATTTGACAGACAGAGATCACAAGCAGGCAGAGTCAGGCAGAGAGAGAGGAAGGAAAGCAGGCTCCCTGCTGAGCAGAAAGCCCAATGCGGAGCTCGATCCCAGGACCCTGGGATCATGACCTGAGCCGAAAGCAGAGGCTTTAACCCACTGAGCCACCCAGACGCCCCCCCTCACTGACTGATTTAAAGGTATCCTTTCTCTCATGTTCACTGTAGAATAGATGTTCAGTAAGATTTAGTCATTTTAACTGCACTGTTTTGGATATTCCAATAATTTATATTCGTGATCCTCAAAAAAATCAAATTTGTCCCCGGGGACATTTAGCAATGCCTGCAGACATTTTTATCTGTCCCACCTGAGGGGTGGGGGTGTTGGCTACTGGCACATAGTAGGTAGAGGCCAAGGATGCTGCCAGACATCCTCCAATGTGCAGGGCACAGGGCCGCCCCATACAAGAAAAATCACCCAACCCAATGTTAGTAGTGCCGCTGTTGAGAACCTTTAATTCAGACATACTTTAATTTGAAGTGTGAATTTGGTCCAACTATAAAAAGGAAGGCTTTCCTGACAGATGAGTAGCACTAACATGAAAATGAAAATATTATTTGAATTCAGTAATCAAATTTACAGTACATGAGAAACTTCCTTACATATCAACATTGAGTGTAGCAATGACAATTTTTGTATTTTTTTTTCTTAAAAACCAATGCATCGGGATTTTTTTTTCAGCAAAATCTTTCATTAATTATTAATTCTTCAAAGTCTTAACAGTATACTTCAATCCCAATATTCCGTACTTTAGACATTTTTACTCACTAAGATAGGATTTCTGCAAGTAAGACAGGGTTTCTACAAATAAGTCCTAAGGATGTAATGCACAGCATGGTGACTATAGTTAACAACACTGTATTGTACATTTGACAGTTGGAGAGTAGATCTTAAGAAGTTCTCATCACAAGAAAAAACAAATTTATAACTATGTGTGGTGACAGACACTAAACTTTTGTGGTAATCATTTTGCAATAAATATATCGAATCATTATGTTGTACACCTATAACTAATATAATGTTATATGTCAATTATATTTCAATTAAAAATAAATAAAAAGACTGATTTCTCTGGAGCACTGAACCAATTACAGTATTCAAAAATAGTGAAGTTTTTTCCCCTGACTGAAATACATTTACATATATATGATAACTATATATAGTCATCCTAAAATGAGCTAATGTATTCCTTTTTATTTTTAATCAAACTTCTCTTTAATGAGAACTCAGCTAAAAAAAGATTGTATCATTTTTATGATTCTTTATCTAGTTGACTAATCATCCGGGGTTGGGAAAAAAAAAAAAAAAAAAGCAAAACAACCACTTTGTCTCTTTGCCCAAATCTTGGCTTCAGGAGCTAAATTTTTGGCTGGAGTTTAAGTCTATATTCTATTCCTAAGCATTCAACATTTATTACCTGGGAGACTTCTTTGTCAACAGAGCGCATATTAAACCAGTTAGTGGAAGTGTGTTGAGATTACGTATGTTAATTTACATTCGACAAACCTGCCCATCCAATGCCTGCTGGGACATTAGCTAAGTGCGCAGCTCGGTTGTATTTATCAAAACTCACAGAAACAGAAAAGCCAAATCCCCACACAGGGCATAAAAACATGAGTTACATGCTATAGTGAGGGTTCCTGAGGGAAATGGCAGCTTCCAAGAAAAAAAAAATATTTCAAGGTAGGTCATAATCTTTGATCAGTCACATATTTTTCACCTTGTTGTCTTTCTCCAGAGAGGTGAGAGAATCCCCATAGAAAGAACATAATAGGGACGCCTGCATGGCTCAGTCAGCTAAGGGCCAGCTCGTGATTTTGGCTCAGGTCATGATCACGGGGTCCTGGGATCAAGCGCTGAGACAGGCTCCACCCTTCATGGGGAGTCTGCCTGAGACTCTCTCTCCCTTTGCCCCCGCCCCCGCTCACATTCCCTCTCTGTCTCTAAAATAAATAAATCTTCAAAAAAAAAAAAAAGACATAGGTAACTACAATAGACTTATGCTTGATGGTTAAAGCAAAATTATAATACTTGCTGGTACACTTCTGAACGTATGCAGAAGAAATATTTAAGACATCTTTACCATAATAAGGAAGAAAAAAGAGACATAAAGGGAGGTAATATTTTTATAGTTCATGAAGAACTGGTAAGAGGATGACACCAGGAGACTATGATAAGGTGGGGGGGGCACACTCATGCATCCGTGAGTGTGTGTGCGTGTGAGCAGCATTTGTGGTGCAATACTTAACGCAACAAGAAATGCTCTACAGAGAGAAATACTCAAAAGTATTATAGGTTTGATGTTAACATCAAAATGGAATCCTACAAAATGTTCAAGTGTGACACTTAGCACACCTTTCCATAATTGCTCATTTAACTATCTGTTTTCCCCATTAAGCCATATGTCACTTGAGGACATTGATCTATTTTGCTAACATTCATATCCATAATGCTAACACAGTGCCTAGAACACACAATCAATACGGCTTTTTAACAAAATATATTAAAGAAAGAGTGAGGTATCAGGACATTCAAGCACCTATGGCCACTCTCCTGGGACTCAGCAGACCGCTTTGCTTCATATTCTGGCTAATGCCACCATACGGCAACCCTGTGTGGGCACCATCACCTAGATTCCCAACCCCTGCTATTGTTTCCCAACTAGAGACAAGTTAAAATGCAAATGTCTTTTAAATTTACACTACAGAAATAAAAATTAAAAACCCCAAACTCTAATAAACCACGATTAAAATGAAAGTTCTGGGATTGAATGTACAGCCTGGTGACTACAGCTGACAATATTGTATCATATACTTAAAAGTTGCTAAGGCAGTAGGTGTTAAATGTGCTCACCACACACACAAATGGTAATTATGTAACATTGTGGAAGCGTTCACTAGCTTTACTGTGGTAATCACTCCACAATTTATACCTATACCAAATCATCACATTGTACACCTTACATTTATTTATACAATGTTCTATGTCAATTGCATTTCAAATAGCTGGGGGAAAAAATAAAGATAATTTTTTTTATAATCCAGAAACCATATGTTTTTTTGACAGAGTCTTGAGAGACTGAGAAGCTTTGAACTGTTCACACGAGACTCTGACAATATTCTGCACAGAGCAAACAATTACACCTTGTTATTTAGAAAACAGAGGAACTAGAACATATTTGCCAGTCAGTTAAGTTCAAGCCACAAAAAACAGAAACATAAGATACATTGGAAGGGTAGAATGCTTTTTTTTTTTTGTCAGATTTGTACTTCTTCTATATTTTGTCATCACAAAATTTAGCAGTTTTACACAAAAGTTTCTTGTGGGATTTTTCTGTAATGGTTAATTATAACACAACCTCTAACCTTGAGACTATAAAACTCACCTAACTGTCTGTTGTAGGAAATTGCATTTACCAATCACTATTTGTGATAGGAAATTACATATTACAATATTTAACCCCCAACCACTTCACTGAACTTGTTGTAGTAAGTTAAGAATATAAAATATATATTTTTATATGTATATAAAATATATATATAAAATAATATATAAAATATTCTTATTTTATAAGAATATAAAATATAAAAACTGTTCAGATCCTCTTGGGGTTACTGAAAATCACCTGTCTTTCCTGGTACTAATTATTGTACAAGTAAATTTAAACAGTAACTACAGTAGAAACATTTTAAAACACAAAAAAATCTCAACTTTTTCCTCTATAGGCCTTCAGCATGTGCCCGAAATCAGCGCCTTCTGTAGGACTACCAATGGGGAGCAGAGCTGGAGCTGGAGGGCACTGGTCCCAGTGATCTTTTGGAGGAAGGTCCCATATGCAGAGCAAG
Organism: Enhydra lutris kenyoni; assembly: GCF_002288905.1. NCBI lineage: Eukaryota > Metazoa > Chordata > Mammalia > Carnivora > Mustelidae > Enhydra > Enhydra lutris. The sequence continues at coordinate 8,614,178 of NW_019154143.1, forward strand.
AAAAAGATGTGGGTGATCCAGGAAAAGAAGAGGGCACCAAACAGAGAGCATTGTTCTAGAGAGGCATGCCAGAATAGTGATTCTGCATAAATCCCTTTGGGGGGTTTCTGTTGTTATTGTTTTGTTTTTTGAGAGAGAGAGAGAGAGCACACACATGCAAGTGCAAGAGGGTGAGGGGCAGAGGGAGAAGGAAAGAGAGAATCTTAAGGAGGCTCCACACTCAGCACAGAGCCTGACACAGGGCTCCATCTCTCAACCCTGAGATCAGGACCTCAGCTGACATCAAGAGTCAGAGGCTTAACTGACTGAGCCACCCAGGATTCCCTGCATAAATCCCTTCAGAGCTCCGTTTACCTGGAGTTAGTCCTCGCTCTGCCTGCCACTCACACACTTCGTAATCAAACAACTTGCTTAAACTCCCTGAGTTTTTGTCTCCTCGACTGCAAAATAATGATACTCATGAAGGGGAAAGGACTAAAAGAGAGGTTAATAAAGAGTTTCACTCAACTTTTAGCATGAAATAATGTTGGATAAATGCTAGGTACTCCTTCTGTTATTGTCACTGTCATGGCTATTTTCCCATTTCTCTACTTCACTTGGGTCTGGTCTTGATGACAAAATGCCCAGAAATGTTGGGGGTACCCACCATGGCCCACACCACGGAGCAGCCACAGAGCCGCAGGGGTGTCTCACTGACGTAAATATTCTGTAGCATCTTGTCATGGCTCATCCGTCTCCCTGGAAATCTCACCTCAGGGCTCTGACGTGGCGGCTTCCTAGGGACAGCCACATCTTCTGGGCATCCTGTCCAGCATGGTCAAAAGGCCATTCCAAAACATATCCTGCCATCATGTTGTGGTAGAGAGGACAGAGTGTAAGATTTGGGATCAGGCATATCTGAATTCCACTTGCTCACTGAATTTAGCAAATTAGGTTTTTCCAGATTCTTCATCTTAAACTGGGTTTACTGCTTTCTACCTTTGAGATTCCCTATGAATGTAAAGTAGTCATCCCAATGCCTGGCACAAAGTAGGTGTCTCAACAAAAGCTAGCTAGCACTATTACTACATTTGTGAGAGTTTCTGTTGAATTCCCCCAAAGGCTCTGAGAAATACTGCAGATCAGAATTGGAACTGAGTTCAGAGGTCGTGTCTCCAACTACAGCCTCTTACATGGAAGCTGAGTATTTCCATCTACCTAAATCTCAAAGGCTCTAAGCCTTTATCTTTTGGTTGACAGTAAGTCTTGTCTTTTACTTGTTACCTAATTCCCTGTTTGCCCTGTAGCCCTCCAGATGCTTGTATGTATTCATGACTGAGATCTGCAGTTGTGGCTACAACCATGGTTCCCATCCCATGATGGTGCCCTGGAAATGAAAGTTGGTCCTGACCCAGAAGAACAAGTGTTTCTTCCAAAATGAGAAAGGCACTGTTCCTTCTATATCATACCCAGCTATGGGAGGAAAGAACCTCAGCAAGTTTATTAACACAGCACCTTAAATTCACAAGGAAACCTTCGTCCTAGGATAATAAGATGTGTTCAAGATTCTGCTACTACATAGTACTCAGCCACTTGTGTCTCATTTTAAAATCAGGTTCTCCTTGCCCAACTCCTTCTTCCTTCTGTAGAGTTCTCTCTCTAGGATATCATTCCCCCTAGGATAGGACTTTAGTCAGAGACATTACACATGTACCAACCTGATCACACATGTCTATAAATGTTTGAAACCCAGCTGTGGACAGCAATGAAGTACTTTTCTCCCAGGCCTTTTACAAGCAAGTGGTTGTCAATAGTGACTTGGGGTTAGTGATGTCTCCTAACTATTCACCAAGAGTCCAGCTTAGTCCTATCACGGCCTACTCTGTTATAACAGGGAGGAAAACCCAAGGTTAAGTGATGGATCCAGGACACATAAGCAGCTGGTGGCAGGATGGGAATCAGAAACCCAGTCCAGAACTCATTCTCCCATATTGCACAGCCCCCCTCCATTGTATAAGCTCCCTCCACTATGCTGATGCCTTTGATTTAGCCAGATGGTTGACACATTTTTTTGTTTTTTGCCAAAAGTATGACTTGCTTTCCAAAAATTCTCAAATTAAGCAGCTCGTGACTACTTCTTAAGATAAAGAGAATTGAATTCTAACAAGGCATTGTAGAAAGCTACTTGACAGGACCATGTTGCTTCTGTTTCTTATCTCTGGATGCCAGATGCCTGCTTCCTCCTGTCCACCCACAGCGGATTTGTGATTGGGTTTGAATTCTCGAACACTGCTTCCTAGAAAAGGCCCCAGAGCCATTGGTATGTCTGCAGGAAAGGAGAAACATTTTGCCAAACCAGTCTTGGCATGCCCTAAGGCACTTTAGAGTTCCGAACTGAGCGTCAGCGTTGGGTGCTAAGAAATATTCTGGCAATTACTGAGTTTCAGAAGCAAAAGAGAACTAAGACTTGAGGTTCTGTCTACTTAGCAAAGAAGGAAAACAAAAAGAAAAAGAAAGGCAGTCCTAGGCTCCAGACTGAGTGAGCTGACCACAGTGCCACCTTCCAAATGAAAACTTAAATTTAAATTTGAATCTTCCAATTATGTATTGGTAGCTGGGTATCTGATACAGTTTTTGATTAATATTTAACCAGAATGTTTATTTCCCCTGTGTAAAAGCATTTTGCAGGAATCTTCCATTCCCTCAGCATAACTTAAGTTAAACCAGTCCAAACACAAATGAGACATTGCAGATGTCCCTGATCATCACTCAGGGGCGTGAACTCAAGAGCTGACAATGCAGATTCACTCCCCTGGAGAACATCTCACAGCATATACCCTTGGAATCCATTCGCTCTCAGCTATTCGGCTCCTCCACCAATCCATGACTCTTTTAAAGCAAGACTCCTTGCTCCAACTATTCTCAAAGCCCTTTCATATCCAGAAACCCAGATCCATATGCAAAATGTGCCTGGGTGGTTCAGTGGGTTAAGCCTCTGCCTTCGGTTCAGGTCATGATCTCAGGGTCCTGGGATCCAGACCTACATCGGGCTCTCTGCTCAGCGAGGAGCCTGCTTCCCCCTCTGTCTCTGCCTGCCTCTCTGCCTACTTGTGATCTCTCTCTCTGTGTCAAATAAATAAATAAAATCTTTTAAAAAAAAAATGTGTATTTGTCTTCTCAGGCTGCCATAACGAAATACTACAGACTGAATGGCTTGAACAACAAAAGTTGATTTTTCTCAGGTCTGGAGGCCACAAGTCCAAGACCAAGGGATTAGCAGGTCGGGTTTCTTGTGAGACCTCTCCTTCTTAGCATGCAGGTGGCTACCCTCTTGCTGTGTCCTCACACGGTCATCCTTCGGTGCACCTGCCCTGTTGTCTCTCTGTGTGTCCTCATCTCCTCTTTGTAGAAGGCCACCGGTCTGACAGAATTAGGGCCAATGCTAATGGCCTCATTTTAACTCAGTCCCCCCTGTAAAGGCCCTATTTCCAAAAACAGCCACATCCTGAGGTACTGGAGGTTAGGGCTTCAACATAAGAACTTTAGGGGGACACAATTCTGCCCATAAAACCCTGTCTTTGTGGAAACTTTCCAAATTATATGAAACAATCAAGAAATCCGTTCTGAACTTAAGAGCCCAGTGGTTGTGTTGGGCCACATAGCAAGACACAGCCAGATCTAACATGTGGTTTAATTTTAGGGACTGCACGCTTCTCGTTCCCTCCAAATACTTTGCATGCTTTCAAATTCTCTTATTAGAGCTTCCTGTTTTTTTTATTTATATCAAATGAGGTTTTGTCCTGTTAAAATGCAAACAGCCCTAGATTTGAGCCTTGTTTGTCGCTGGGACTTCAACAGAGCCATGGCTTCCTCCCTGAGAGCAGTTTCTGATGAAGGACAGATGACTGAGCACCTCTAGGGCTAGAGAGGAGGTGAAAGGAGGGTCATAGACGAGGGTAAAAGGAAAAGAAACAAGAAGCTGGGGGCATGAGAATTCAGACCTCACTGGCTTCACCACTGAGCCCGAACAGTGGCCAAGACTGAACATTCTTGCTCCAGTCCACAGTGTTCCATTTGTTCCTAGGAAGCAGTCACTCAGGCAAAGACCATATTCTCTAGTTAGCTTTTCTTTGTCTCTAGTTGGGGCCACACGACGACCTCCTGGACAGCGGATGGTGGGCCATGATGTACTCCAGCTCAAGTCTAGCCTACAAAAATCACCTACACAATTTTTGTTCTTTTTTTTTTAATTTTTTTTAAAAGATTTTATTTATTTATTTGAGAGAGACAGTGAGAGAGAGCATTAGCGAGGAGAAGGTCAGAGAGAGAAGCAGACTCCCCGTGGAGCTGGGAGCCCGATGCAGGACTCGATCCCAGGACTCCAGGATCATGACCTGAGCCGAAGACAGTCGTCCAACCAACTGAGCCACCCAGGCGTCCCTACAATTTTTGTTCTTATTTCCATCTACTAGGTGGAAGCAAAGAATTCTGAAGCCCTAAGGAATGGTAGAACCACAAAATGCAAAGAGCCTGCGTCTCTGAATCACTACACGGAAGGCCTCCCACTGAACACCTGCACTGAAATGTTATTATTTGAATAATTCCTACTGGTTCAACCACAGAAATTTCAGGGATTGTCCCTTTCAGCAACTAGCAATTTCATAATTAGTAAGTTAATACAGTCAATGTGTGGGTAAGTTTGGCAGGAAATTAAGAATCCCTTCAAAAGTGGATGGTTTAGGTTAGTCTGTGCCAAGAGTAAATATTGATAAAAAGAAGGGTATTATTTTATTTTTAATGTGAAATGACTTTTATTTAATTATTACTATTCAGCAGGCTGGCCTGTAGAGGTAATAATCATAGGAACCTGCAGTTTGTTACTCTCAATGTGTTTGAAAATAACTGGCATAATGAAATGGTGAGACATTAGTAAGGTGAAAAGAAATTTGGGACTAGAAGTCAAGTGTCCTGAATGCTAGTTCTACTTCAACACTATCAGCTATGACAACAAGCTTCATCCTTCCGGTCACTACCAGCTCTAAATGCAAGACTGGAGATGTTCACTTGTTTTAGACAGAGTCTCCTACGAGAAAAAAAAAAAAAATACCTAAGGAGAATTGGTCACAGTGCTTTACACATTGAAGGTACTTGATAAACGTATTCAATAAATAAATGTTTCAAAAGGGACTCTCAGCCTGATAAAGCAATCCAAACTAAAACCAAGAAAGCAAAGGGTGAACACAGATGGAAAATTTCACCCCAACTCTCTCCTACACTGGAAGAAGTGTCTCTGTGTGTCCATGTGTGTAAAGGATTCAGCTCCATTTCTGAACAATGAAAACAGGACAGAAATATGAATAAATCTGGGGATGACATACAATCAAAAAGTATAATCATCTGTTTGAGTCCTGCATTTAAGTTTAAAAAATAAAAAAAGAAGACAAAACCATCTGTCTTCCAACATTGAAGTAAAAACCAAGTCTATTTAATTAAAATAACTTAACATAGCCTTTTGTTTAGCCACAAGCAGAGAGCTTTGTCTAGCTAGGTATATTAAGGGCCTAGGTCAGTTCCTGGAACACAGCAGACACCTAAGTGTTGTAATAACTGAGCGGTGGCAGAGTGCAAAGCGCTACGGTGGGTGTGGTGAATGAAGCCTCTAGAGGCTTAGAGGCCAGCAAAAGAGCAGCGCATGCCATCAACCCACTCAGACCCAAGGCAGAATGAGATACATGATAAACAGGGGTATAAAAATCATGCTTTGGGGGGGAGCCTGCTTCTCTCTCTCTCTGCCTGCCTCTCTGCCTGCTTGTGATCCCTGTCTGTCAAATAAATAAATAAAATCTAAAAAAAAAAAAAAATCATGCTATGGGGAAAAGGAAGTTAATTCTAATGGGGAGGAGGGGGAAGCAAGGTATTAAAGAGGATGTGGAATTTAGGCTGAGCCCCAAAGTGAAAGAATGGCTGAGGGAATGGCATGGCCAAAGCGATGGAGAAACAAAAGATCCTGGCTGGCTTGGGAGCACGGGTGCACACCCAGCACTTGAGGAGATAGCCTGGGAAATGAGGGGTGGAGCCACACATCAGGGTCTGATTGTGACAAGGGAGCAAAATCTTCACCTCAAATGGAGTATTATGCCTCCACCAGAAAGGATCAATACCCAATTTTTGTATCAACATGGATGGGACTGGAGGAGATTATGCTGAGTGAAATAAGTCAAGCAGAGAGAGTTAATTATCATACGATTTTGCTTATTTGTGGAGCATAAGGAATAACACGGAGGACAAGGGGAGATGAAGAGGAGAAGGGAGTTGGGGAAATTGGAGGAGGAGATGAACCATGAGAGACTGTGGACTCTGAGGAACTAACTGAGGGTTTTGGAGGGGAGGGGGATGGGTGGTAGGGTAAGCCTGGTGGTGGGTATTGTGGAGGGCACATATTGCATGGAGCACTGGGTGTGGCGCATAAAAAATGCATGAATTCTGGAACACTGAAAAGAAATTAAAAATAAATAAATAAATAAAATTTTTTTAAAAGTGGACCCTCATGAAAAGAAGTAAATCCACTTCCTTTGTCTTCCCCCTTCAAATTTTTTTAAGCATTTACTTCCTTTAAGCAATATGGCATGTTAATAAGTTCTTTTAATCTAAGAAAGAGGACTGTCATGCCCGGTTTGTTTTAATGCTATAGAAGTTAAAATAATGGGAAGGAAATACATTATGAATCATATTAGTTTTTGGATAACAAAACCTCATTTTGTTTCAGTGCTTATCACTAGAAGGGACCTTCTTAAGGTATGTGTGAGCAATCCAGATGCCTCCCCTGGAGGCTTCAGGAAAGGAACTGAATTCAATCTTTAGAGTATTTATATGGTTGAGTCTAAAGAGAGGGTCTACTAAGAGCTCCTCATATGTCAACACAATTCAGTTGGTAATCCATCGTTACTCAAGTCATTTTAGGGGATACAGAAATAGGAACACATAAGCAGACAGAGTCATAGCTTAAACTGAAGCTCAGAGAAATGCCAAAGCCTCTCTTCTATTCATTCAGCAAATATTAATGAATTAGTAAATTGTTTAATTAATAAGTATTTACTTGTACAAGCACTGTTTTAGGTCCCAGAAATACATAAGTAAACAAGATCATCAAGGTCTTTCCTCACATGGAGATTATGTTCTGGGGGGAAAGAACTCTTACACAAGATGTGATGGAGTAATATTTTGAGACCTTCACTAGGATTTCTCTTTTCCAGAGCCAACCTCATTTCACCTTCACATTCCCTTATGTCCTTTCAGAGGCAGGGGTCCCTCTCTACCAGCATTACTCTTGGTGGCTTTGAGTGCACACGTGATTTTTTTTTACTCATAGGAGAGACAACAGTATTGCAAATCAAGGTATTTGGAGAGGAAATGCTTTGTTTTATTTTGCTACGTTTTGTTTGATTTCAAAAACCTTGGCTTTGAACACCAAGAAGACAAACCCTTCTGGAAGAAGAAGACACAGAGTTTATCCATAAACAGAGTTTGGAAAGAGAAGAGATAAGATGTCAGTTTTCTCACCACATAAGGAAAAGATCAAAGATCTTTCTGAGTTGAAGGAAAGAGCTTCAAACCTGGGAGATAAAAGCAAGAGAGAAAATTACTGGTGGTGGTCCCGTAGAGGACTTTCCTCCTGGCCTGCCTCAGAAAAGAAACTTGAGTTGGGTGAAGATAGAGCCCCCAAATGGGTTCAGGAATCTGAGGGCAGAGAATTTCTCATGACCTCACTTATATCCCCTTTAGCAGGCTGTACTCCCTGCAGAGGAGAATGGAGCCTGGCATGTTCCCTCAGAAAGAAAACCCAGCATAGCTGTCCTGCGGCCACCCTACCCCAGTATCTGTCAGCAAAATGATATGGGAGAGCAACAAAAAGCTCTCCCTAATCCCAGCAAGGGTACAGAGCAGTCTGAGACAGCACCAGTGGACCAGGACAGGCAACTTGCCTTAGACAAAAGGGCGCTGTATGCCTGTCAGGGACCCAACTAGAAACCAGAACAGCAAGATCACCTCAGTGACTGATGGCAGCAGTCTTCAACCACTCAAAAGAGATCAGAGTGGATAAGAAGTAGCAACAGATCAGACACACCTTCTACAGCCCTAATTCCCATAATCTCCCATCCTACTCTGACATGTACAAGAAATCAACTTTATTGTGTCAAGCAACAGAAATTTGAGGGCTGTTTGTGACAACAGTTTAGCTTACTGTGGTTATTGTTAAAAACAAGGAAATTTCCATTTCTTTTGCTTGCTTGAATATGTGACATACAAAATTTGTACCCAGAAAGTGATAAATATTAAGAAAAGGAAGCAATGTGACATGAGAGATAGTAACTAAAGAAGAAATGAATGATTTCTGTCATGAACAAATTATCTCTGCTGAAACCTGAATATTAAGAAGAAGCCAGCCATGTGAAGTTCTTCCCTCTGAAAGTTCCAGGCAGAAGAGACAGCAAGGACAAAAGCTCTGAGGGGAGATGAACTCGATGTGTTTAAGGAACCAGAGGAAGGCCGATGTGGTGGGAGCACAGAAAGCAAGAGAGATCAGGAGGAAGTGAGTCGGAGGGATGAACATGACCCTATCATATAGGGTCTTAAAAGCCATGGAAAGAAAAGTAGAATGGGGACAACAGACTGGCTCAGTCAGAAGAGCATACAACTCTTGATCTTGGTTGGGGTCATGAGTTCAAGCCCTGTGTTGGGTGTAGAAATTATATACATACATTCATACATAGAAAGTAGTCTGGGTGACACAGTCAGTTAAGCATCGAACTCTTGGTTCCAGCTCAGGTAGTGATCTCAGGGTCGTGAGATGGAGTCCCACGTCAGGCTCCATGTTCAGCATGGAGTTAGTTTGAGATTCTCTCTCTCTCTCCTTCTGTCCCTCCTGCTCATATACTTTTTCTCTTTCTCTCTCTCCCTCTCTCTCTCTCAAATAAATAAATAAATCTTCTTAAAAAGTAGTCTGAATTTTATACTAAATTCCATGAGAAACCATTCATGAGTGTTAAGAAGGAAAATGATGTAACCTGATCTATCATTTATTTTGGCTGTCGTTTGGAGAAAAGACCAGAGTGGGACAAAAATGGAAGCTGAGAGAAAACTTGAGAGACCATTAAAATAGTACAGATGAGAACATTTGATTGTTTAACCTGAGGTGATAGTTAAAGAAATGGAAAGAAGTGAATATATTGGAGATACATTTCAGAGATGGAAATGATTAACCAAATATGACAAACATGGAAAAGAATGGGATGATTCTCAAGTTTTTATCTTAAGAAACTGGGAAACGGTGGGTGCCTGGGTGGCTCAGTTGGTTAAACGACTGTCTTTGGCTCAGGTCATGATCCAGAGTCCCAGGATCAAGTCCTGCATTGGGCTCCCAGCTCCACAGGGAGTCTGCTTCTCCCCCTGACCCTCTCCCCTCTTATACTCTCTCTCACTCTCTCACTCTCTCTCGCTCAAATAAATAAAATCTTTAAAAAGAAAGAAAGAAGGAAAAGAAAAGAAAGGAAGAGGAAAGAAAAGAAAAGAAACTGGGAAAAGGTGATGTCATCTTCTGAGGAAGACACTGGGAGAATAGTTTAAGGAGAGGGAAGAGTAGAGAACAGAGTTCTGTTTGGGGCCCATTACAATGAAGATGCCTATTAGACATTCAAATCATGGAGGCAGTTTGACAAGTATGCAGTTTGATTTATGAGCCTGCAGCACAAGGAAAAATCAAGAATGCAGTCACACACTTGGGAGTCATCTGCATACAGATGGTATTAACATTATGGGACTAAATGAAATCTACCAGGGAGATAGGGTGGCTAGAGAAGAGAATCCAGGGAAGAGTCTGGAGGTCAAGCAAAGAAAATGGAGTGGGTCAAGAGATTGAAAGGGAATATCCAGTGAAACTGGACGTGGGAAATCAAACATGAGAAGCTGGCATCACAGAAGCCAAGAAAAGAAACTACCTGGGTTATCTTTATTCTGAAATTAGCATATATAGTTCAAGAGGTTTGCTGAATTGCTTAGAACGCTGAGTCAAAAATTTCTATCTCACTTCTTCATCATAGAAAAATGTCATGTCCTTAGCCTCCTGGTGAGTTGATGAGCATATTAATGGCTCTGATCCCTCCTCTCTACCAGGAGTAGCTCCTCTTAATGGCACTGACTCAGGAGAGTCTTCTCCATAGTCAGAAAACACTTTTTAAGACAGATAATTCAAATCAGCTATACCTTTGAGAAAATGACTTTCTTTTTACATATATAATGTATTTGAGAATATCAAGCCACAGATTATCATCAGACAAGCCACATATAATGAATGTGGGATGGTTTGTGTACTAACTAGTTTACCTTTGGGGCTATATTTTAAACAGAATATGGTTAATAGCCATCAACTTCTCCGTAGAAATAGTTTGACCTGCTGCAAATATTAGCTAACTCAACACTCCATAACAACAGACTTATCTATTTGCAAGACTATCAAAGATAACATTTAAAGATCAAATGATATATGGAAGAAAATGCCTTAATCACCCAAATAACCCCATTTCTCACATTACCAGTAGCTTATAATTTAAGATAGTCTTTCAAAAAAAAAAAAAAAAAGATAGCCTTTCAGCAAAATAAGTTTTCCAGGTTGGACAACATGACATATATCCAATTCTATAACAATGTTAATGGACCTCCATCACAACACTTGAGAGCTCAATAGCTTAAGATACCTTCAGGGATTGTTTGCTTGTTTTTTATTGATGTTGTCATAGCTGAAGTGATACTGATAGTTATTAGGTACTTGAATACAAATGAGGAATTAAAATAAAACTATCTCCCACACAAATCCTAACAGGTCTATGAAAGTAGATAAATTGTACAGAAAAGTATAGAAATTAATCAATTCAGAAAATTTCCATCCTCACATAGAGAAAAAGTTAACTTCTCCATCCACTAAAATACAAGTACATAACCTACTTCACAATTTTGCCTACAAGTTCAGGAGGGTCTCAGATCCTCTGAAGACTACTTGTTCTCCCACTGCCCCAGAGTTTCCCAAGTTAAGCACTCTGGATTTAGAATATTTTCTCCTGGGGCACATGGGTGGCTCAGTGGATTAAGCCTTTGCCTTCGGCTCAGATCATGATCTCAGAGTCCTGGAATCACGCCCGGCATCAGGCTCTCTACACAGCAGGGAGCCTGCTTCCCCCTCTCTCTCTGCCTGCCTCTCTGCCTACTTGTGATCTCTCTCTCTGTCAAATAAATAAATAAAATCTTTAAAGAAAAAAGAAAAGAATATTTTCTTCTATAGGGTGTACCAGGTTCCTCTTCTCCTTTGTCATCAGGAAACACAACTTTCAGTTTCCCAAATCTTAAGAGATGCTGGGGATGGAGGGGTGCACAGTTACTCTCTAGGAAAGAAAGGCAAGCCCCTTTGAGAATGGACTTCACTTCCCACAGTGTATGAGGCTAGGGATGCTGGGAGCTATCCCTCGTCCTGAAAATCTTGGGAGAGTAGCTCCAGGAGCTGTCCAATGTACCAAATGTCTTACATGAGTGCTTCTCAAAAGTATGTCTACAGACTACCTGTATCAAAATTAACTGGGTATGAGTATTAATATACAGATTCCTGGACAACCCCAGAACCAATGAACCAGAGTCTTTATAGGTAAGCCTCATAAATCTGCATTTTGACAAGTTCCTCAGGAGTTCTTATGTTTAATGCTTAGGTCTCCCAAATACCAGTACCACTTTCTTAGGATTGGGGACTGCTTATTCTCATCTGAATTCACTGATCACTATAAATACATGTGATACCTTTAATATCATCTGTATTAACAGTCTTGATGAGTTATTTTATTCCTGAAAAAGTAACCAAATTTCTTCCAGGTGGTTTCTGTCACAACTTGTCACCAGAAACAAAAATTCAACCTCATCAAGAAATCTCAGGAAAGGTAAACCCTTTTGAAAATCAACTTCCTTGGGGCACCTGCGTGGCTCAGTGGGTTAAAGCCTCTGCCTTTAGCTCAGGTCATGATCTCAGGGTTCTGGGATCGAGCCCCGCATCAGACTCTCTGCTCAGTGGGGAGCCTGCTTCCCTCTCACTCTCTGCCTGCCTCTCTGCCTACTTGTGATCTCTGTCTGTCAAATAAATAAATAAACTCTTTAAAAAAAAAAGGAAAATCAACATCATTGATTTCTTTAGCGAGTCTTTCCTGACCATCCAACCTAGTAATAAAAATAACTGTAGTTACAACCAATATTCACTGATCACTCACTCTATGCCATCTATCAAACCTATAATAATGATAATACATATGGCCCCCAATTTATGATGCTTCAACTTATAATTTTTCAACTTTATGATAGTGTGAGAGCAATGTGCATCTAGCAGAAACCTCACTTCGAATTTTGAATTTTTATCTCTTCTTCAGTTAGTGACAGTATGATTTCAAGATGCAGGGTAGCCCCAACGAGCTGCAGCCACACAATCACAAAAGTAAACAACTGACACACTCACAACCATTCTGATTTTCACTTTCAGTACAGTATTCAACAAATTACATAGGATATTCAACACTTTATTATACAAAAGGCTTTGTGTTAGAGGACCTTGACCAGCTGTACACGACTGTAAATGGTCTGAACACATTTAAGGTAGGATAGGCTAAATGATGACATTTGGTAGGTCAGATATGTTAAATATATGTTCGACCTATGATATTTTCAACTTATGATGGGTTTATCAGAACCTCATCCCATGAATAGTTGAGGAAGATCTGTATAGTCAAAACAAAACAAAACAAAATAGTGTTCACTACATGCCCAGCACTGTTCAAAGTTCCTCACATGACAGTCTCATTTAATCCTTAAAATATATGTACCTATGATCACAAAGAAAGCAGGAAAAATTGTACCCTGTGTTACCTAAGGTGTTGATACCTGCTTATATGCCTTGTCATATAAATATATAATACTAAAACTAATGTTTTGATATTATATTTAAAAATATGTCTAATGGGGGAGAACTGAAATGCCATGTATTGATTGCTTGTGATGTTCAGGCACTTTAACATGTTTTTCTTCATTAAAGAAAATCACAGCCATTTAAGAATAGGTTTCACTATTCCCATGTTAACAGGTTTATTGAGGTACTGACATACCATCTGCTGCACGTATTTAAAGTGTGCAATTTAATAAGTTTTGATAGGCAAATATACTCGTGAAACCATCACTTCCAAAAGTTCCCTTGTGCCCTCCTTCCTAACCCTCTCCAGTTGCTTGTTCCCAGATAACCACTGGTCTGCTTTCTGATGCTATAGACTAGTACGTATTTTCTAGAATTCTATATAAATAAAATATTAGAGTCTGTACTCTTACACTCAGCATGATTATTTTAAAATTCATGCACGTTACTGCATTTATCAATAGTTCATTCCTTTTGACTGCTGAGAAGTACTCCAATTATTTCCATTTTATAGATAAGAAAACAAAATAAGCACTGTGTCTAAGATCATGGGAAAGGGCTTGATTCAAATGTAATGCCCAACACAAAAGCCCCAGATTTTCCCACTAAAAATTCTGTCTCTACTTTTAACTGAAAAATAGTACTAGATATGCCTTCAGAATGGAAGAGATATAGTTCCCAGAGCGAGCAGAACATAGTAATCAGGCAAAAAAAAATAGCTGGATGACGAGAGAGGATGTCATCTGCCCTCCCTTTCCCTGCTTTTGTCAGTACGACCTCAATCTTTGGGCTTCCAATTATAAGTCACTCACCCTACGAAGAACTCCAAGACCCTGGGGCTGCCAAGATACATGGAGATCACTAGGCACAAGGCCTAAGCTGTAGCTAGAATCTCATCTTACAGGTCAAAAGGAAGGGAGTGTGTGGGGTAAATGATGGGAGGTGAACAGATTTATAGTAGGGTAAGAAGGTGTCCAGTGAATTATAAAGACCTCACTAAACTGGGTCACATGTGTGACTTCCCCTGCTGGATAGACCAGGCACAGAAGAGGAGAGAAGTAGAAAGCAGAAAGGAAAGGTGAACTACCCTTGCCAAACTCCCAGCTGCTCATTTGATGATCTCAGACACCCACGACTCTTAAAAGTATAAAAACTTAATAGACTGCATTCCCTGCCCCCAATCCTCAACACACTTTACAGGAGGACTTAAAAAACAATAATAACAATAACTAGTACTTATAGAGTGTATACTATGTGCCAGGCACCATATAAGAGAATCTTATTTCATTTCCATTTTACTAACAAGGAAACTAATTCTCAGAAAATTTAAGTGACTTGTCCACTTAGTGACAGGCAGAGAGTGATTAAATTATATGCAGAATTCCAGTCTCTGAGTTTTAGTCCAGCACTCTTCCTATGCCTCACAAGGATTCCCAGGTGCCCGGCACCCAACCACCACTACACACTTCAGCATCACTGGTCCCACCCCAGGCTCTTAGAGAGTATGCTGATTTACGTCCTTCACTTTCAAAACCCAGACACTTTATCTTACCCCATCAGAATATATCATTCTGTGTGCCCTGCTCTCCAAATACTATTAAACACTACAGTCAATTGTAAAAGATACTTTGATAAACTAATACTGCACCAAAATGTTAATGACTGTTAGGCTCTTCTCAGGTACCCACTGGGGCTTAGGAAGACAGAGCCTAAAAGAATGATGCACAGGGTGGGTAGCACTGTGATGCAGAGATTTCCCAAGCCTGGTCTTCACACAACTGAATGTGGTTGATTTACAGACTACTATTTCTCTTTCGGAGGCACCCACTTGGGCTGAAGGAGCCTTGTGCCTGGGGAAGAAGAATGGAAATAGTAATCATAACATTAAATGATAATAATAGGAGCCAAGATTTACTGACTGTTATATACTGGGTATTTTAGCAGCATTACCTCAATTAATCCACAATTCTATGAAGTAAGTGGTCCTGTTAGTCTCATGTACAGGGGAGGAAACAGAGAAAGGCTAAGGAACCTGAGCATCAAGGGCTGGTCTTTCAAACTCCAGAACATTCATTCTGAACCAGTTCACAGAGCTCCACCAACTATCATTTATTATGCACCTACTGTGTGCCTGACACTCTGCAAACCTTAAACATATTAATTCATTGAAACTTCACAGCAACCCTCTGAAGTAGGTATTATTATCCCCGTTTCATAGATGAGGCTCAACCAAGAAAGAAAGGAAACTGAGAAGGGAAAAGCTGGAACCGACCCTGGGCTGTGAAAAGGCTTTCGGTTCTGGGAACCAAGTAAGCCAAGCGCGGAGTCCGCAGGGCAACAGCGCCAGGTGCTAGTTACCACTGAGGACCACCAGGGGGCGCGCAGGGCTGGAGGAACGGCGGGAAGCCCGGCTCGCTCCCCACGCTGCGCGAGCTCCCCTCTAGCCCGCCCCATCCGCAGCAGCCAATCAGAAGCTTCGCTGACGGCGCAGCGCTCCCCAAGGGAACAGCCGTGGAGGATGACTAGATAGATAATTCTCGTAAGGACAGTTGGCTTTTTACAAAAGATGTAAAGTGACGCACACGTGAGGGGAAGTCTCCACAGGAGTTTGTACCGGGAAGACAGATATCCAGACATTTTTACCTGACAAATTCTTTAGCTGAGGAGTCTCTCTCCGACCCTCCTACGGCGGAGAAGGCGGCAACCAATCCCGAAAGTCCCCTTACGTGTTTGTCGTTTCCACCAATCATCGCTCTGCTTTCCGGGGCGGTCCCTTTACATCTCAGCCTATCAGGAGCGCAGTTTGCCGCTAGCCCGTCACGCATGGCGGAACCCGGCTCCGCGCGGCCGCAGTAGGCAGCCTGCCGCCGATTCCGGCTGTTCGGGGACGTGAGGGTTGACGTGCAGGGTCTGCAGGAAGCCCAAGCCTCAGATGGCTGTCTCTACCTCTCTTTGGCTACCGCTGCGGAGGCCTGAGCCCGGTTCTTACCCACAAGTTTAGGCTGCGTCCGCACTCATATATCCCAGGCCGTGCACGTGCACTTCCCTCTGCCTTCGTGGCGCGCGCTTCTGCCCCTCAGGATCCCCCAGAAAATGTCACACCACCCCTTGCAGGGATTGGCCCCCTCCGAGCACCTTTGGAACTTTGTCAATATTACGCGACAGCATTTACTGCATGGTTTCGCTTAATTGCTCTGTTACACGCTGACCTGAGGGCAGAGACCACATTTCACGTGTCTTTGCTTTGGGCATGCAAACTTCACATTGCATTTAAACTCCGTGCAGCATTTATCTCTGCTGCACAGTGGGATAATGGTTGTCTCCCGCATAAAATGTGTGCATTAAACTAGTACTTGCAAAGCACTCAGAAGATTGTCTTGCATATGGCAAGTGCTCTGAAAAGGTTAGCCACTGCTATTCCTGTGCCTGGCAAAAGCGTGTGATAAGCACTCGACAGTGTTTAGAACCGGTTTCACATACTCATTCTTGGTACCTTAAATCTGAACATCCTCACCAAGAAGGGGATGGCCAAAAGCTTTATACATACACGTGACGAGGAATGTGTCCTGGGAGCTCCGACTTACGGAAATTAAAAACAGCACTCTGGTGTCAGAACCTGGGTTCGAGTTCTGACTGCAGCTTGCTAACTGAATGACTGTGGAAAATACCTTAAAAGTGCTTTATTTCCAAATCTTAAAAAAAAGGGGGGGGGGTGGCACCTGAGTGGCTCAGCCCGTTGAGCATGGGACTCCTGTCATCTCCTTGTCATTACCTCAAGCTGGTGGGATTGAGCCCCTGCCCTGCTCCGCTCTCAGCAAGGAGTCTGTTTGAGATTCTCCCTCCCTCTCCCACTGCTCCTTCTCTCTCTCTCTCTCTCTCTCAATTAAATAAATAATTTTGTTAAGTGCTTTTGTTTGTCAACTATGAGATGGGCATGATATTAATAATACCTACTGCACAGGTTGTAGGGTATGCAAGTACTGTATGAGAAGTGCTCAGAACAGTGTCTGTCCTGTAATAAGCTCTCAATTTTTTCCTTCCTTCCTTATCCCAATTTCACTTGGGAACCAAGGACAAGAATATAATGGCACCATATAGTTTCATACCCTCTACCTTACACTTGTCTCTCACCTCAACTTTTGCAAAGTATATTCATATACTATTTCATTTAAGACTGGCAGCAACACTGTGAAGCTTAGAGAAGGTATTGGATTGCTGGAATCCTAAAACATCTTTTTGGTACAGTTTCACACATGTGTATTTGGAACAAAGTTGGTTTTATTGTATTTTTAAATTTATTCTATAAGTTGCTTTCTTCACTTAACAATACGTATCAGAGACCTTTCTATGTCGGTATCTCCATTTCTTTTTAATTACTGCACAGTCCTTCATACCTGAATTTATTTAACCATTCCCCTATTGTCATACATTCAAATGTTTAAAGCCAAATTCTGTTGAGTCTCCCACAAGGCTCATGGCTTTGATGGTTAAGACACTGAGCCATCTCCAGGCTCAAAGACTCAAGTCACCAGCAAGTGAAATCCTGGAGGTCAGGAGTTTCCTCTTGGCTCCAGATTTCTCCAAACCACAATCCCAAGGCTCTAGCAAGCTGTGGAGGGTCTGTGAGGAAAGGGCTGGGAGAATGTCTGCATAGGGCTGGAAAGGGCTGCTGATAAGTGTACCCTTCAGTGGTACTGGACTTAAGGGGCCCCTCTCAGACAGCTCTTGGCCAAAGCTAGGGGCTTCTCAACATTTCTGCCCTTGCACCCACCCCACCCAGGGCCTCCACACAATTTGCCCCCTAAGAACTTATTTAATTGTAACCCCCTCCCCTCAAAAAGACACACTGTCTTATTGTTAAACACACCCCTGTTTCATTAAAACACCCAAGAAGCCCTAGCAGACTTCCCAGCCCCGCTCTCTCAGGCTCAGCTAGGAGACAGGAGGAGTGCAAGGAGGTCATGGACACCCCATCATGACATAGGGAACCCTCAGACATCCAATTCTAAAATGTAGCTCTGCAGCCACGAAAGGTGCTTACCTCCCCTGAGCCTCGGTTTGTTCATTTGTCAAATGTAAACCAAGGAAGGGGAGTCGGGACCCAAGGTACATAAATGGAGGCAGGAGGCACAGGAACTTTGGGTGCAAATCTGTCAAGGAATGAGGGTAAGTAGAGGGAGCCAGGGAAAAGCCCTGCCTTCTCCTCCTTGGGATGAATGGAGCTGCTCCTGGAGCAAAGTGTGGCATGGGATGTCCTCTCTCTGCTGGAAGAACCCTTGAAACTAACAAGATTGTGTCTCTGGACATCATCACAATATTATTGCTCAAAAGCTATTACCACATCTCAGCCCTTACCAAGTGCTCTTTCCCCAACCCCTTGAAGATCCTGTACATCCCCAGAATCAGTCTCACATAGAGCACAGGTTATTATCTGCTTACCCGACTATCCAAGCTTCTTCCTTAGTAACAATACCCTGATTTTCGGCTGAAGTCGTTGCCTTTCAGAATGAGACTACATTTCCCAGACTCCTTTGCTGCTAGTTTTCTGGCTGAAGAGATGTAAGAGAGTTCTGGATGAGGCTTCCAAGGAGGCACAGTGAAGGCAGCTCCAGCTACCCACACACACACCCTTTTCCTTTTCTTCTTCTCCACTTCCTCAGTCCTGCTTTGTGGAAATGAGGTGACCTTCACTGAGGATGACAGTCACAAGTTAGGACAATAGGGCAGATTTATAAAAGGAGCCTCAATCTTGATAACCATTATCCATGAACTGCCTACCTGCAAACTTCTTGGCTGTGAGAAAATAAGACTTCCACATGTATGCATAAGTCCCTGCTAATTTAGGTTTCCTGTTACATGTAGCCTGATCTCATCCTTAAATGACCAGCCTCTCTCCTTCAAGGTTTAGATGTTGCTGGAAGAAAAGCTGCTTAAATCCCACTGTTTTCCTTTTCTTTTAAGAACAAAGCAGAGGAATTAAAGTCTATCATTAGCTCAGCTACCTTAACTTTAGAGAGATACATTTATAATTTACTAGAACATTCTTGTGTCTGGATCGGGTTGAACAGCACAAAATTAACCTTGGACTCAAGAGACATGTGGGGACAAAATATACAATGCACTTTCTCTCTAAAGCACAGGTTGGCATTACCTTGACCTTCTATTTTCATATAGAAAGAAAACATAATATTCTGTGGAGGAAGAGCCTCAGCCACAGGCAAACTCCCGAATGCTTTTATTGGTGATTGGGTTGAATTCAGCCTCCAAACTAACCTTCAAGGAACAGCTTCTTTGGAACAGAATCCAGCTTCCTTAGAGGTCTCTGAGGAATGTTCATTCATTCAGAGTTGACTTCTGGCTCAAAGCCTTCTAACCTTCCAGCCCCCACTTCTCCTCAGGACGGGATTCAGCAGGGCAGCTCTCTTGGCAAACTTTTTGCCATCCTGCCCTCCGCAGGACATTGTGAGACAGAACACTTGTCGCAGAGCAATGGTTCTCAAACATGAAAGTGCCTCAGAATCCTCTGGAGGGCTTGTAAAAATACAAATCACTGGGCTCCAACCCCAGAGTTTCTGATTCAACAGCTCCGGGGTGAGGTCTGGATATTTGCAGCTTTAATAAATTCCCAAGTGATGCCGATGCTTCCGGTCCAGGGAACACATTTGGAGGACCACTGTCCTAGAGGCTGGTACAGTACTTCAGGCTACTTCTTTCTGATCTCTGGGGAATTTCCTCCAGTATATTCTGAGTAGCTGGACCCCAGCGGTGGCCTGGGCATAGGTGTCCTGAGAACTGTCCTTTCAGGACCTCTGTCTGCTTCCCCAACCCCAGGGCTCCCATCAAGCCCCTCACGGACAGCTTTTTCTCATAGGGCCACTGGATAGGCACCTCCATGGGCTTTTCCCTCCTCTAGGGTCTCCCTTATAGTGTTGGGGATTGGGTCTAAAGAGGAAGAGAGGGTGGAGTTACATAACTTATTTTTTCTTTGATGTTTAAGTATGTTAAAACATGTTATGTGTTGTTCTAACAATAAAGTAATAAAAGAAAAATGTTAAGAAATACAGACTATTTTGGAAATGTTTGTGAATAACTAACATTTATTGAGCAGTTACTATGTTCCGGACACTGTAGTAAATGCTCTTTTAATTACTGTCACCATATTTTAGTCTAAAACAGGCTTAGAGATGCTAAATAACTTGGCAGTGTAACATAGATAGTCAGTGACAGAGCAGGGATCCCATCCCAGGGCTACCCAGTTCCAAAGCTCGATCCTTTAATGCTTAGGCAATGCTATGTTTTGAAAACGTGCTAATTTTCTAATGACATTATGACATGCATTCTCAACAAGGGTGATTTGGCCCTGAAGGGAGGAAAAATTAGTTCTTGGGGTAGGGAGACAAATAATCTTTTCTCTTTTTGTTAATAAAACTTAGAAATAATATAGTACATAATAGATGCACAATATATCTGTAGCATAAAATTTTACAGGGGGAGAGTAATTAGAAAAATATATCTAAAAAGTTTCTTTGTAGAGACATAATGAAAACAAGATTGAGAAACACTGGGTTGGACATTTTGGCAAAGAGTCTGTTTGCTGAAAGTTAATGCTGCCTTACAGAACTTCCAAAGTTTTCTATGAAACAGAGGACGAACAGAACATTTGACATTTATTGTTCAAAGCTTTTAGTCATTGAGCCATATGGTCCTCCCAAGAACTTCCTGATGTAGTCATTAAGGATGATATTTAATATCCATTTCTAATAGATGAAGGAATTGAACTTTAGAGATAACAACCATCCACCTGGATTTAATGCCAAACAAAACTATCCCTCAAGAATAAAGTGAAATAAAGAAACTGGTAAACAGAGCAAAGCAGAGCTTGTTATAAACAGACCCTCAGTGGGAAAACTCTACTATCTGACACGCAAGAAAGAATGAAGGAAGCAAAACTGTTAACATCCAAATAAATCTGCACAAACACTGATGTGTGAAATAGTAGTCTGCAGTAATATATATGGTACACTAATAGTGGTGTCTAATCTCGGGGCTTCCAGACATAAGACAGAACTAAAATGTTGGACAACAATGGCATGTAAGTTAGGAGGGATGGTTAAAGCATGTTAAAGCACGCTCATGTCTCTGAGTTAGTTTGGGGGAAAAGTAAAAACTCTGACTCGAAATTTAAGTTAGATATGCATGTTAAATCTCCAAGTTAACAAATAAAAGAATAGACATCACGCACATTACTGTCCAATCAGAAGAATGAAAAGTGGAAGGAGCAAATCCTACACTGTCTCACCACCAATGTTATGAATCATTGAAAAAAATCGAATTGAGTCTTTAAATTTACTTCAAGTCATCATCTTTGAATAGAGTCTTTTTAAATGTTGCTTAAAATCAATTGCATGAGTAAAGTTTTTTCATACTAAAGACCAAAAAAGTCTTTTTCTTCATCTCTTGACTTAAGTGTCTAGAACCTGAACAGCATTTCTTTTATTTTTTTTAAGATTTTATTTATTTATTTACTTGACACAGAGAGATCACAAGTAGGCAGAGAGGCAGGCAGAGAGAGAGAGGGAAGCAGGCTCCCCGCTGAGCCGGGAGCCCAATGTGGGACTTGATCCCAGGACCCTGAGATCATGACCTGAGCCTAAGGCAGAGGCCCAATCCACTGAGCCACCCAGGTGCCCCTGAACAGCATTTCTGAAAGGGTGGTCCATACAATTTTGGCTTCCCAATATGCTAAGCCCCAAAGAAAAGGACCCAGGATCCAGTGGTTTGAAAGATACTACACACCACATCCTCACCTGGAGAGTCACAGAACTCTCAAGCCCTAAGAAGACTTAAACATAGTAAAGAAACCTCCTTGCCTTGGTCCATCCCAGTCTTTTCCAAACATTTTTCCCACTATGTGAAATATAGTAACATTCCATAGCGCAAACTCTGGACAACTCTAGATTGAGCCTTCTTATTTAAGTTCAGGGGCTCAGATTGAAAACACAACCCAAGCCCAAAATGAGGACTCAGTTCTTCTAAGGAGTTGACAAAACCATTTTAAGAGGTTGAAACTGTGCCCTCAAATAATTTGAGACATAGCGATATCAACCACTTTCACAACCCCACAGTAACACTCTTTGGTGCCCGTGCATGACGAGCACATGTCCCAGCACACACAGGCTCACGGAGTTTCTCTCCCGTGGCTCCTACTGCACAGACAGCACGCCCACACCCAACCTGTCTCCAAAACGACCACTGTCAGTTTTCTCACCTCATGTGTTCTCCATTTCTTCATTGCTTACTCACCATCCTACCTTCCTCCCCTTCAGTTTGGTTTTGGAAGTCTGAAAAAGGATGAGACTAAAAAAGATTTCTGAGGATACAGCCTCCTGGCTCCTTGAGGGAGACTCCAGGAATAAAAGTGTCCCAGGACAAGTCACTTCCTTTCTCAATCTGAGACTCGGTTTCCCCACTGGTCTAAAGAAGGGACAAATGACGTAGTGTCTGAGGTCCTTCTAGTCTCCGATTGTACAATGACCAGCCCGGAGTTACTACCTCCTTGTTTTAATTCTTGGTTCAACAGCTTGATCTTTAGGCCTAAAGGATTGTGCCAAACTTGCCAGATTCCGGAGCATTTCAAGTTTCCTCTGTTCATACCCCTGCAGCTCCTCCTTGGCCATTGCACTCAACACTTCCTAATCTAGTCTTTTCTCCTGCAGTCCATGCGAACATGTTTCTGTCAGTGGAGGCTCCAGCAAGTCTTTCCACTTTGATGGAAACTTCATCCCTCCTGACCACCTTTGCTTAACTGTTTTGAACCTGATCCAAGTTACCAGCTCAAAAGACCACAGTTCCAGCTCCTTTCCATGGATCCCCCCACACTGACATCCACATCTCTCAAGTTCACTTACAGTTCTATTGTCTTCTCCACTGAAGTAGAGACTGAAGGCTAATACATGCCTTAAATATAGTCTGGGGGATGGCAGGTAGAAAGAGAAAGAACACAAACGCCGGGATAGTGGGAACTGTCACTCGCTGATCTGTTGCAATATGTTGACATCTTCACATTCTTATTTTCAAAGTCAGTCTGATCTTTCCAGGAATGTCACTCCCAGCCATAGGAAGAAAGTTCAGGGTCACAGGTTACATCAGGTCCCTCCTTCTCACCCCAGTTGTACCTCCCATCCCCAAGAAGAGTTCCTTCTAGGTTCTTCAAGCACCAGCACCATACCATAATCAGACCTGTCACCATCCATACCCAACCAGAAGATCCAGCTTAGCCCCTGAGTCTGTGAGCCAGGGCTGGAGTGAGTCTTCTTTCAGGATCCCATGGGAGATGGGAAGAAGCTGGGCTGAGGAGGTTCTCTGGGTGATGAAGAAGCAGGGGGGCTCAGTAGCACTGCTGTGGTTCTATTGGTTTGGAAGGGAGGCTTTACAATGTATGGATGGACAGCGCAAATTCACACAAGAGAGAGCCTGGAAGACTGTGCTCCCATGGGTTTCAATGCCAACCACCCAACAGAAGCTCTGTGCGGTTTCTGAATAATTCATATGGTGAGCACAGACCAATGAAACTGAAACTCCAGATGTGAAGGCCAAGAATCTGCATGGGAAACAAAGTTCCCCAGTGACTTGGATATACAGCAGCATTAAAATGCACTGATATAACCCGACATCGGGAGCCTCCTGATGGGATACAAGAAGGATACAAGGTCGCCAATGAAGAATTCTTGCCACAAATGTCTAAACTGAATCCAATCATGGGAAAACAATCTGACAACTCCAGGTGTGGAACATTCTGTAACACAACTGGCCTGGGGTCTTTAAAAAATCCAAAATGAAAAAAAAAAAATTTAAAGGCAAGGAAGATGGGCTATTTTAGATTGAAAGACACTAAAAAGACATAACAACCCAATACAATGCATAAACCTTGATTAGCGCTCAAATTTAAAACACACGCACACATATAAAAGGCATTTGGGGGACAACTGGAGAAACTTGAAACTTTGAATATAGAATGTGGGTTAGATGTAGTATAAAACTGTTAAATTTTTTTTATTGTGATGAGAATGTTGTGGCTGTGCTGGAATTCCTTACTCCTACAAAATGCCTGCAAAATATTTGAGAGTAAAGTGCTATGATTTCTGCAGCTTTCTTTCAAATGGTTCAGCATACAAAAAATGTAGGAGCAGGATTTGAAGAGAGCATGGCAAAATGGTAACAATGGGTCAAATCTAGTGAAGAGTGCATGGGTATTCATCCTATCGTTCTTTCAAATTTTCCACAGTTTTAATATTTGTAAAATAAAAGAAAAAATTTTAAACATTGACATTGATTATCTATGAGTGAGGAGACTAGAGTCAGTTTTGAGTTTCTTGTCCCCACCCTCCCCCCTCCTTTAGCTTTTCCAAAATGTTGGCAATAAAACCTAGGGCACTTTCATACTTGGGACAGGGACTAGTAAATGTTCATCTGTGGGATAAAAAATAAATTGCACAGTGGCAGAAAGGCTGAATGCCCTCCCCCCATGCCCCAGGCCTACCGAGAGCTCAGTAGGGTGAGAGCTCCTGGCTCCCAACACAGCACTTACCAGATGTCCTTCCTTCCAGCAGAACACCAGGGCCAGGTCTGAGATACTTGGAGGGCAGCAGCTGGACCCTCCAGGATTCATTCAGCTACAGGTGGCACCACAGTGCCGCCACAAGACCCTGAGCTGCCTGAAAGGCCACAGGCTTCTCCATAGCAAGACTTCGCACTGGGCGGGAGAGAAGTCTGTCTCCTCCTTGCTCCAAACGTGCTGTGGCCTCCAGCGCAATTTCAGATACAGGGGGGCAGTGGGAGGGGTGGCTTGGCAGGGGATGTATTTTCCTTCGATGTCCCCTAGCCAAAACATCCCATCTTTTCCAGGAACATTTGTTGCGATGTGGTGATAATCCCCACCAGGGGGCAGCAGACTCTCATGAAAAGACACTTGGCTGTCTGCAAAGGAATTGACTGAACCCTTAGAGCCCCTTACTGGTTTCTGATGTCCTGCAGAGGACTCAGGCGGGTGAGGAAACATGCGTGTCAGGGTGTAATAATTTTTTACATTCTGTTAATGCTTCATGGATCTCAAGCTTTCCCATATATCACTTCACCACAACTATATCCAACTGTCCTGACACGAGGGAGCATGGACATCTACAAGGCAAATGAGAAAACAGGGCTCAGAAAGGTTGAATTTAGGTGGTCTGTCCAAGATCAGAGGACTGTAATTGATTAGATCAGGGACTTGGGCGCAGGCCATCTGGCTCCACATTCGGTGCACTCCCTCTCTCTCTTGTGTCTACCTACAGTCATCAGAGCAGTGACTTCTCTGTCATTTGCCACACATGCATTTCCTCCCTTAATCTTCACAACAACCTGTGAGGCTTGCTGTCTCACTGGGTCAAGGAAAGTGAGATGGAGGAAATGAAGTACCTCACCCAAATAATAAATAGTGAAGCTAGGATTGGAACTTGGGTTTGCCTGACCCACTAACACCTACCACTTCCCCACTGTCACCGACGGTCAGCAACCATTGGTTGAGTTGCACTGCGGTAAGTTCAGTTCTATGCTAGTCACCGGTGATAAAAAGTCCTAGACCAAAAGCAGCGTCCCATCTAGGAAAACCCAAGATGAAGGTGCCCCTACCAGGTGCTATGGGAAACCCACCAAGGTGAGCACTACCATCCCCATTTTACAGATTAGGCAACAGGGCTTAGAGATGTTGATAAGTTTGCCCCAGGCTACAAGTGTAAGTGATGGGTCAGGGATTTGGCTCCTGGACATTTGCTACACCTGCTACTTTCTTATACCTCTCAGCAACAAATATTCTGAGAAAAATATCAGGAATAGGAAATGTCTCCAGATGTGTAGGAAATTCTGCTGCACACATCAGATCTCTGTGGCTCAGCCTGCAGCCCAGATTCCCACCAGGCAAGGCCCTTCTCACCTGCAGAGTTCCTACCTCTTCCCATCACCATCTGGCTTTTCTCCTTCTGGAATGGCCCAGAAAAATAAAGGCAGATCAGTTTGCATACTGAGGACCTTTGATGAATACCTGCTGTGGGGGAATGAATGAGCTTCTCCATGACTCTCTCCTCTCTGCACCTCTACCTCCAAAAGGCACAGAGTAAGGGGAAGCACCTGGCATCAGATATGGAGCCAAGGACATACAATTGTTTTCCTATGTATACCTGGGAGTTCCCTTACCCAAGCAAAGCCCACTCTCTAGGTACCCCTTTCTTTCTCCCAGCAGATTCTAGTCATCAATCTCCTAGAAAGTGCCCCCATCCCCATGGCTGCCATTTCCTACTGAGTCCACATGGGAGATCTTCTACTTACGTCCCCTCAAGACTCTTGCTAGAAGAGAGAAGGGGGATTTGACTCGGGGATTTAGTCTGTACTGCACCCTAAAACAAGTTCATATGCCTGCTTCAAGAGCAGAGGCGTAGTGTTTAAAAAAGAATATTGGATTTGGGAATCTGAGTTTAAAGATATGGATATAAAACTGAGTTGTAGCACTCACTAATGGAGGACAAGGATGGATAAATCCTGTAATTTCTCTAGGCTGGGCATCATTTTTCCATCCTTACAACGGGAATGATGGTTTTAGGGCTATAATGGCATTAAACATATTAATGTATCATAGAAGGCACTTCGCCAACTCTTAGTTGCTGCACAAACATTAGCTCTGCTTACTGCTTGTCAATATAAAAAGGGAAGAGAAATATTTAAAATGTGGATAAAAGTATAAATATTCAGGAAATCACAAGGATGCACTGTCGACATTGAAAGAAAAAACAATACAGTTCAGTGGAGACTGTACCCTCACCTTCTTTGTCTTATTCATTCTTTGGTTGAAGTTCACCTCTCTTTCCGCCCTGTGTCCCTCTCCACCCTAAGTATTAGGAAACCATGCAATTTATACATAGTAATTCATGGGTCAAAAGTGAAGTCATAAGGAAAATTAGGAAATATCTTGAATTGAACGAAAATGAGAAGCCAGCTTATCAGAATTTGCAGGTTGCAGTTAATATAAAGCTTAGAGGCATATTTAATACTTATATTAGAAAACAATAAAGTCTTGGGATGCCTGGGTGGCTCAGTTGGTTAACCATCTGCCTTCAGCTCAGGTCATGATCCCTGGGTCCTGGGATTGTGTCCTACATCAGGCTCCTTGCTCAGCCAGGAGTCTGCTTCTCCCTCTGCCTGCTGCTCTCCTTGCTTTTGCTCTCTCTCTCTCTGACAAACAAATAAATAAAATCTTAAAAAAAAAAAAAGTCTCGAATCAATGATCTAATCTTCCACCTTATAAAACTAGAAAATAAAGAGAAACCTTAAACCCAAAGCAAGAAGGAAGTAGTATAAAGGATAATAAATACTATGAACAAGTTCACGCCCATAAATATAACAATTTAGATGAAACAGACTAATGCCCTGAAAGACATAAACAACCTAAACTTTCTCAAAAAGAAATGGATAGCCTGAATAATCCTTTTTCTAGTAAAGAAACTGAATTCTTAGTTTAAAAGCTTCTATCAAAGAATTCTCTGGGATCAGATAGTTTTACTAATTGATGCCACCAAACACTTGGAAAACATAATGCTAATTCTACACAAGCTCTTTAAGAGAAAGTCAGAAGGGGCGCCTGGGTGGCTCAGTGGGTTAAAGCCTCTGCCTTCCGCTCAGGTCATGATCCTAGGGTTTTGGGACTGAGTCCCACATCGGGCTCTCTGCTCAGCTGGGAGCCTGCTTCCTCTTCTCTCTCTCTGCCTGCCTCTCTGCCTACTTGTGATCTCTGTCTGTCAAATAAATAAATAAAATCTTTTTAAAAAGAGAGAGAGAAAGTAAGAAAATGGAACAATTCCCAATAATTTTTGGTTTTAACAGTTATAAAACAAGGGCTATCTGGCTGTTTCAATCAGAAGAGCATGCAACTCTTGATCTCAGGGTCGTGATTTCAAGCCCCATGTTGGGTGTACAGATTACTTAAATAAATAAATTAAGTCAAAAATTATTTTAAAAATGAAATTTGTAGAACAAGATGATTAGTCAATGTGCTGTTTCTGTTTCCTTAATTTGTAAAAACAAAGTAATGAGTAGCAAAAATTATCAGATTTTATGAAACAAGATGTATGATCAAAATAATAATATCCCTTCAGCATGTGTGTGTCATCAAATTCTGGTGTTCAGGTTTTGGGGGCAAAATAAATAAAATCTCACATTTAAAAATCAGAAATAATTTATTATACATTGTAATCAAGCTTTTCCTATCCATTCAATGACAGAGAAAGTTATATATTGCTAAAAAAAAAAAAAAAAAAAAAAACCAAGCTTATCAGTTCACTCTATAACAGTATTTTATTAGCAGGCAATAGAAAATATTAAATACTAAGATAAAATAAGATAAGCTATAGGTATAATCAATCCATGATTTGATTTGCTAATATGCATTTTAAGTATTTTATTGACTCAGAACAACTGAAAATAAATCACACAAGTTTTATCCATATAGTTGTTAAATGTATCTTAAATAACTTGGTAATCCCAGAAAAGATGAAAAGAATTAGCATCACTAATTGCTTCCACTGGTTAAATGTGCGTTTTTTCCTAGCTAATGAGGCACCCTAGAATGAGTGTGAGAGTAGCTGAAAGGAATTGCTTATGTTAAACATTTTCAAAAAGAGCCATTTTAGCATTCATTATTTCCTTCATGCTCTCTTTGCTTCTTTCTTCTGGAATTTTCCTCCAAGAGGGATTCATTAGTCTGGGGATGGAAGAAGCAAGATCAATGATTAAAGTACTTTTGCCTTCACTCCAGCTTTCTCACTGTACAATATATTAGGATTCAAAACATCACAAAATGGCCCAAAATACCCTTGTCTAACACTGTGTTTTGCCTTTAAGAAAAATGTGTTTAAGATACAAAACCAGAAGGCAGGTTTATGGTTCTTTGATTAATCATTAAAGGAAGTCTCTGGAACTAATGTTTCAAAGAATCCCTTTATTTGGTGCCTGTGAGGTGACACCCTGGGGCAGGCCATCACAGGGAGATTTGAAAGGGCAAGGAGTCCCTGCTTGCCTCTGGAAAGCATGGAAGGAACTGTGGGAAAGGGGAGACAGCTTGAAGCGGCTGGGAGAACGAGTCAATCACCCGCTTTTCAGCAGGGAAGTCAGGGAAACAATATATGGAACTTGAAGATCTGAACTCAATTCCCTTCCCATGCATCGGAGCTCTAGGAAAGCCCTCCTAAAACTTCAGGAGGAAAATGCTCTAAGATATTGTTCAGAAGACACATCCAGAGCCTGTGAAAAGTGGTTCCAGAACAAAAAGGAATCAGCCGATCATCCTTGCAAAGCCTTCCCACATTCCTGCTTCCCCTACTTGTCTGCCCCAAAAGTTCTATTTCTGTTCTCAGTTCCCCTGGGATTCCCATCCTGCCCAATTCAAGAAGTTCGTAGGGGTACAAACCCCTGGTCCTCAACAGCCCCTGGGAGTCTCCATGTCTTTCAAGACTCAATTTAGACCCTCCTCAACTACCCTTCCTTCCTGTATGGAAATGTGTCCCTCCTGTACCCCATATATGCGTTTGCCGTAATATTCGTGATACTTTCTTGATTTTGTTTGCGTATCTGTTCCCTTTAATTCCTATAGCCTTATTCCTTAGCTTCGATCCCTAAAATATTGTAGAAACACAATCAATGTCAGTTGAACGAATGAATGACCCCGAGGCTCACGTGCTGCTTGTCTGTTCACGACAGCTTCTTGTTCCAGTCCTGTCCAACCTGAATGACTCAGGCCTGACATAACGTAACAAACATGTGGCCATAGTATGACCTGCTTGCAAAGCTCAGTCAATCCCGTCAGGATGTTGTTTGCTAGCCAAGCTACCGACAGCTGTTCTCAGCCCTGACGGCACATTAGAATCACCTGGAGAGTTTTTTAATTGATGATGCTTAGGCCTCAGCCAAAACCACTAAACCAAAAGCTATTGACAGCAGGGCCAGGGCACGAGCATTTTTAATGCTACCCCAATTATTCCGATGGGCAACCAAGGTAGAGAACTGCTACCTTAGCAGGAAGGAGCCCTGGGTTTGTACTACCTTCAGATGTGGAAGAATTCTCAGTTCAATCCCAAATTCATTTCCTAACCTTCCCTCCAGGTGTGGGCTCCCAAACCTTTTCCTCCAAGCCACGTTCACGTCCATCGGGAAGTCAGCAGCATTGAGACCACCCAAGATACCATATGTCTAAATATTTAAAAGTCATAAATCAAGATAAAAATGATTAAATAGAGCATGTCCTTTCCTCCTTCCTTGACAAATGCAAAATTTGTAACATCAAAATTGAAAAATGTGTGCCAACCTATGGTTTCTGTATGACTGAATGTTGGCAAAATATCACAGACAACTGACTGTACGTATATGGTTACACATCTTGATGAGTTGTTCACGTTTAGGTGGATAATGTGGAGAGATACACTGTAATTAATTATTATAAATTTAATCCACAAAATCTGTATTTCTTTTTTTTTTTTTAAGATTTTATTTATTTGACAGACAGAGATCACAGGTAGGCAGAGAGGCAGGCAGAGAGAGAGGAGGAAGCAGGCTCCTTGCCGAGCAGAGAGCCCGATGCGGGGCTCGATCCCAGGACCCTGAGATCATGACCTGAGTGAAGGCAGAGGCTTAACCCACTAAGCCACCCAGGCGCCCCTAAAATCTGTATTTCTTGTCCTTCATTTCAACAAATCATGGATTGTGTAGCTATAATCAAAATGTTTCATAATGATGCCCAATTTGGCATTTCAAATTTAGGGAAATAATTTTAATTTCAATTTCAAATTTAGGGAAACATGCTGCAAAGACAGTAACCATTGGAATTGTCAATTAAATTCTTAAACCAATACTTGGATTGGAAAGGAACCATGAATGTTATAGACCAAGCTCAGACATTGTAATGAGGTCACATATGGTACATTAATGTTGTCACATATGACAAATTAGTGTTGTGTATGGTAAATTAACTAAAAATACAAAATACTTCCATTTCATTACAGGACTTGCTTTACCTTATATAGTGATTTAAGCTTCTCTTAAAATAATATCTAGATCTATGTACTTTTTCATGAGCTCATTTTCTTTTAAGCTTTTCTGGAGTGGTTATTAAAAAGAAAAGTGAAAATAACAGTATTTTGGTATATTTGTTCAAATTTCTCCCTGATCAAGATGACACAGTAGTGTAGAGTGGCCAGAAAGCAGCCTTTAGAAATCAGTTTTCAGGTTGTATATATGTGAATCTTCTTCATCATCACGCAGACATTTTTGTTGCATTATTTAAATTTCCTTGTATTTTACAAAAACCTTGTATTTGGTTGCATATTTATCACACAGCCTCTTCCTGTTTATAGTAAAAATGTTCTCTAAATTTTTCAGTACTTTTTTAGAATCCCTTCCAAAGTGAAATAACCAAACCGAAAAGAGTTCAGGGATTTGGTCATTTTGTTTCTGTTTTTGTAAGCCCTTGCTAACTTCATTTATAGCAAGCAATAAAGACCAAGATTTGCTCTTTATTTGAGGATGTTCTGGGTTTTTTTTTTCTTTAGCTCTACTAATATTTCATAACTTGCCTAAATTAAATCTAATTGCCTTCACAGCATGTCATTGGAATTCCCATTCTATAGCTGAATGTTCGTAAAATCGGATTTGGCATGTTTTTCATCAAGACGGTCCACCTTCAGGCAATAACAATATAATATATTGAAAACAATGTATATAATCTTTGGGTTGTTCCAAGGAATGACACAGCTGTCACCACAGCTGAAACTATGCGTGTCCTTGTTAAAATTCAAACTACTGTTCACAGAACGTTTTCTGTATTTTCAGCTAAACTTCCTGATTATGTATCTTTTTATTTAGCATCACACTAGCGTCATTATGACAGGCTTATTACCCCCAACGATCTTTTAAATCAGTGTCTAAAATTTAACACTGTGTCTTCAGTTAAGGCAAAACAAAAGGTATAAAACCAATAAAAACTCCATGTCAAGTTTCTTGTTTTCATCTGGTAGTTTAACAATGAGTATCATAAATGTGAGTCATGCAACATGACTTTTGACTCCGCTACTACCTAGCTGAACTGAGTTCTATTCGCTTTTTTTTAAAATTATGCATATTTCTGTCATTTTATTAGCCATTAATTTTTAATTTCTTTTTAATCCTCCATCCTCATAAATAATCACTTGGGGTCAAATCTCTCTCTCATGTTTGAACCTTCTAGCAGCTAATTTTTTAATCATTATATAAAAGCCAGACAACTTTACATTGTTTTCTATAAAGTCTGTTAGAATGCCATGAAAAGTTTCATAGTGTTTGGCCGAATGTGGGGCACATAATATTTTTCTTTTTTAAGATTTACTTATTAATTTATTTGAGAGAGGGAGAGAGCCCATGAGCAGCAGGGAGGGGCAGAGAAAGGAGAGGGGACACAGACCCCTGCTGAGCGTGGAGCTAGGAGCAGGGCTGGATCCCAGGACCCTGAGATCACGACCTGAGCTGAAACCAAGAGTCCGATGCTCAAGGGACTGAGCCACCCAGGTGCCCCATAATACTTTTCTTTTAAGACTATCAGCCGAGGGGGACGCCTGCTTGGCTCAGTGGGTTAAGCCGCTGTCTTCGGCTCAGGTCATGATCCCAGGGTCCTGGGATCAAGTCCCGCATGGGCTCCTTCCTCGGCAGAGAGCCTGCTTCTCTCTCTGCCTCTGCCTGCCTCTCTGCCTGCTTGTGTGCTCTCTCTCTCTCTCCTTCTCTCTGACAAATAAAATATTAAAAAAAAAAAAAAAAAAAGAATATCGGCCCAGGGCCACCTGGGTGATTCAGTCAGTTGGGCATCCGCCTTCAGCTCAGGTCATGATCCCGGGGTCCTGGGATCAAGGCCCCCATCTGGCTCCCTGCTCCGTGGAAAACCTGCTTCTCCCTCTCCCTCAACTGCTCCCCTGCTTGTGCACGTGAGCGCTCGCTCTCTCTCTCTCTCTCTCTCTCGCTGTCTCTCTGTGTCAAATAATAAATAAATAAATAAACAATTTTTTAAAAAATAATATCAGCCGATATTCTGTATTGTCGTTTACTTGTTTTTGTTGACTATACTTAATTGTTTGCTGCTTATTCACCTTTTTCCCCTGTTACACAATTGTGTGCTTTTTTGTGTGCATAAGTGACATTCCTCTTCTGGCCCCAAATAGCTTCTTTAGCTAAAGATGATCTTCAAGATGATCTTCAAGGTACAGAATTAACCTAATACTGTGTGAGAACCTAGGATGTAAGAACCAGTCCTACAATTGCTTTCTCCAATCGAAAGGATTTGGGTGTTAAATGAAGTATTACATTTTCTGCCATGTTCATCCAGGATTTGCAATCATTCATTTGGTTGGGACATGAATTTTAAAGAAACATTCTCCTGCTGTGAGGGGGGGGGACATTTTCCAGACTCAGCCTCCCACAAGCACAGCAAACCCCGCATGATTTCTGCTTTCCATATCATCATTCTCCTTCCACTGGAGAAATTTCTCAAATGTGATTTTCTTTGTGCCTCCTAGGCAGGCACAAGTTGCATCTATAGCTTCTGAGTTGTAAACTTGATGTGAATAATTCCCTTTTACATTCTCATTGTTTTGATCACGAATTAAAATCTTCAGCAACTAAATAATTTGTAAGGTCCTGTGTAAAAGTGTTACATGGAATGGGCCAACCAAAACCTACTCACTTTTATCATTTCTGCAGTTTTTAAAGGCTTAAGCAAATCACTTCTTTGGCAATTCTTTTCAGCTTCTGACTTTTACCCTCCTATTTTATCACAACACTGACTGTATTTATTCTCAATGATAAAAAGATGAATATAAAATGTAATTCCATGCCCCCAGTAAGCACTCCACAGCTTCTCTTTTCATTTTTTGTTTAACATTTGGTTACATGCTTAGGGACAATCTTATTTTACATTAATAAAAGCATACCTCTTTCTTTAGGCTTAAGATATGATATATATTGATAACAGGTAATTCCAATCCAAAAAATTTATTGAGGGAGCATATTAAAGCATTTTAAATTTACATAATAAAGTCAATCATTTTTATCTAGCAAATGTATTGGGTCAACCCGTCTCAGAATTGTAACAAATGGAAACTTCAGCATCAAGCAGCTATACATGCTAGACTCAGGGTCAAAAAATACCATGCAAATAAAATGTCACATTTGCATGTATAAAAACCTAAATGCAGTATTGTGATTTATAATAAGAAATACATATTTGCTTTGTCCCAGTTCCTGGCACAGAGATCTTAAAACCTTTGGAATTTCCTAAGTGATAAGCGCAATTAAAGTGTCTAGATATTCTTACAACAAACCTCTTTTAATCACACCAGAGTTTATATTAATGAGATGGCTTTTAAAAAGCACCTAAGGAAACCAACTATATGATTGGAGAGTTGGACCTTTCAGTCTCATCCCCCTGACTTCTGGGGATGGGGAGAGAGGCTGGAGATTGAGTTCAATCACCAATGGCTAATGATAATCAATTTTACCTATGTAATGAAGCCACCATAAAAACCCAAAAGGACAGGATTTGGAGAGCTTCAGTTGGTGAACATGTGGAGATTTGGGCATAGTAGCATTCTTGAAGAAGATGTGGAAGCTCTGTCCCCCTTCCCACATACCTTATCCTATGCATCTCTTCCATGTAGCTGTTCCTGAATTATATCCTTTTCTTTTTTTTTTAACTTTTTTAGTTTTTTTTAATTTGTTTTATTTGAGAGAGAGAGAGTAAGTGAGAGAGAGCAAGGACACAAGCAGGGGCAGAGGGAGAGGGAGAAGCAGGCTCCTGCTGAGCAGGGATCATGACCTGAGTGGAAGGCAGACACTTCACCAACTGAACCACCCAGGCGCCCCCTGAATTATATCCTTTTCTAATAAGCCACAAATCTAGAAAGTAAAATGCTTCTTTGAGTTCTATGAGCCACTCCCACAAATTAATCAAACCCAAAGAGTGGGTCATTAGAATCTGTATCTATAGCCAGCAGGTCAGAAGCCAATAGGTTACTATCACCTTCACCATGCAGGTGACAACCTGTCACAGCCTGCAACTGGTGTCTGAAGTGGGAGAGAGTGACAGTCTGTAGGACTGAGCCCTTAATTTGTGGGATCTGATTGTATCTCCAGGTAGATAGTGTCAGGAGTGAGTTGAATTGTAGAATACCCATCTGGCATCAGAGAAAAAAATCCACACATCAGAGTTGGAAATGGAATTCAACTGGGTAATGTGGCACCATATTTCTGATGTGGCCCACCAATGTCCGGATGTCCTCTATAGACTGGCACTCAAACTGGCCCAGATGCCAGCCCCTCACCCTGCCCCTGCACCTGGTTTCTCTTATGGCTCCTATCATCCGAATCCACAGTCCACCACCCTGTGCCGGGCATGGAGCACATCAGCACCCTCCAACAGCCCATACCCTTCTGGGATCCATCACGAAACCACTGTTTCTAGTGCCTCCCATCTGGGTGTGGCGTGGTGGGTTGTTGGTTTTCCCAGACCTACTCTGAAACCACTGAGAACATAACGCTTCCGGCTCTGCCATATCAAAATACCTCAAACTCGCCTTCATGAAAAGCGAGACTTGTTCCCTCAGCAACCCACGTGTCCCAGAGCTGGGATCTGCCTCCACAAGACACCACATAGATCAGTCTCATCCATTCAGTGAAATGAAAACCAGTCAAACCAGTTGTTTGGCCTCATGTGGACCAAGCACGAATACACTAGGAAACAGATGGCGGCCAAAAGCAAGGGAGTCTGCACGTTTGCATAAGCGGTCGGTCCTGTTCTGTGCCTGTCATCTGTGAGAGGCCCAGGGCAGGTCAAAGTTCTGGGTAGTCTGACCAGTTTCCTCCATGAAAGTTATCATGGTTTTCAACCAAAGAAGCCCTTCAGAATTGTGAGGACACTCCTATGGTAATTAAAGTCTTTCTCTGTGTGATCCCCTAAGAAACAAGGCTCAGTTCCTTCATTTTTGTCTAAGATTTAGCCTAGAAGCAGATTTTCGTTTGATATTTTATGACAAAAGGATACCAAATAAAAGCATGTTTTCTGATGCACCAATATCCAAACCCACAACAGCTGGAACATTATCGTAGACAAACGTTTCCCCTACTTTCTAACTATTGAAAGGCAGTCTTAATTCCTGCAGTCACTTTTTCTTTTTAAAGATTTGTTTGTTTATTTATTTATTTGAGAGAGAGAGCATGGGCACACATGCAAGCAAAGGGAGGGAGAGACAGAATCTGAAGTAGACACCCCACTGAGCATGGAGCCCCAGGCAGGGCTCAGTCCCTCAACATTGAGATCATGACCTGAACCAAAATCTAGTCAATGCTTAATCAACAGAGCCACCCAGGTGCCGCTAATTTTTACGGTCTTACTGTCCATTGGTGGCCTTATTCCTTTGTCCTTCTCTCTACTTCCCTGGCTTGGTACCAGATATCACTCCTCCAAATAATAGATCTGGGTGATAAATTTTTATGTTGTTTCTTTGAAAAATAATTACATTTTCCCTTATTGTGTGTGTATATGTGTGTGTGTGTGTGTGTGTGTGTGTATACACATACATACATATAAGATTTGAGTACAACTTGTCAGTATTTCCTACTGAATTGCCATTCTTGCATACTGTTTTTTTTTTTTTTTTGAATAGTTATATTCCAAGAGGAAATACTATCCTAAGCATAAATTTACCTTACACCTAATTTATTCCTCTCACTTTTATATTACAGTGTTTTAAATAAGTGACTGTTAATTTTCTTCTTTAAAAAAATTGTATCTAGCTTGAGTACTGTCTTCTAAATCTCTATATTCTAACCACATCCAAATATCTACAATGAACATTATATTTATTTCCTCTCTGGTTTTTGAGTGTCTCTTTGATAAAGAAAACCTTACCAGAAATATAAAGTAACGTGACCACAATTTTTGAACCTGCTGATTTGGAGCTAGCATGAAATGGTCACCCAAGCAGACTGTACAGATTGGGCCTTAATCTTCTCATAACTAAAGTGGTCAGATTCATTGTCATTTAGAGAGAGTCTCTAAGGTTCTCTCCTGATCAAGCTTCATTTATGCTTAGTCACTCTCATCGGGCAAAGGCAGCAGGAATCTGCCTGCTAAGTGGACACCAGACAGGTCCTTGAGCTGAGAACTAAGGTCCTTGCTTACAAATACAGCAAAGAGGAAGCTGTCCGGCCCAGGAGGATGACCAGCCAGGGAAGGAACTGCGCCCCTCCCCCAGTCTATCCATTCCTCACAGCCACAAATGCTACCACATGTGCGCAAATCACAACACACACATACACAGAGTACACCCTACCTGCACACCACACTCCCCATGCATATGCAACCCCCTCACACACTCTATACAGACAACACACACACCCAATAAGCACACATACACACACAGGGCTGGCTGTGACCCCTCCTCCTTAGATTCCAATCTCAAGTCTGGATTTGGATCTTTTTTTTTTTTTAATTTAAAGACGTCATGAACAGCATTTATTACGTTGGTATATCATACTGGTCTTGTTGTTGTTCCTTCACAGTTACGTGGTTTTTTGTCTTCCCTCCCACCTCCCACGGTCTGGCTACGCAGGGCATCCTCAAACCATTACCTCACAGCAGCACTATGTTTATTCCCCATCTTTAACACCATTCATTCACAGGGTCAAAGTTCTGGTCCACAAACCCTTCCCTCTAGGAAGTTCAGTGCTTGTGAAAGAATTCATTGTACACCAGGCCCCCTAGGATGGCCAGCTCCAGTAAGATGACGATGGAAAGTAGCAGCTTGTTGGTTGTCACTTTTCTGGACATTGAACGGAGAATCTTTTGACTTTTGCTGAAGTTTTCACTTGTGTTTACCAGCCTATTCTTAGTATGTTCCAACAGCTCACGTTGTTCCCCCAGCTCTTCTATGATTTCTGAGCCAATCTGGTCAGTCTCTGTGGCTTTGGATTTGTGGATTTGGAAATCGACAAATGAATAAGAAAACAGAAATGGGCTTTGGATGGGGGTCACAAGATGTCTTTTTAGGCCAGGGCTGGTTTTCTGCTGTGCAAGGGGAGGGAGGGAGGGCTGGGTAGAACGTGGGGATGGAGGCCTCACAGAGGAAGGTTCTAGAAAGGAAAGAAACCAAGGAGCGGGAGTAAGGTGGGGAGGACGACAGAGCGTGAGAGCTGGCAAGTACACCCAGGACCCCAGGGGACAGAAGGGTCTGCTGGGTTTTGCTCTAGACTAGGATGCCCTTTACCCAAACTCAGAGAGCCCCCCTGAACCCAAAGAGATGTTGCTGTCTGGACTGGCCAGAGTTGACCATGGCTGTGTGGGTGGGCATGGGCTCTGTGTGCAAGGGTGGAAGGAGCTAGCTCAGCCCCAGCCCGGCGGCCACAGCCACAAACATCCCACAAATGACTGTTTCAATGAGAGCTTTTTAACACTTGGGCCCTCAAACCTTAAGAAATTCTCCACCCTGCAATTTCTAAAAGTAGATCTCATTCGGGCATTTTATAGAGGGTCGAGGAGTTCCGCCACCTCCATCAGAGACGTGAAGCTTTTTTTCTTTCCTCTTCCTTTTGAAATGATATCCAAACCCCAGCGGTTTCATTGCCTGGGAGAAGGCAATGCCACACGCAACATCTGTAAGCAGTTAATTTTCCAAATGGGAGACGGTCACCGCAGATGCAGACCTTTTCAAAATAAACACTAGAAAAATATGACACGGGCAAAAATGAAAGGCCAGAGTCCATGGGAGTGGGTGGGAGGGAGCTGGTGCCAGGACACGATCCAGTTTGCCTTGATCAAAGCCGCCTCCCAGCCCGCCTGGCTGCACAAAGGCAAAAGAATTGGAGGGAGAGAACTGCAGGACAGAGAGGGGCCTTTTGGGGGGGGGGGGGGGGGGGGGGTGTATTCCAGCCCTTGTAGGGATTGGGAAATTAAAGCCTGGGGCAGGAAGTGAGTGCTTATCTGTGTTGAGACTGGAACCCAGGCCAAGAGCTTTTTGCTCCCTGATAAGCCTCGTTTCTATTGGAATATTTCAGCTTTTTCTGTTTGGGAAAAATAAAAGACCTCTCACTTTGAATGGTTGCCTTTAAACCCTCCTTCAGGACTCTCATCCTGGCCTTCTAAGAGGGAGTGCTTCCTCCCCACCTCTCTCTCTCTCTCTCTCTCTCTCTCTCACACACACACACACACACACACACACACACACACACACCCCCCACACACGCCTCACTGTGCCCCGCAGCTAGACTGGCAAGCGGTGAGAAGCCAGCACCCTGCAAAGACCAAGATGGAGGCCTAACAGCTGCACGGTGGGCAGCTACTTCTCACCTACCTGATGGAAGGAAGCAGCTTAGCTTGTGGACCAGGTGCCCTGAGAAACAAGAGCCAAGTGACTGTGACCAGCAGGTAGTCAGGAGGAATCTGACGCAGGGCAGGCTGAAGATCCAACTGCACGCACATCCTATCAAAGCCACCCCTCTCTTGCCCCAACAGGAAGACCGTGTCCCCAACTGAGAGTAAAAGGAGGCACAGAGGAGATCCCCTGCGTGGAGACTGGCACAAACTAGACATCACAGTTGTTTAGGATTAGAGTTAAATGTAGGAAATTTGAGAGGCCAATGGCACACGGAAGGAAATGTCCTGTTCTAGCCCAGGTGACCACCTGCATTGTGCTAACTTGTCACGCTCTATCAGTGGTTAAACCCTTATTGCTAGTTTATCCATTTTGCCCCTACAGGATGGTTTTTGGCAGTGAGGTTTCAAAAGACAAAAGTTGAGTTCAAAAGAAATAGTGTAGAGAAAACATAAAAAGAAAAGGATAGAAGGAAAGAATTGTGGACAGTGGGGGATGGGGGAGAAGAGTTCCGAGACCTGGGGGGAAAAAGGGAAGCGGGCAAAGTGGAAACTGGGGAGGAGATCCCGGACACGCTGGCCACCAGGGGGCGCTGCTGTCCCATCAAAGGCCCCGGGGCAGGCAGAGACTCAGGGACGTTTTTTTTCTGAAACTCAAGTGGCCTTTGCTCCCTCTGGGATTCCACTCTAACCCCCAGACTCTTTCTTAAGGCTTTGAGGTCTCCCTTCTTGGTCCCATGGAAGTTGTCTCAGAGGACTCGAGGGACCCCACCCTGTGAGCCTTCTGGAGTGAGCAACAATAGCCTGGCCAGGCTGCCATGGGACTGATGGAGTCACGGTGGGGGGGGGGGGTTTGAAGTGAATCCCAGATTTGCACCCCAATTTTGTTGCTCATATTTAAGGCCAGGCTCCCGTGGGGTGGGAGTAGGAAGACTCCTCTGCCCACAGTCTCTGAGGGAGTTAGCACAGACAGAAGACCTGGCTGGCAGCGGAGGTCCAACTTGCACACTCTGGAGCTCTGTTTTTCCAGCATTTCCAGGAAGGAGGTGGGCACCCTGGCTCTCCCGATCAAAGAGCAAATTCAGAGGGGACAGAAAGGGTTACCCGGAGTGTCAGGAGTCCACCTATAGGAAACCCTGGAGGAGAGGCTGAGGGACAGCCTGGGCCAAGGAGCACAGAATCAAGCCCAGGCTTTGCGTGTTCGTAGGGCCATTTGCAGCAACCCCTGTTCCCCTCTGTCTGAGGCCCAGCACCTGTCGTCTAGAATCAGCCTTTACTCGCCTGTGGGCAGACACCCTGACAAATTCTATACCCGCCTTGGCTTCTCCATTTTCAGTTCTGCTCCTCAAACACCAAAAGCTTCCATCACTACAACCTTCCTCATCTTACCTCTTCCAAGATTACGGCTTGGCACGTATTAGTTACAGTTCAGGCCCAATGATGTCTCTCAAGACGATTTTAGGGAGACCTGTGTCTTCCAAGGCTAAATCGCCTCTCAGGATGATTTCTCCAAAAACTCAGACATTCTTTCAAAAGACATGTGTTGGTCTGCTCTTGATTTTCTAGGGACCTGAGAGAGGTAGGCTTAAGGAACCAAGTGTGCTGGGACTCTGGGCAGCTTGTTCAGCCTCGGGAGACACTCTGAGGGGGCACTAAGCCAGGCAAGGCCAGCTCAGGTATGATTCTTGCAGGTGACGATGATGGGCCTGACGAGAGGAGACATCGGCAGAGTCCAGGCACCAGTGGGACCCCAGGCTGTCATCCCCAACAGGACCCCGCCCAGCATGCTGCTGAGCCCTGGGGAGGCCCCACACCTTAAGGAAGAGGGAGCAGGGTCTGGAATACTAGACAAGACTTCAGTCAGATTGTGGATTTGGGAAGCTGCTGCTGACGCCACTGGGGGATGGGGGTGCATAGGAAATTCTGAAAGTTGTGGGCTGCCCGGGGTTCCCGGCTGACTCTGACACACCCAGTCTTCATTTGGATTTGAGCGAAGGAGACTGAGAGCAGGAGGAAGGCACCCAGGAGACTGCAAGTCGTGCCTAAGCCTCTGGATCCCACATCTGAAGAACACTACTTACTATCAGCTTTGAGTGGTGGTAGCACCGTCGCCTCTGAGGTTTAACCAAGGCACGATTGTTACTGATTGAAACCATGAGACCAAATTCCAGCCCCCTCATCCCTCCAGTGGCAGGCTGAGGCTCCACATCCATTTCCTGCCTTGGTCAGAATTGGCTGCAGAATGGGACATGCCCGACGGTGGCTCCTGCTGGGAGCGGCTAAGAAGGAGAAAAGCAGAGACAGAGGGGGAGGCCAGGGGGAATGAAGCATGGACCTGAGGAGCTGGTGCCCCTCCTGCCCCATCCAGGCACATGGCAAGGGAGGGCTGGGAGCTGACTGGGATGAGCCCGTCTTGTGGTGGGGATGCTCTGCAGACACCCCAGCCGCCATTCCCCCCAGGAAGAGGGGCTGCCCTTTCACAGCCATTCCCCTGACTCCTGAAGGTGGCTGACTCTGAAACTCACACAAAATCGAGGATACACAGGGTATAATTAGAGGGATCCTAGCAAATGTCAGGTTTCACCAAAGCCATCATATTTTGCCATCAGGGCTCAGAGAGGTTAAGCGATGTCACAGAGCTGGATTGAGACAGGGATTCTTGACACCTCACTTCTTTTCTGATGCCAGAATCTTGTAGAAGGTCTCTAAAAGAGGTCAAGAAATAAATGGCTCTGTTCAAAGTATTAAAACATCAGCTTCAAAATGATGACGGGTGAGTAGTCAATGTGGCCATTTGCAAATAAACACACCACCTTACCGGTTCACTTAGTGCAGTCCTGAGGGCCAGGCCTCCCGGACAGCCATTACGCACACCTTTCCATTTCCTCCTCAGTCCCCTCCTCTGGGAAATACAGCCATGTCCCCGCCACAGAGGGATGCCACGTGGCTGCCATGCAGTAATGTGGCACCAGTCCTGAAACCACTTCTTCAACTTAGGGTCAAGAACAAGGAAGCAGACGAGACCCCCTCCCCGAACAGCCGGTGTAGACACCACAAAATCCAGGTTCCAAAGCTCATGCCCCGGGCTCACTGACAGCCCCCTCAAACTCATTCAGATCTTTTTATCTCTTGCTTTTTAAATTGTTCTAACAAGCTTGCCTGCCAGGATTTTGTTTGTTTGGATTTGGTTTTGTCATTATTATTATTACTTTTTTTTTTTTAATCCATGGAATCTTAGAGCCAACAAATTAGAAGGAAGGCGCTGACCTGCTAGCAAGAAGCACACTGAGAATCACAGAAGTGATTATTATCTGTGAGACGGAGGGTAGCAAAAACACATGCGCAGGAGGCTCCAAAGCATAAGTCATTTTAGCATGGGACTAAATTGCCACATAAATTTCAGAAGATTTGAAGGTATTACAGTCTGCCTGGGTCATTAAAAAAGCAGCTCTTCCACCCATCTTTTGATTCTAAGAATAATGGCCCAGCCTCACCAGTTCAAAGGACTTTTGCTCCTAGAAGTCCATACATTGTGCGACGCCAGGAAGGAGACCCCGTTTCTTGGGAACCAAGCCCCTGTGTTAGCATTTCCCCTTCAGATGCACTCCCACACACCCGACAGATGTAGTCAGCATTTCCCCACCCCCCTTGCAACACATAAGAATAGGACAGAAAATTAGCACAAGGACTCTTCAGAGACGGTGAACAGAAACAGCACATGCAGGATATTGGAGCAAAGACTAAAACACTTGAGAACAAACCGTTTCCAAGCTCCCATAAGCAGTTTGGAAGCTTCTATTTATCTGCAAATAACTGACATGCTCCAGATAATCTTTCTTCTCTGTTTATGAAAAGAGGCTCTAAGAGCCCCTTGAGGCCACTGTTGAATGATTGAAGGAATGGATGGATGGGGG
Organism: Enhydra lutris kenyoni; assembly: GCF_002288905.1. NCBI lineage: Eukaryota > Metazoa > Chordata > Mammalia > Carnivora > Mustelidae > Enhydra > Enhydra lutris. The sequence goes on from NW_019154143.1 coordinate 8,657,523, forward strand.
ATAAGTAAATAAACCTGGTCACATAGCTAGAGTTACTTGAAAATAACAAATCCTCTGTCTTTAGATACAGCCCAATGTGGACAGACACCCACTGGTTCACACATTTCTCCCCAAGATCTGCTTCAGTAAGACCTGACTGTGTTCTTATTTTAGATCATCTTTGCTGCTTATATTCTAGAATAACCTCCAACATTCAGAGGAAAAGTCAAGAATCCATCCATTTAGGTTCCTAACATCCAGATGGCTGGCCTCAGCAGAGGTAAGCATTGTGTATGCATTCATTCAACAAATATTTATTAAGTGTCTGCTCCGTGCCTGGCTTTCCGCTAGGCCCTGAAAACCTCAAACTGAGCAAGATTGATCATTCAGTCAACTTCACAAAACCACATCGTCTTGAAGCAAATGGAAGAAAGCAACCGTGCGTAGAACCTGCTCTGTGCCTAGCGCTGTTGGGGGCAGCTTCATATGATACCACCTTCTCTTCCATGACCACCCTTGAAAGGAGTGGTAAACATAAACAGGTGAAGAAACCGAAACTCAGAAAGGTTCAAGCCACACAGCTCCCCAGCACAAGAACGGCAGCCCATTGCTCTGCACAGCCCAATGAAGGGGTCTGTATTGGGAGGCAGAGACCAAAGTGGACTGATTCTGCCTCCCTTGACTGTATCCCTTCAGGAAACTAAGTCTTAGTTTTCTCATTTATCTAATGGGACAACAGTGCTTCTCTCAGAACTCAGCCGTGGGAAGCAAAGGACATAATAATAGATGTGGGGTCTCCTGGCTTTGGATCCAACACACATAGGTACTCAGCAAATGCTTATTACATGGGTGGGTCCAGTCTCCAAACCCTCTAGAACTCTCACCTCCCACCCTCCACATCAGTGTCCACTGAGAGCAAGCTCCCCAGTCACTTCCAGAAGTGGGCACTCATGCCTTCTTGGAGCACTCTGTTCTGGAGTCAGAGGGCCTCACTCACCCACATCCCCATGTGTGGTGGGGACACAGCAAGTGTGGAGAAGACAGGAGAAGAAATAGGCCTCCCCCAGGAGGAGACAAGGTCTGTCTACAGGAAGCATTAGAGAAGGCTCAAGGGGCATCATCTTTGAGAACAGGAACAGGAGATGGTGGGAACGAGGCAGACTTTCTCTTCCTTCTTAGTCTTTTCTCTGTCCATCCCCAGGAGGAGCTGATCTGACTCCCAGGCCAGACTTCCTGGATGAAGGTAGCCAGGCCTCCCCCTTGACCCTGATGCTCCCCAAACTGACACTTCGTTTTCTCCATTCCCTTCCCCTCCTGCCCAGTCCCAGTCCCCTTTTGAGCTATTTTCTCATGTGACTCCTAACCCAGCCAGGTATCTCCTGGCCTCGTGAGAGACCAGGCTAACTTTAATGTTTTGAATCTAAACCACCATGGAAAAAAATAATAATAATTTAAAAAGACGATTTTGTAACTATGTTAAATCAGAATCAGAGAGAGCAACATCCCACACCCTACACAACCCACCACTCCATTTATCCTGGAAGTGTGAGGTGTTAAAAGTTCAACCTCTTGAATCTGGCCTTTCGGATTCTAGTCCAGCTTGACTGCTTGTAACTGCTGAACTTGGGCAAGTGAGCTAACCTTTTTAAGGCTTGATTTTCTCATCTGTACACTAGATCTCCCCTTAAGGGGTTGTAGTACAGAACAGAGGTAGTAAACCATGGCCCATAGGCCAAATCTGGCTCACTACCTGTTTTTATGAAGTCTTACAAGCTAAGAATGGTTTTTACATTTTAAATGGTTGGAAAAAATCGAAAAAGGAAGATTTTGTGATACATGAAGATTATATGAAATTCAAATTTCAGGGTCCATAAAGTTTTATTGGAACATAGCCACGAACAGTTGTTTAAATATCGTCTATGGGTGCTTTTCTGCTAAACGACGAAGCTGAATAATTGCAACAGAGACATGATAACCCATGAGCCTAAAATATTTACTCTCTGGCTCGTACAGAAAATGTTTGCCCATCCCTGGTCAAGAGAAAACAAAGAAATGCCTGGACGTGCCTGTAATAGTAAATGCCAAAAAAAAAAAAAAGCTATCACTTTCTCGCATTACCATCTAGCCCCCACTTGCCTTTGGAGATACATTCCCAAGTGATTCCAATGGTTTTCTGCATTATTTTTTAAATACCTGCATAATATACATTGCCCTGTAGAACATATACGGTGGCATCTGGTTCTGACTGGCATTATGAACACGGAAGGCATTGTCCTGACCTCACAGAAAGACAATGGGAGAGAGGTCCCATGCTCTCAAATGTCATCCCCTGGACTTATCCTTATTGGAATACACAGTGGAAGGCTTAAAATAGAAGCAAATAATAACAGTCTCCAGATTTCTTTGTATCAGAGAACACTGAAGGGAGAAAGCACCTTAGAAATACTCAGATCCAATTGCCGCCTCTTATAAATGAGGACTCTGAGCCTGGACAAAGTTAAGGGTCTTAGCCTAGAGCGATCACCTCTCTTGGGCCCCAATAACCCTACCCCCATCTTGGTGCCTTTCCTGAGTCATGCTGTCCTCTGCCCTTCTTTCTGTTGTGTGGGCTTCCTTTCCCTTTGACCTTATATTCTTGGCTCAGATGACGGGTCCTGACTATTACATGATGTGACCTTGAAAAACAATTTATGTGCAGGTCCTAGTTTATTAGATGTTAATAATCTAAAAGAAGGGCCCCTGGGTGGCTCAGTCAGTTAAGCGTCAGACTCTTGATTTCAGCTCCGGTCATCATCTCAGGGTCCTGAGATCAAGCCCCAGGTCGGGCTCCATGCTCAGTGTGGTGTCTGCTTGTCCCTCTCCCTCTGCTCCTTCCCACACTCTGTCTCATCCCTCTCTCAAGTAAAGAAATAAAATCTTTAAAAAAAAAATCCTGAAAGAAAATCAAATCCATTTTTAAAAAAATTTTTAATTGAGGTCGGTATAATTGCTATATAACATTATATTAGTTTCAGGTATACAACAGAATGATTTAATGTTTGTATGTATTATGAAATGAGCATCACAAGTCTTGTTAATATCCATCATTATACATGGTTACACATTTTTTTCTTGAGTGTTATAATTAACTCTCTTATCAATTCTCAAACATAAAATATAGTATTATTAACTAAAGTCACCATGCTGTACATTATGTCTCCAGGACTTATTTATTTTATAATAGGAAGTTTGTATCTTTTGACCCTCTTCACCCATTTTACCCACCCCCCCAACCCTCCCCCCAAATCCGTTTTTAAAACAAAGGAGCCCAGGCTTGACATCCATTCCCGAGCAAATACAGGCTCCTTAATGCCCCTAATCAAGATCTGTCTGTGCTTAACCAACCTTCTCACAGGGTCCTGGCATCAGCTTCACTCCACCAACCTTCCAAGACTCCAGAACAGGTGAGAAAAATGAGAAGGCCTCTCCCGGGACGGTGGGATTTGGCCCTCACAGCCTGCCATTCACCCAGCAGGACAGAAAAGGCATTCACTTTCCTCCTCCGTGTCATGATACCAACCGAAATTACCTTTAAATGAGGAAGAAAGTCATTATTTAATCAATAGGATTGCGTCAATTGAGGAAAATTTGTCTCCAATGTAAACAAGCGGAACGTCTTTGCGCTCTATAAAAACAAGGTTAAATTACTTGCAGATCCGGCGACGAGAGACATGTAGGAAGTGAACCTGAAGCCTGACACATTCAAGGTCTGGGAACCGAAAATAATAGGAATTGTTCTGATTTTTCCAGTGGAATCAAGCAAGAGATGGGCCCGCCTCTTTGCAGAACCAAGGATTCCTATGCCTTACCCTTTCTTTTGAGGAGGAGGAGGAGGAGAGGAAGGATAATGACCAAGAGAGATGAGAACAAACAAAGGTTAAATGAAAGGTGGGCAGCTTCTCGCTCGGGAGCCAGCCACTGTCTCCGGCCTAGAGGGGGTAGGTGTTGGGGAGAGAGTGGCATTAAAATGAGTCATTATCACGTCCGTCCAGTGCTTTCCTGCTCACAGCCCTTTCTTTGTTCCATGGATTCCATTCAGCAGACCCCATCGAGAATAAATTATTATAATGGTGGCTACTGTGTACTGAGGGTCTGTGCCAAGCATGCTGAGCCCTACATGTGCTTTGTGCTCCTCAATATTCACAACAGCCTTATAAGGTAGCTGCTGTGGTCATACCCATTTCACAGATGAGGAAGAGGCTGGAGAATGGCGGGGGCTGTTCTGCTTGGTTCTGGTGCCTGCTGTCCTAATTTCCCAGTCTCCGGACTCCGTCCCCTTGCTGGGTGCTCATCCCTGTGCTGTCACGGGGATCCCTGCAAACCAGACCTGCTCTCTGGTAGTCCCCACAGCCACTGAGAAAGGAAGACAGAGCATTTACTCTTGCTCAGGGAGGGCCTCAGCTTGTTCTCCGTCTCTGGCTGGGCAGCCTCCTGCTGGCTTCTCCTCCAGTCCTTCCTTCCTCCGTCTGTGTTGCCTCCTTTGACCACCTCAGAAGGAGTCTCTTAGTGGTCAGAGTGATTTCTGTCAAGGCTAAAGGCAGATGGTGAGGGCTAAGTTCCTTGGTCCCCGACAGAACTTCTTAGTGAGAATATGATCTTTAGGGATCTCACACAGACTCAGGAGATTATGCTAGCAGCTAAGTGAAACTCACTGATGTGCTCTCTTCAGACCACAGGGAGCCGTAACCAAATAAACCTTAGCTCTGGACTTCTGTAAAGCCAGATTCCATCACTTTTGTGGTAAATTCTGGCTAATGGTTATTCCCTGCGTCTCCTCCCATCCTCCTACCCACCCCTCGGTCAGCTCCAGTTCTGAAGAGTCTCAACGTGTGGTTCATAACTGACCTTCCTCCCATGACTATATCCCGTACGTGTCCATCAGGAAAATACAGTCACCCCATGCCTAGGCCCTGGGTCACCCTGACAGGGATCTGACGTGGCCTAGGCTAAAGGGCCTCTTGGCCTCCTCTGGTGAGACTGCGTTGTGCTGGCTCCCTTGCCAAGAGAGCTAGAGGCTGGCTTGTTGAGAAGAAGAGTTTCACAGAAAGAAAGAAAGAAAGAAAGAAAGAAAGAAAGAAAGAAAGAAAGAAAGAAAGAAAGGAAGGAAGGAAGGAAGGAAGAAAGAAAGGAAGGAAGGGGGAAGGAAGGAAAGAAGGAAGGAAGAAGGAAGGAAGGAAGGAAAGAAAAAAAGAAGGAAAGAAAGAACAGAAAAGTGAAATGAAACATATTTGACCTGGGAAGAAATAGAAGGCCTCTCAAGCTGCCAAAGTGACGAATTAGACAGTGAGGCAGAGCAAATGTGAACTCCTGGGAAGTCGGTCAGGAGGGGCCCAAAGGGATGAGATGAGGCCAAGGTGGTGGGAGGAATGGAGTCAGGATGATTTATCCAGGTTAGGCTGGGAGACCAGTCTGAGCACTCGGCAGAGCGAGACACAGTCCACCCTTTGTGCCCCATTTATCGAACTCATCAATTTTATGGCCACATTACCTTCCGAGTGGGCAGGAAAGCAGATACGGGTGCCATCACAGGCCTGCCTGTGGTTTGCACAGCATAATGACAGATGCCAGAAACACAGGGGAGGGGAGAGGGCCCTTCGGAGACCACAAAAGAGCCTTTATAATTATGCCTCTTCCTCTCTCGGGAGCCTGCATCTCACTCTCCCTCTCCCTCCCTGCCGAGGTGCCAGGCTGGCTGCAGGGGTGCCGTCCTCCCGGATGCGTGGGGCAGCTGCCTCGCACGTGTCTGTTAATAACCGTGCGTGGACTTGAAGGCAACTATTCCAGCCCGCCTCTCTTCTCCGGGCTAAATAGCGGCAATCCCTTTAACCTTTCTTCATGGGCCCGATTTTCCATCCCTTTAATCATCCCTGTCACTTTCTGCTGGATGGCCTCCACTCTCACCACATCCCTCCCCCAGGGTGGAGACTCAAGCCAGCTGGAATAACGGGCCTCCTGCCTCACAAGCTGCCCCTTCCCCTCCACACACTCCAGCCCCCCCAGGCCAACTTACTGCCATTCGGGACACAACCAGAGAGCTTCCCTCCTCATGTGGATGTTCCCCCTTGACCAGAACGTCACTAACATCCAAGGGTCTCCTCTGAGGGGTCCCCACAGGTCCCTTCCCCTCCGTTCCACTGCCCCACCTCCACCCTGTCTAGACCCCAGCCTATCCTGTGGACCCTGAGAACAGTCCCCCCACCCCCCCCAAACCCCCACCAGCTTCCCTGCCTCCATTTGGCCCCCCTCCCCGCCAAGACCATTAAAAGCCCACTTTAGAAGTAATTTTTTTAAATCACATGTCATTTTTATCATGTCCCTCCCCTAATCTAGAGCCCTTGGTAGTTAGCTCCCTGTTGCTTTTTGATAGAGCAAATGCAGACATTTGCCAGATTCTGGCAAATTCTCTCCCCACCCCCTTTCGGCCTCTGTAGAGATCCTCATTCAGAAAGCTTTCCCTAGTCAGTCTTCTCACTCTGGCTACACCTTTGCCAGCCAGCCATCCCCACAACATCTTGTTAGATGCTGTTTTGGGTGTATTGATAAATATATTATATATATATATATGGCCTAGGGCTCTTTGACAGAAAACAACAGAAGCCAACTCTCACTGGTTTAAGGAACAGAAAAGGCTAGTTTGAAAATGACAGCAAAGTTGGCAGAATTAGAGACGAGGCTGGACCACAGGCCTAGGACACGGCAGAACCGGGGAGCTCTGAGGTCTTTTCAGGACACTGCCATCAGGTAATCAGCTCCAATTGTCTTCTGTCCTTATTTATCTTCGCTTAACATTCAGAGTTTCAGGACTTAGGATCTAGACAAGCTTTGTGACCAAGGTGGGGAGCCCTGTGATTGGCTACCCCCAAGACCCACATAGGGTGGGGAGAGTTGCCAGATTTCTCAAATAAAAATATAAAATGCCCGGCTAGGTTTGCATTTCAGATGAACAATGCATAATTGTTGTTATAAATGCAGTATTCCCTGAATTTGTCTTCCCATTCTTGCCACCCACCAGTCCCGCTCTGCAGCCCCCAGAAAGGTAGGCATCCCCTCGGACCTGTGCCCACCTCCCCTCTAACCGCCACAGTACCCACCTGTACGTCACCCCTAACACATTTCTTCAGCCCATCCTCGAGGTGGCTGTGGCTTTTACTTCTTTCCCTCTAGTCTTTGTGACCCAGCTGACATCACCTCCAAACTATACATTAACTGAGACAAATAAAAAGGCTAATGTACCCTTTGGCAATCATTATTATTTATTTCCTCTTTACCTCTATCGAGGAAAAAACAACTTTCTTGGCTGTCTCTCTTTTGTCAAATGATTTGAAAACAGCCCAAATGATACTGAGCATTCTTTATAACTTTTTACAGCTTCCCACGCATTTCCACACTCATTATTTTAGTCAGTGTCATAATTGTGATTAGTGAGCTAAGCGGCCAGCTGGCCCCAGGAATAGTCTCCCATTTCTCAGATGAGACATGAAAACTCTGAAAGGTCCATTATAAAAACAAGTATGGATTCCAAGTTGTGTGATCCAAGGCTTAGGACGACATGTTCCTTCCTTGACATCAGGGGTTAGTAAACTTTTTCCTGTAAAGGAGCAGATAGTAAATATGTCAGACTTGTACACCATATGATCTCTGTCACAACCACTCAGCTCTGCCACTGTAACACAAAAGCAGTCACAGTCGATACATAAATGAGTAATGGATGTTCCAGTAAACTGTATTTACAAAAGGTCACCCACCATATTTAGCCCACAAGCTGCAGTTGGCTAACTGATGTCTCCTCTACACAACACAGTAAGCACTCTTTAGTCTTTATGAGTCTATCAAAGTTTGCCTCCAACTGGGATGCCATGACTTTGACCTGTATTAGTATTAGATCATTCTACTAATTTTCTCTCTCTTTACCTCTTACATGTCTGTTTTGTTTGGATGATAACTGACTTGGCCCCGCACTAGTCCCTTGATCCCTCCTACACTGTGGCAAAGTTTTGGACCTTTGTGCTGTGAATATGCCCAGCTAAGCCCATCCTTCCTCTCCTGGATCCTTCTTTACCTACATGTGAGATCAGTTCTGACAGGCCTTGTGAGGAGGCACCTTTCTGGGACAGAGCTTTCCCTGAGGCCCCCAGGATTAACTAGGATTAACCATCCTTCCAGCTTCCCCTCACTGTGGGTTTCATGTGCCTCCTCCTTTGGTCCTTTTCCAAGTTTGTCCCTAGGAAACGCATGCACTGGAATGGTAACTCCATGACAGGTCTTCCCACAGCCCTCTTCAGCTCTGGTCCATGGAAGACAGAGACTATTTAGTCCATCCTCTGCCTTCAGAGTGGGAAGACTGGTTTAAATGCTCCTCCCAGAGAGAACAGGAACTCCCTAGAGCAAACCAACTAGTTTGGTTTGTACCCTTCGCAGTTGCAGATCTGGGACCGTGAAAGGTGGTCACACGTTTACTGTGTGTAAATAGCATTCTCCCAGGCTTAGATGAGTGGGGTTGCAAATCCTCAGGTGTGGTAATTGCCCACCTGGAACCAGATTCTGCATTGTAGGAGCCAGTGGGAAGTGACTGATACCTCACTAAACCATTCGAGGTCTTTAAGCGGGCTTCTAGGTGCATGTGTGCATACACACCAGCTATAATGTCAGAAAAGCTTCTAGAGATCATGTTACCTAAATCCCTCATTTACAAATAAGAAAATTAAGCCCTGAGAAATCACCTTATCATGATGCCAGGGGATAAGGATCCACATTGTCTTTATAAACCATAGCCATAAAAATGGTGATGAACTTGATCAGTGAAACCAAAATTTATAACTACAAAGCTTTCCTTGAATATCTATATCTATATCTATATCTATATTTTTTAATTTAAATAGGAAGCAGAGAATATGCTCAGCCCAACATAGCCCAAAGCCATGATAAGATCAACTTTTTCAGAAATAGTTGAGATTTGGCTTTCTCAAAGCTTCCGTGAGCTCCAAAGGTGGAGTTTCCCTGGGAGCATCAACAATCTCCTCCAACTTTCTTCATAATGTCTTCTAAAGAGTCAAGAGAAGTAACAAAGGGTAGAGAGTACAAGTAACACTTGGGATCTGAATGTCCTGGCTCCACCATTTAGAGGTTGTGTGACCTTGAGCAAATAATTTATTTTTATAAGCCTTGTTTCTCATCTGTAAAAGAGATATAACAATAGCACTTACCTCAAGGAGATGAGGTAATGATTACATGAGATAATGGATATAGAGTGTCTGGCATAGGTTGACTTAATAGTAACTATTCAAGAAATATTCACTATTATTGCAATGTTGACACCTCAGGTTTTTTGCCTAAAGCCCAACTCCGATTTTGAGTTGACCACTCTGCCTACTTTTCCAACTATGAAATAGGCATAATAATTTAGCAGGAGAGATGGATAACTGGAAGTTAGTTATGACCGGGTGAAACACATCTGCCTCCTTTCCCAGACCACAGTCTGGCCCAAATGACCTCAAGGCTAAGAGACAAGGTGCCTTTCTGAGCTGAGTCTCCTCTGAGGAGAGTGGCCTCCAAGCCAGGACTCAGAATCCCTGGAAGAAGAAGTAAGGCAGAGAAGTTCAGAGAGACAGGGAAATGTGAACAAAGCTAATGCACAGCTTTCTTTGTGGATGATCTTTCTGGCATGATTTTTGAGTCAAACTGTCATCCTCATCCTTTGGATGAGGGCAAGGAAAACTAGGGGATTCCTACAACAAAAAGATGAAGGGTCAGGATAAATCTTGGATAAAGGTCATGCTTCAGGACTACTTCAATAGACCAGACTGTAGTATTTGCAGCATCTCCAAAACTATTTAAAAAAAAAAAGAAAAGAAAAGAAAAGAAAAAAAGCAGACCACCTAGAACTTCATTTTTCTGGTGATAGAAGAAAGGTGCTAGACAAAACAACACTTTCTCCTTTTCCCTGGATTACTTGGCAGGAGCAGAAAACTCTTGACAAGAAGTTCCAGAAGGGCTCGATATTGGGGTTGAAAAGTACAAATTCCCACAACAATCAGGGACTAAAGTAGCAATATTTTAGCCTTTCACAGGAATCTGGTTATTATTACCATTAATGCCAAGTATCTTGTTTCTATTCTTTTTGATTTAAGGTAATTTTCTTTGTAAAAGGCCTGCTTTGTTAAGCCCTACACAGTTACATTGGCTTTGGGAGAAAGAGAAGTGGGCATGGTGGGAAAGTATCATGTTATACTGAAACTTTAGAGGGCCTGGTTGTGAAGACTCCCTTTGTTTCTGCTCTGAACCTGATGCAGTTCTCCAGTCTTCGTGTTCTAGTCCAGGGCACGAATTTCAACATTGCCCACTCTGATGATGGTATCTCTACTTGAACATGATCATTTCCAAGGAAGGTCTCCAAAAGGCTGTACCTACCTCATCAGGCCTGGCTGTGACCTGGGCAAAGGAGACCCAGGTCAATGCTCATGTCTAGAAAGTGACCCTATGACTCAGGGTCCATCTTGTAGACAATGAAGAAGGACAGATATCAGAAAGTAAAATGTCTAGCTCAGTGCTAATTTTGCCCTCCTGGGGATATTCAACAATGTCTGGAGACAATAACAACTTTGGGGGTTGAGGGAGTCCTCCTGGCATCTAGGGGATGGGGGCCAGAGATGCTACTAAACATCCCACAAAACACAGGACAAGACCCACAAAGACTTATCCAGCCCCAAATGTCAATAGTGCTGATACTGAGAAATGCTGAGACAGAAACCACACAGAACCCTGCATGGGTTCTGCCTACCTCCCTCTCCATATTTTGCCCCATTCCCACTCACTCCGTGAACACCAGGCACACAAACAACTTCCAGTCCCTTGCTGCACTGTGTTCCCTCAACATACTCTGTTCCCTCTGCCTGCCAGGCTGTACCCTCTCATTTTACCTAGTTTAATGCCTTCTCACCCCCTAGATCTTGTCCAATAGATACTTTCTTGGGAAGTCTTTTGAGTAAGACTAAGTCAAGTCCCCCATTACATGCTGTCTCCCCTTTATTCTTTCTTTTTCCAAGGGTTTTCAAAGTGTCCTTGTGGTTTTTTTAGAACTCCCCAAGCTCCTTACCTCTTGGTTCTCAAATGTCTGGGCTAACAGTACTAATTGCAGCCAAATGGCTAGTGTTTGAGTCCCCACTATGGCATGTTCTAGTTGTAGGACCTTGGACAAGTCACCTACCATGTACTTAAGTCATGCTTACCTCAAACATGAAGCCAATAACTACACCTAGCTTGTGGGGATGCTATAAGGATTAAATGAGAGATTAGAACAGTGAGTTCCATACGGAAGTTTGTTTAGTTATTACTTTAAGAATTGAAAACTGCTTTTCTGAGACTTTGAGCTCTATTAGAGAGATGTAGTATTTTCTCTTCCCAGCAGCATGACCCTCACACTATCTTTTCTCTACCAGAGGAATCAGAGCTCAAATCATTTAAGGCGGGGGAGGGGGGTGTCAAAGTCAATGCTTTGTGTTTACAGATAAAGAAACTGAGACCCAGAGGGGTTAAGGGATATGAAAAAAATCACATGGCAGGTTTCTTTCTACCTGATCAATCTTTCAGTCTCTCTCTCTCTCCCTCTCCCGACCCCTCCTTCCCTCCCACCCCTACCAGCCATCTCTCTTCCCCAGCCCCCACCCCCATATGAAGTGATACCTTGTATGATTCCTGATCTACACTAAATGAATATCCCATAGCAACTATCTCCATCAGACTACAGGTCCCCACTCCCCAGTCTTTCTACAAAAGACCTAGGGGTTATAAAATCCAAGCTTATCAGAGCAAAGCACACCAAACAGAACCCTGCAAGGTTTCTAATCAGAGATTTAAGGTGCTTACCCAAAAGCCTAAAAAAGAAAATCTAGACCTGACAAAAAAAGAAAAGAAAAAAAAAAAGAGAGAGAGAGAGAGAGAGCGAGAGAGAGAGAGACCAAGGGCAAATAATAACCTAAATAAATTAAGAAAACACTGAGGCAGTCTCCTGAAGTTTTCAGCCATTACATCATTGATCCTGAGAAGGGGCTGGGGAATGTCTCCCCAGGGCTTCACACGCAGGGCCATATCTCATTTGTTTTAACTCCCTCAAATCCTATTCGACTCTTCGACACCCTCCCAGCCTCTCACAGCTGTTCTTATTCTTGTTCTAGCCTCTACACATTTTTGTAAGTTCGCTCTTTGCCAACCCTACAGTGTTTTTTAGCCCTAACTGTTGCTGGAGCCTTAGACCTCAGGGATAGCAATGTGACGTCTGGCTGTGGAGTGACAATGGCCTCTAACCTTCTGGTCTGGCCACACCTGGGGAACCCAGCTCTGTCAGGGATCCTACTCTTTAGGAAGGACATGAACAAACTGGAACAGCATGAGAGAAAAATAAGAGGGCAGAGAAGACCTAGGAGGGGGCACAAGAGTTTAAACAAACTGAAGGGCCTTTCAGAATGACCTAATGTAAACTTCCGATTCCCTACAAACCCACACTGGTAAAACATAGCAAAAAAAAAGAAAAAATTATAAATACAGCTAAGCTCAGAAATATAAAGAAAAATCTCCAGGTACCAGGAAAGAAGAAAGAAAGAAGGAGGGAAGGAAGGAAAGAGAAAGAAAGAAAGAATAAGAAGAGAGAAGGAGGGAGGAAAAAAGAGAGGGAGGGAGGGAGAAAGGGAAGAAAGAAGGAAGAGAGGGAGGAAGTGGGGGGAGAGAGAGAGAGAAGGAAAAAAAGAAAGAAGAAAGAAAGGGGGGAAGGAAGGGGGAGGGAGGAGGAAAGGAATGGGACGAAGGGAGGAAGGAGAGGAAGGGAGGAAGGGAAGAAAAAAGGAAAAAAAAGAGAAAAGAAAAGAACAGAACAGAACTTGCAACCAGAGTGGCAAGCTTCAGTTGACACCATGGTCCAGGGAGATACTGATCCAAAAATGGACCCTAATGGCTAGAGGCTGGGGTTGAAATGCACACAAAAGAGCAAAAGATGGAGCTTGAAGGCCCTGAAATGGAGAATCCAGAAGAACGAAGTGGAGACCCCAGGAGGATAGCTGCTTCCTTTAAGCCTTACTCCCAGACCCAGGGAAACCCCAGTGATGTGTGCCTCTTTCCAGAGTTGCAGGTAGAGAAACAAAACTACCCTGAGAAACAAATCCTCAAATCAGCACTGAAGACAAATATGTTCTCCAAATTTATATTCCTTACTTGGTAGATTAGTCAGGGTTCTCCAGAGGAACAAAAATAATAAGGTGTGTATAGACAGAGAGAGATCCATTTGTTTTAAGGAATTGGTTCAGGTAATTGTAAGGATGAGATGTCTGCAATTTACAGGGCAGACCAACAGGCTGGAGTCCCAGGGAAATATTTATGTGGCAGCTTGAGTCAAAGGCAGTCTGGAAGCTGAATTTCTTCTTCCTCAGAGGACATCACATCAGGTTTTTTATTTTCTCTTAAGACCTTCAACTGATTGGGCAAGGCCCACTCCCATTATGGAGAATAAGTGGCTTTATTCAAAGTCTGCTGATTTAAAGGTTAATCTCTTATAAAACTCACAGCAACATCTACACTTCTGTTTGAGGAAAAACTGGGTACCATGGCCTAACCAAATTGGCGCATAAAATTTGGTTTGTGAATTGCCAACCAAAAAATTAATAAAAGAATTGGTCCTGGGCTGCCCCCTGGAGTGGAACAAATGGAAAACTCTTCAGAGAACCCTCCCTATCCCAAAAGGAAAGAAACAGCTGAAGATGTCCTTACAAACAAAAATTACAAACCACAGTAAGGAAGACTGGAAGACAAGTAAGAGGATTATCACCTCAAGAATTTAAAATAAAAGAACAATTGGAAAGAAACCATAACATGTTTAAAATGTTAAATAAAAGCATGACTAGAAACCATAGGGAATAATAAAATACGGTTTTAAAAAAGGTATTTGGAAAAAAAACTTCTAGAACTTCTAGAAATAAAAGATACAAAGGATAGAGGAAACAGCAAATTAGACAAAACTGAAGAGAAACTCTTTCAAGAATCAAATCTTAGAAAATTATCCAAATCGCCTCATAACATAACACAAGACCTTTCTCCATCCTCATTACTTAAGAAATTCCAGGGTTTTAGAAGCTCTGTGACATGGGATGAAAACCAAATATATATTTCTTTTTTTTTTTAAGATTTTATTTATTTATTTGACAGACAGAGATCACAAGTAGGCAGAAAAGCAGGCAGAGAGAGAGGAGGAAGCAGGCTCCCTGCCGAGCAGAGAGCCCAATGTGGGGCTTGATCCCAGGACGCCGGGATCGTGACCTGAGCCGAAGGCAGAGGCTTTAACCCACTGTGCCACCCAGGGGCCCCCAAATATATATTTCTTATTATAAATTGCAATATCATAGCTGTGAAATGCAATCTTCAATCCCACATTATGTTAAAAGTTTAATGATAAAAACTAAAATAAGAGAATCTGAATATATATAACTTTTAATACAGTGAAAGAATAAGAATACTCAGTCAATATAATTAAAGGCAGGAAAGAAGTGGTTAAGAAAACAGGACAAAAGGCCCCAAATGCAAATGCTTATGCTAAGCCCCACATCACCAAACCAAGACTCAGTTACAGCTTCGGCTGTCCCAGAAACGGAATCTTAAACTGGTCAGTGAGGAATCCTCTGATCAGCACTAATTAAGTAATCTGCCTGATAGATCCCTGCCATCCCCTACAGGAGGGTAACCTGGCAATAACCAACCACTTTCTTGCCTGGGTATAACTTCCTTTTTCCCCGCTCCCTTCTGACTATAAGAGTCTCTCATTTTGTGCAGCTCCTCGGAGCTCCTTTGTAGGTTGGATGCTGCCTGATTCAAATAGATTTTTGTTCAAATAAATTCTTAAAATATTGGGGACACCTGAGTGGCTCAGTTGATTAAGCATCTGATTTCAGCTCAGGTCATGATCTCAAGGTCCTGGGATCGAGCCCAGGTGGGTGTGCTCCACGTGGAGTCCTGGGTTGTGTCCAGCCCCTCATTGGCCTCTGTGATCAGCAGAGAGTCTGCTTGTTCCTCTGCCCCTCCCCCCGCTTGTGTACCCAATCTCTCTCTCTCAAATAAATAAACAAAATCTTTTTTAAAAATCCTTAAAATTTTTGAGATGCCTCAGTTTATCTTTTAACTTAATGAGGCAAAGAAGCTAAGAAGTTAAAACAAAAACATTAATATATTGATATATACTGGTAATAACTGGATTCCAATAATAATTCATTTATAAATGAAAAGGATTAAAAACACTCATTAAAATATAGAAATGGTAAGATTAAATATGAAATTCAGTTTTTTGCTTTATCTGGTAGACACACAGCTTTTTTTTATAAAGATTTTATTTATTTCTTTGAGAGAGAGAGCACAGAGGGAGAGGGAGAAGCAGGCTCCATGCTGAGCAGAGCCCGATGCGGGGCTCAATCCCAGGACCCTGGCATCATGACTTGAGCCAAAGGCTGACACTTAACTGAGTGAGCTACACAGGTGCCCCTAGACACACAGCTTTTTGCTTTTTCCGTGTTTCTTCTAGAACACAGAAAGATTGGAAACAATGAGATTAGAAAGAAACTACCAAGGAAACACTATCCAAAAGAACAATTGATGAAGCATTACTAAAGTCAGAAATAATAAAGGAAATGTTTACAAAATAAGAAAAAGAATTCTCCAGGAAAATACAACTTTAAAACTTGGATATACCTAACAACATAGTCTAAAAGTGAAAGAGAGAGAGAGAGAGAGAAAGAAAGAAAGAGAGAGAGAGAGGGAGGAAGAGAGGAAGGAAGGAGAGAAGGAAGGAAAGAGGGAAGGAAGGAAGGAAAGAATGAATTGCCAAATTCACCATCAGAGGGAGAAATTTTATCTGAAAGCAGTCTGAGGCAAGAGTGGAAATTACAGAAAGGAAGGACATGGACTCAACCTACACAGGAAGTTTTTTTTATTTTCAGAGATGTCCAAAATTGAAATGGGCTGCCTGCGGAGGGAGAGCTCCAAAAACATGGAGGTTTTGCAGAATCTGTATGGCACTGCATGAGGCTATTGCTGGAATTTGCCAACATCAGACACATTGCTTATAAGGGCAGAGACTCTGTTCAAAGCTGTATACCCAATGTCTAGAGCAGAGTCTGGCATAGAACTGGTATCAGTAGGGGGTCTATTGAGTGAATGAATGAATGGTCCAGATCAGACAATGGATAAAATAACGTCTAGAGTGACTTCCAGTTCTAATATTCAGTGATTCTTACATACCCATGGCTCTGTTCTTTGTCCTTCCTTCATTCTGAGGCCCAGGGTCACTCCAAACTGGGAGACTTGAGGCTGGCACTGAGAAGCAAGAGCAGGGTTAGGAATGGACAGAAGAGTAACACAGGAGCCCAGAGGGTGGAAGCCAGCTCTGCAAAGAGCTTCCAAGAGTCTTCCTGCCACAGAAATTCCACTTGGCCACAGCAATTACCCTGGCCCTGGGCCTGGAGGAAGGCGGCGGCTGGCCTGCCCAGGGCCGGGCCTTCCGTCAGCACATCTTGTTTGTGCTGCTTACAAGGGTGGAGGAGCAAGAGTGGGAGTAGGTCACTGGGTCGTTCAGGTCCATGAAGCAAGTTTCTCCCACCTACTAAATTCTGGGACACACAGAAGAAAGGGAATAGGGTCCCAGGTCTAGGGATTTCTTAGATCAAAGAGGGAAAAGGTCCCTGTACTTGAGGAAGCTCCAGTCTGATGAGACACGGACCGGCCCTCATGGAACCTGTGGGCTGAATGTTTTGTGTCCCTCCAAGTTTCAAGTGTTAAAATTTCAAGCCCAAATGGGATGGTATTCAGAAGTGGGGCCTTTGCGGGCGATTAGATCATGAGGGTGGAAACCTCATGGATGGGTCAGTGGCCTTAGAAAAGAGACGTCAGAGAGCTCCCTTGCCGCTTCCACAGAAGACAACCATCTGTGAGACAGGAAGAGGGCCCTCACCAGACACCAGATCTTCCCGTACCTTGACCTTGGGCTTCCAGCTCCAAAACCGTAAGAAACACCTATCTGTTGTTTAGAAGCCCTCTGTTGCTGGTACTTTGTTAGAGCAGCCCAAACAGGGGAAGACAGAGCCACTAGAGTGAACGCTACCGGGAGTCCCTCTCTTCCAGAAGAAAATCAGACCTGATAGAGGATACCTGGCCTCAGCCCTTGCCAGAACCTGCTGGAGCTCCTGTCCCCCACCCTCCATCCCCATTCCTGCAAGACAGCAAGGGAGGGAAGTGGCAGGCTCAGGGATGGGCCCATTTCTCTGATGAATGGAGACTGTGAGCAGAGTGCCAACAGGTTGTGGGGGGGGGGTTAGCACGGGGGCGGGGGGGGGGCATTCCCACAGCCTTGCTGGCAGGGCACCCTTCCCTCCCTCCTCCCCACCATGATTCCTGACCCATCGGAATAAATCCTGAGCCCTGGGCCTGTTTCTAAGACAGGAATTTTGGCCCCTTTGTCACAGCCTGTTTTTACTCTTCTCTGTTTTTGTTCCTTTTCCCACCCTATCTCCCCCTCCCCAACCCCCATTTCCCAAACTTGCTCCTGAGAGACCAGACCCAACAGCCCACTGGTGATCTTGTTTTACATGAGACATTTCCAAAAAAGACCAAAAAATCCTTCTCAGGAAAATGCCATTTTTAAAATTCAGCTCCAGACACAGCGGCAACATTAGGAAAACAAAGGACTTGGCAGAAAGGATTTCTGAATCAGGACTTTCTCTCTAAAATACCTTTTCCAAATTGCCTCCAGTGGGAACAACTCTGAGGGTCAGCCCTGGAGCACCCAGTCAATTCCAGATAGACCGAGGCTCCTGGTTTTTATCCCATCTCAGCCTTTCTTTACCTGGGATCACCCTGAGACCTTCTTCCAGGCTCAAGCAGGGAGCCCCTCTCCAGGGTCGCCAAAGGAGGCAGCTGTCTCTGCAACTTCAGGAAATGCTGCTGCTTCCTCCCTTCAGAGGATACTCCTCAACCCCTCTCTTGCCCCCATCACCAAGCTGGGGGGCCAGGCAGCAGATCTGAGAGACAAACTGAGCTCAGTAGGAGCTGTCTTCTCTCATCACCGAAGTGAGGGAGAGAGATGATTTCCAATGGGGCAGACACAGGGGTATGTACTCTCCTGTTGCACAAAGTATAATCGTATTGATGTTCTAGGTATATAATAGTAATGGCCATTATTTATTAAGTGCTTGCTATGTGTCCATCACTAACCTATTTTTTATATTTACCTACCTCATTTAACCCTCCTAACAACTACTATGTGCTGAATTATATCCCCTTCCCCCCCAAAAAAAGAAAATTCCTAGCTCGAAGTCCTAACTCCCAGTGCATCTGAATGTGACTATATTTGGAGATAGGGTCTTTAAAGAAGTAATTAAGTTAAAATGAAGTCTGTAGGGTGGGCCCCAATCCAATATGGCTGGTGTCCTTATAAGAAGAAGAAGCATAGACCCAGACACGCGCGCTCACAGAGGGAAGACCACGTGCAGACACAGCGCGGAGGCAGCCATCTATGGAAGGAGGCCTCAGAAGAAAACAAACCTACTGGCGTGCTCATCTTGGACTTCTAGTCTCCAGAATTGTGAGAAAATTAACTTCTGGGTTTTTTTTAAGCCCCCCACTCTCTGGTATTTTGTTATGGCAGTTCTAGCAAACTAATGAAATCACCAATAAGATTAATATGGTTATTATCACCATCTTATAGGAGGCAAAAGAGTCTCAAGATGTTATGAAACTTGCCCAGCAAGCACATAACAGAGCTAAACGTCGAGAGTCAGCTGTCTGACTCCAGAACACATTCCCGCCCACTATGTATGCGCATGTTCCACTCGCTTCTTGCTGCGTAACAAGCAACCTCACAATGTGATGGCTTGAAACAGCAACACTTACTTTTTTTTCCCATCCATCAGTAATTTGGGGCAGGGCTTAGTGGAGACAGGTCATCCCTGCTTTACTTGGGGTCAGCTGGAGTGGCTCCAAGGCTAGACCAAATCACCTGAAGTCTCACTCACTCACTTGTCTGGTGACTAATAATGGTTGAGAGTTGAGAGCTTAGCTGGGCCAGCTGGACCAAACACTTCCCATGACTTCTCCATGTGCCCTGAGCTTCTTCTTAACACAGCAGCTCCTTCCAAGAATGAGCATCCCAAGAGACAGAGCTGGACAGAAAGCTGTATCACCTCTTCTAACCCAGCCTGGGACGACTCACAGCACCACTTTCACCCACATTCTCTTCCTTAGAAGCCAGTCCTGAAGTCCAGCCCACGTTCAAGGAAAGAGGAATTTGGTGCTAATTTCCGATGGGAGGCGTGCCAAAGAATTTCCAGATTTGGCTTAAAACCACTACAGTGAATGCAGCATGGACACGGTTGTCCGTAGTTTATGTCAGGTGTTTATTTGCCAGCAGCACCATATATTGAAAGAGCACTGAACTAGGAGTCCAAAGCCCTGAGCAAGAGCCATTCAGCTGTAAGGGACCCGGATTCCAAAACCCATGTATGAAAAGAGAAAGACGTGCTTCTGGTTCAGTCACTCTCCTGTGTAGGGGACAGAAGTTATCTAACTCCACTGCAGTCTCTGACATGCTGATCTCCATCAGAAGTAACTTGAGGATGCTGTTCCTCTGATGCTTCCCGTGATTCTCTGTTGTGACAACCTGAGTCTTGCCCGGTCCCTGTGCCTGAGTCACTGTCTTTGGAACACAGCAATCCACGTATTGAGCATCTCCTCAGGGCAGGACACCACCGTTGGTGCTTCATGTTTCTTATTTCATTTAATCATCATCTCAACCCTATGAAGGACGCAATGTTATCTAGCTCCATTTTCCAGATGAAGAGACTGAATCTCAAGGGAGGTAAGTGACTTGCCTAAAAGTGAGCAAAGGCCAGAGCCATAACCATAGGCTGTGCTCTGGCCAGCCCCATCTCCTCCAGAGCCTGGCGTCCTAGCCTTGGATCCTGTCCAGCATCCAGGGCCTGCATCACCCAACTGCCTGTTAGGACATCTGACATTCTGGATTGTCCATCTCTCTGCTCTGTTCACCTTTTGGAGCCTTGTCCTGCTACCTGTTGGACCTTGGCCAACCTCTCACGAGACTCCTACATGGGGATGGCCACCACCCTGTGTTCACCCTCCTAAACTATGACCCAGCCCTTCACACCTGCCCCAGCCCATCTTGGTGATTGGATGGCACCCTGGCATGGCTAGACAGCAAGACCAAGCAGGACAGCCTCGTGAATTTAAAAAAAAGCAGTGGCCCTAGAGTCAGACCAACATAGATCCAAGTCCTGACTTCACTGTGTATTACTCATGTGTAAAAATAAGGAGGCCCACGTTGCCTCATTGTGAAGATTCTAGTTGAGTTAATACATGTACAGAGCTTGGCACAGTTCCCTAGTACATAGTAAATGCTTAATAAATATTATCTATCTTCACTGTTGTTATTATCAATAATATTTGTAAAAGATCCACCAGAGAGCCTAGCATATGGTAGGCATTCAAAAACGATAGCTGTTAATCTCACTGTTTAAGTCCTGGAAAAGCTACAGGAATTCAGAGAAGGGCCAGATAACAAGGTAGTGAAGACAGAAAACAGGCTGCCCGAGCAACTGTGCAGATCTGCAGATCTCTGCCTAATCCTAGAGCTTGGGTATGACTGGCCTTGATTAAGTGGAAACACCTCCCTACAGAACTGCCATCTTCATCTGCCTCGATTAGGAGATGACAAGAGCTTCTTGAGCTTGGAAGTGCTTGGGAAAAGGAATTCCAAGAAAGAAAACCAGGAACGCACTCTATCTTTGCTCCTGCCCCATGTGCCCTGCTGTGGCAATGAAAGCCACCAGCCACAGATTCCTGCCCTGCTTGTCCAGTTGTCCTACGGCTCTGTGGTGTCGTGGGCTGAGGCTGTAAGTTCCCGGAGAGTTGGTGAACATGGACAGAATATGTAATAGCTTCCCAGCCTCATGCCCACCCCAAGTTGAGCCGTTAACAAGAATAACAAACAGGTGGACCAAAGATAACTATCAGCTTTATAACAGATGAGCCATCTCACGCCACACACACACACACACACACACACACACACACACACACACACCCTGAGAATTTGGGAGCTGCAGTATTGCTATTGCCTTCTCCCATCCTATTTTTCCTGCTGCTACTTTCCCAGAATCCTCACAGCCAGATCCACCAGGAGCTCACAGCTCCCAAGCCCGTCAAACCAAGCTTTAGCAGGGGGGTTGGGGGAGGGGGGCTGCTGGTAATCAAGTCTGAGGAGACCTGATGGCTTAGAATAATGTCACTGGCTCAGTTATAACTGCTTGGCTGCTGTGTTCTTCCTGGTTTTCCTTCAAGCCAGATGATCAATGAGGTGACAGCTACTTCCCCCAGACCACTCTCATTTCCCTCTTCCAATCAGACAAGGATCTGGTGCCCTCTGGAATGACCTCTAAGAGCTGACATTACTGCTCATGTTGCCTCTGAGTCTGAGCTCTTCCTTCCCTGCTCCAGGCTTGGTCCACTCTGATACAGCTGGACTTCTGCCTTGGTTCATAGCCCCTAATTGTGCTAGAATCCAGTTCTCCTCTCTATTAGATAGTGTGGTGAAAATACTATGTAATAAACAACACCCCAATTTTCGTGTCTTATAAAAAGTTTTTTTTTTTTCCACCCATAGTCTGTGGATTGGGTGGAGTGGCTCTGATCCAGTCTCTAGGTCAGGTACAGGTCAGTTCCTTATGTCATTCACTCTGGCACCAGCAGCTAACAGGCTCTTCTCATTCTAGATGGGAGAAACACGAGATAAGGCTAATGAAAATTTCCTGATTCTTAAGGCCTCAACCCAGAACCAGCCATTGTCAAGTCTACTCCATTCCATTTGCCAAGCCAAGTCAACTGGCCAAGCCTCAAATCAGAGGGATGGGAACATATGTTCCACCTATTCCAGCAGAGTGTGTACAAAGTCATACGGCATAGGGCATGTGGATAGTTCTATTACAGCTAGGGAGTGAAGAACTGGGAGTGATAATCCAATCTCCAACATCTCTTAAATATTTATGTCACCTGCATCTCTTCGTGTGATTTACCCACCTGATGGTTTCTCCTGAATTCTTGGAGAAGTCTACAGGCCTACTTAGCTCCTCAGTCCATACTATATCCTGGCTTTGGACAGGCTAGAACCAAGAGCTGGAAAGCTAGAAAGCTATTGGGGAACCAAGGCAGCGTCTCCCTTCTTTCACTCCCTCTTGCTGTATGCTTTCATTCTGTTCTCTCTGCACATGGGCTTCGTTTTTCTCTCTGGACACCGGCTCTCTCTGCTGCTCCACTGACAGGGGGGGAATAGAGTCTGTTCCAGCCCTGTGGCTTCAGAAGCTCCCATTTCCAGCACCACTCCCCAGCTCAGGTAACTTCCAGAATCCTACTTCCAAAATCCCAGAGAAAGACCCCAGTCAATCACAGCTGAGGTCACGCACCACATAGTTACTCACTCTTCTACATGGAAGAAAAGAGTGGTGTGGGCTGCCAGACACACACACACACACACACACACAAAACCCCAAGACTCCAAACTGGAGTCCTCTGGTCTGACTCTGGTGAGACTATGCGTTTAGTTTGGCCATGGGGTTTTTAAATGTTTTGAATTACTTGACAAAATGTGGAAGTTAAGAGTCTATATGTGAATTCAGAGGTTTTTTTTCCCTTAAAAATGTAAAAGATCTCAACTGGAAGGGAGTGTGAGGGTGCCCTATGGGGCCTGATCGTGTTCTGTTTCTTGAGCTAGCTGCAGGTTATGCCCCATAGTCCATTTGTGAAAAGTTCATCAAGCTCTACACTTTAAATACATACACCTTCCAAAATATATAAAACATCTTATCTAAATTTTAAAACTTTAGAAGATTGGCAACACTGGAGGCACATTCCAGTGTGAAATATGCCTGAAAGCAGGATGAGTCCACTGGAACTGGGCAGTTTTCCATTTTGCCACACTCCCTGCCACTCCTTATTCTCTGCCTGTCACTGAGACTGAGGGTCAGTAGTCATTTAACATCTTGAACTGTTTTCTCACAAGAGGATTAAGAAGAAAGTAACCTTATTTCTTTCACATCCATAACTCTATTAAAAGCAGGGAAATAAAAGAGGCCAGAGAGGGCCATGTGTTTGCAGAAAAAAGGGAAAGGCTTTTGTTTGTTTGTTTGCTGAAGTTAAAAATATTCTTCCAATTTTGTCAAGCAAATAAAGTGGATTGGTATCCAAAGAATCCAACCAAAAAGGCTGTGACTACTATATGGAAACTTAAGGATCTAAAAACAAAGGACTGAAGTTTCAACACAGTTCATTTTTCAATGCAAATAAAATAAGTGATCCAACTGTGAAATGAAGTTATGGAGTAAAATAGGTGAGAATACTGCTCGGGCACCAAAAACATGAATGGTGGATTTGTGAAAGAGTATCTACTGAGGACAAAGAAAAGTCATGCCTCAAACAAAAAAACAAGTATTTGCAAATGAAAGACTAAACAGAAATGCTGTTGCTCAGCAAGATGACGACATGGCTGAGAACTTACAGGACAGGTTGTGTGAAAAAGTTCAATCATTTGTGGCATTTCCTAGAGAGGCTTATAAGAGCGCAGTTAAAATAATACCACCCAGTCAGCCTTATTTATTTATGGTTCCAAAGAGACTTCAGTGTGATTGGAGAACTTTTGGGCATGGTGTCCATCACAGGCACAACTTCAGGAAATGGCTTGGCTTTGTTTGTTGAGAAGTCTTGAAAAATTTAAGACAGACAGGTCAAAATTAATGCGACCGGCTGTGAAACAGAGCTCCTGAAATGGTCAGCACTGACACTGACCTTGTTATCAAGCTTAAATCCAGAGTGGCAAAATTTACGCAATGGAGTAGCTAAATAATTCACCAGGAATTTTGCTGATAAAATAAACAAAATGGAACATATCTTGGACCTAGTGAATTGGATTCACACCGATGGCTAAAAGCATAGAATTCAATGCTTTGCTTGATGCATTAGACACATGATAGTCATAACATTCATCCTTTCTGATAAATTAAGGGTAGCTGGTGTATAATGTTAGAACCTTTTATTTGCAGATGGGAGGAACAGTTGTAAAATAATGAACTGTTCATATCATCTAAAAAACAATACTTACCCCAACTCACCAGCAAAGATTGAATCAAAGAAAATATAAGCAGGGAGCCTGGGTGGCTCAGTCAGTTAAGCATCTGACTCTTGATTTTTGGCTCGGGTCATGATCTCAGGGTCGTGAGATGGAGTCCTATACCAGGCTCCCTGCTCAGTGCAGAGTCTGCTTGAGATTCTCTCTCTCCCTCTGCCTTTCCCCCTGCTCCCGCTTTCTATATCTCTCTATAATAAATAAATAGAATCTTATAAAAGAAAATATCATAAGCCAGCTAACCCATTTGGGTACTTCTCTGCAAGAATCTTCACAACTATGCAAATACGCTATCAAATTTGTTCATTCGTAGTGAAATTATATCTTCAGGAAACTCATTTGGCAAAGAGTAATCTGGCTCACTTTTCCATGCTGAAATCAATTTTCAGAAATGAAAGTGATCATTTAAATGGTTCTCCCAAAATTGTGGGGTTGAAGACAGGATTCCAAAAATGTTTCTAATTTTATGAAAATAAACTTTTGTTATTCAACTCACCTTTCTTTTTTTTATAAGTTTATATTTTTTTAGTGATCACTATACCCAACATGGAGCTTGAACTCAAGACCTGAGACCAAGAGTTGCATGCCCCACAGACCAAGCCAGCCAGACGCCCCTCAACTCACCTTTCTTAATTAATACTGTGGCAAATGGAATTTTTGAACCACAATTGAGTCCTCAAAACTAAATTTTGCAACATTAGAATGCCAAAATTCTACAAATATCTTAGGAGTAGTTACCCTAAATATAAAAACCATCATACAAAGATTCTATCCATGTTCAGCTGTGAACAGCTGTTTTCCATTATGAAACTAAATAAAACTATTGCTCTCAGTTAAAGGATTCAAGGCTGAATTCTATACAACACATAGCAACATGAAATGCAAGACCCGACATTGACATGTTGGGGTAAAAGAAAAAGTGTCACATTTCTGGTTATAAAGCAAAGAAGTAATGAGTTACGAAAGAAAAATAATAATAATTAAATATTTCTATTTTTTTAAATGTTATGTTTTTCCATTTTGAACTTAATATATAATCTCCAATACCATACATGTTTGTATTATGTTATGTTGCTTATGCAAGGGTCAAGTAAAAATGAAAGAAAGTTTTATTACATTTCTACCAGTTGATTTTTCTTATACCTAGCCCACCTTTACTCACTTTTGTTGCATTTCTAAATTCAGTAGAAATCTAAGTTTGCAACCTTTAGGGTATACTATATATTATGTATTATTTTTTTAATATGTGCTCACTTGCTCAATGGTGAAAATAAAGAAAATCCAAAATAGAAAAACAAGCCCACTTACCACCTTGAGAGTGCTTATTAAAAACAAAAACAAAAACATGCATGAAATCATACCACAAATAAAATTTTTATCAATTTTCCATATTTTAAGTGTTCTCCAAGTAAGATTTTAATGGCTGCATATTATTCTGTATTTGTAATATGATTATCTTAACATACTTGCTATTATTGCATATTTAAGTCATTTCCCAGTTAAAAAGCATTGGTCTTTTAATACCAATTTTGGTTCCTTCTTTTTCTTAAACATAGCCATGTTTTTATTCATATATCTTAAACCCAGCACCTCAGTTTCCATTTGTAGTTTCCAATGAAGGCTAGAATTGGATCAAATTAGAATTTTGCAATCTTCTGACGAAGCTAAAAGTATATTTTAAACTGTGAACTCTTCTTGAGCCTGAAAACCCCTGACATTTCCATTGACCCTCAGCTGCATTTTTCTGAACACTTAGTTGGAGTCTTTTATTTAGAAGTGAGGAACAGTTGTAAAATTACTAACTTGTTCACATCATCCCCCCCAAAATAAATAATTTATTATTATTATTATTATTATTATTTGCTCAGAGGATAATAGTTTTTTTTTCTTTTTTATTTTATTTATTTATTTGAAAGACGAAGATCACAAGTAGGTAGAGAAGCAGACAGAGAAAGAGGACGAAGCAGAGAGCCCAATGTGGGCCCCGATCCCAGGACCCTGGGATCATGACCTGAGCCAAAGGCAGAGGCCTTAACCCACTGAGCCACCCAGGCGTCCCAAGGATAATAGTTTCGTATGATGAGGGGTCTCGGCTTGGTTCATTTGCTTATAGAGACTCCCTTGAAGAGAGCCAGAGCTATTCCAGAAGGATAAAAGCCAAGCCCTCCAAGTCAGGATGCCTAAATATGGTGAGAGACAGCGTCTCTCTGAGGTTAGAACCAACAGCCAGCTGCGAGCCAGCCAGCCCAGATACCACTGCTATTTTTACCTTCTTAGGCTTGTGTCACCTGACTGCCCTTGCCTCCAACCCCACTCCCACCACTCTTTGCATTCATTACTAATGTCCAAAAATCTCACACCTCTTAGTCCTAGAAGAGATATAGGAAGCCTCCAATCTAAGCGGGGATGCAGTCCTGTCAATAAGGAAGTCCTGCTTAATTATGAGATCATCATCACATCCCTGGGAATCCCTAGTTAGACAAGGTAACCACCATCAGGAAGCCACTGGCTTGATGAAAGAAACCCAGTTTGCTGCCATGATCAAAGGTTTCCTAGGGCACCTAGCTGACTCAGTCTGGTGGGGCATATGACTCTTGACCTTGGGGTCATGAGTTCAAGACCCATGTTGGGTGTAAAGCTTACTTAAAAAAAAAAAAAAAAAAAAAAAAGGTTTCCCAGAGAATGTACATTGAGTGAGCAGTAAAAATAAGCAAGAACTTGCAAAGTTCTTGGGAAAAGACCTTCAGATCACGTGGGCTGACGCATCAAGACAGCAGAGTGAGACAAGCAAAAAAGAGTGTATACCTTTTGCAGATGGACAAAGGACATCATGAGCTGACCAGAGAAAGAGTCTCTAGAGTAACTATCTTTGAAAGAAAGATAAAGATATAAATTGAACAGCTTAAGAGTATGTTTTTAAGTAAAAGAAGAATCAAAATTTTCTGGCAAAAAATCACATGCATTCACTTTTTCTCCTCTGTGAGACCCCATGAAACCAAATTTTTTAAAGATATAAATGCTTAATAAAGAAAAAAACAGGAGGGGTGCTTCAGTGGTTGAAGAATTTCAGCCCATCCCTGGAAATGTTAA
The DNA here is from genome assembly GCF_002288905.1 of Enhydra lutris kenyoni. NCBI lineage: Eukaryota > Metazoa > Chordata > Mammalia > Carnivora > Mustelidae > Enhydra > Enhydra lutris. The sequence goes on from NW_019154143.1 coordinate 8,684,839, forward strand.
CAGCAACAGAAAAGAATTCGCTGATGAAGCAAAGCAGGTGGCAGTGTAGGAGTTCTGACCTCTAGAGCCTTCCTGGCCACATTCTGGGAAGGGTCAAGACTTGGAAACATCAGAGAAGGTGGGTGATTAAAGTGAAAAGTGAGAGATTAACTTATATCCGTCTATAGAATGGTGACTGACACTCGGCTGACAGAATGGCCTGCAACCAAGGCCAGAGAGAGGGGAAAGGGAGAGGGGCTGGGGGTTGCGGGTGAAGAACAGAGGAGAGAATAGTTGAGGAGAGCTCTTCTCTAGGGAAATTTCACTGTCTAGGAGAATAAGAGTAGCAAGGGTTGTTGGTGATACCTCAGAGTAAAGAAAGTTCCACTGTCCTAGGATTTCAGAAACCCGCAGCATAACGGCTAGCACCCATCCGCAGCCTCCATTCTCACTCTGACTAAAGCCTTCCAGCGGCCTCAGGCATACTGTTTAGTCCCTCATTCTGTGATTAAGTGACAATCAAGGATCCCCAGATACTGAGGAAAGCCTGCAACATGAAAGAAAATTAATAGACAGCTAGATCCTCATCCACCATAACCAGAAGTCAAAAGATAATGTCTGAAGTTGATAAATCAAGGAAGAATGGTATAAGCATATTATTTAGAACTAAAAGCAGAAACAGATAAAAGTATTCTCAGTAGCAGGACAGGAGATAGGGCAGTGAAGTGGGAAGGTTAGGCATCTGTTGCTTTTTATCATAAGCCCTTTGATACTATTTGGCTTGTTTTTTTTTTAACTTTTTAAAAATATTTTTAAGAAAGGGTCAGATTGTGAAGCTATTACCATAAAAGGACACATCAAAATAATTCATTGCTATGTAACTTAACTTTTTGCTCTTGAAGTTTCGTTTTTTGCTCGTGAATTTATTTTAAGCAACCAATGCAAATGGAGATTCTCCAGCAGTTATTTCATACACGTCCATATCAGGTAGTAAGTACTTTAGGTTTCAGGGAATTGTTACAGAGAAGGAACCAGATTATATTACCCCTAAGTAATTTAATGGAGGGGTTTTGTTTGTTGGTTTGTTTGCCAATTAAATCAAGAAGAAAGAAGAAATAAAGATTTAAAGGATCAGGTCAGAGTCCTCAACCACCCCCAATATTTCTTGAGCACATACTATGTGCCAGGCAATGTTCTAGATGATAGATATGGCATAATGACTGGACAGACAAGGTACTGTCCTAAAACTAACATCCTACTAGGAGATGGAAGACAAACCACAAAGAAACAAATAAATAAGTGGAGATCTCATTAGATACTGTGAAGAACCATGAAGAGGATTCAAATGGTTTGATGATAAAAAGTGGTTCAGTAGCTATGTTACTGTAGATGATCAGAATGTCATTACCCATATTTGAGGGATGACATTTAAGCTGAAATCTAAATAAAAAGCCTTGTAAAGACTGGGGGGAGGGGTGGGAGAGAGGAGAACAACATTCCAAGTAGAAAAGCTCTAAGTGGGAAAGGGATAGAGCTTTAATATGGCATATGTATACATTCTAAGAACAGAGAGAAGGCCATTCTAGCTGAACTTCGTAGACAAGAAGGATGAGAAGAAAATAACAGGATGATGTAGGAAATGCAGGAACCAGATCATGTTGGCTTTCTAAGTCATAGTAAGGAGTCAGGATGTTACTATAATCATAACATTGCATAAGGAGAGCCTTAGGCAAAGAGAGACTTGATCTGATCCTGGTTTTCAAACCACTTCTGACCCTAACTGCCCAGCCTACCCAGAGAATAGTGAGAAAGAATACTTTGTTATTTTTAAGTCAATAGGCTTTGGGAGTGGTTTGTTATACAGCAAAAGCTAACTGATACAAAAATACAGAAAAATCAGTTTACCTCTCACAAGGAAAATATTCTCAAATCACACACTTCGGGCTCAGGGCTATCTCCCTCACTGATAACTTTTGAAAAGTTTCCATCTTTTTCTGCCTAACACATCATACATCTATTGAGTCTCCCTTTGGATCCTCACCTATCCCAGGGGACAAAATATTAATGGCCTTGCTCATGGTAAGAGCTGATCCTGTCAGAGGTGTGTACAAAGGGATCTGAGCAGGTGACAATGGAACCCAAGTTAAGCATGGGATGACAAAGAGTAGATGCATTGCAAATGCTGGGTGGGACCGACAGGAGTACCAGGGAGGAAATCTTCTTGAGCAGCTCTGCTCTGAACCCTGCCCTATCCAAGAAGTTTTCACCCAGCCAAGAGATCCATCACCCAGTGGAGAGTCCACGGGCTTGGTAAGAAAGAGTTTACAGCTTCCTTCCTCAAAAGTCTCCAAGATAAACAGAATAAACACCAGTTGGTCTCAGCTGGTCGCACGTTGGCCTGCCTGGAGGAGGGGGATGCCAGAGATAGCTTCTTGAGGTTGCTTCCAGCCCTGCATTTCTAGGAAATAGACAATTATGAACAACATGGATTTTATTATCGTGACATCTCTAAGGTCTCTGCATAAAGCCTATATTTAAAAATATAAACATGTAAGTGAAAAAAAATGTCAGGGGAATAAATATTTGTCTTAAAAGAGACCATCTGTTTCAAATTTTTATTTAAAAAAAAAAAAGCAACATGTGTTTTATTTTAAATTTGTATGTGTGTTGTTATCCTTGGGTTAAGTATTAGGTAAATAGACAGAAGCATTGAGAATCCATTTTCCAGCAAATTTTGGTTAGAAATCCTTGCACACGTGATGCAGGAGATAATTTGGGGGCTAATTGGAGCTTTGTGGGCAGCCAACCCTTTGCAGCCCTCTACCCCACTCAGTCCCTGTGTGATGGGGACGAGGGTTTCTCTGGCATGGCTGTTTGTTTTGGACAAAATGACATTTTACACCTCAGCTGACACAACACATTGCCGGCTGCTCCCGGGACAGCCGGGAGCTTCCAAATGTGGGTGCGGCCGGCATGGCAGAACCGCACAGCTCACTTTTGTTTGGACCTCAGATGCAGCCTCAAATCTCAGTCAATTTGGACGCAAATCCTTTTTGGTTGCTGTAACCAGGCTGGCTTGGTGGGAAAGTGGACTGTCAAAATGACTGTGAGCCGGTCCTGCCAGGCAGATGGGCGGAAACACGAGAGAGGTCATTTCAGAAAGGGGGTACAGCATAGACTTGTGATGGAGTCTGGTATACTTTGGGAAATGGCATCCATTTGGGGCGGGGGGTGCTGCAGGGTAAGGAGTGCAGGGAGATGAAACTGGAGTGGTGGCTGGCAACCGTGAATGTTCACTTTTTGTCCCTGCCTCGTTCCTTCCTATTAGGAGCTGCCTCTTCCCCCATTCATTCCAGGTGGTTCTGGGGGTGCTGCTGAGGTCTCCATTCAGAAGATGCCATCATCACCACCATCCCCGGACGCAGCCATTTGCCGAAAAGTGCTCATGGGACCCAGTGAGGGCCAAACAGGGTCCTTTTCAGGGGAACTCATAGAGGTCCATGAGAAAAAGGTCTTTCCTCCTAAGATGCTGGGCCGAAAGGAAGCAAGGCATCTTTCTCGTTTTCCTTGTACAGAGACCTCCTGCTCCTGAATTAAGACCAGCAGAGTGAAAAGGAAAGAGGAGAGAGAGGAAGTTGATTGATGTTATTTCAGCTCCTGGAATTGTTTCCATTTTTACGAAGAGTGGTCAGTGTTGTGTTTCTGTCTCCTGCAACTAAGAAATTATTGGCTAATCCAGTTGGAATCAGAAGCAAAAATTAAACTGGCAACAAGAAGCAGACAACCCCACCTGATACAGTCAAGAGTCCAGTGGTTCCCTATGGTAGAGAGAGCCAGCTGCCTACCAAAACATTCACTGCCACTCCATCACAGAGGGCTGTTCCTGGGAATGGGATGCCCAGCTAAGATTACATTTCCCAGCTCCTGCTCCTGCCTTGTATCTAGACATGGTGTAAGAGGCCCAGGGCCTGAAGGCACCACAGCACAGAAGGAGTGTGTACCTCTGACACATCACACAGAGAACAGTCACCACCAAAAAGGAGCATCCGCTCTGGACAGCTAAAGTCAGTGAGAAATAAATTTCTGAGTTTGAGCCACTAAGTTGTTTGGGATCCTGTTGTTACAGCAGCTCATGTTCCCCTAATTAACATGTCTCCTTCAACATTCTGGAACTTGCTTGCAGTCCTCAAAGTCTGTGCCTCATTGCTTTACTCATTAGTGCTACTCAGATCAGCGACTACTGAATCTGTCACCACCACATCTGTTAGTTTCACACATTTGCAGAGCACCTACTATGTGCCAGGTCACATACCAACTGTTCAGAGTTACAAAGGTAAATTAGGCCACATTTCATTGACTCTAAGTCTCCCTTGATTGTGAGACTCATCATTTTTCTAGATACCGCTAAAAGAAAGTCTCCACCACAGAGAAAATATATTGACAATAAAAATATGACATGTCATCAAAAGCTACTCTAATTTCTGAAATGTGATTGAGTGGAATTACAATCACAGAAATGCGATTGAGTTTTAATGTGCATCTTTAAAATGAAGAAATGCAGTATTTCTCACCTTCGCAAATGGAAGCTCTTGTGGGGGTGGGGGGCAGATAAGCAAATAAACAGGTACCACGTGATACAAATGCATGAACTGGTATGTAGACCATTCAGCTGGAACTCAAAGAAGCAGGTGACGTAGCCACAGAAATGGGGAAATCTTCACAGAGATGACATTTGAGCTGCATCTTGAAAGAAGAGGAAGGGAAGGGAGTGACAGGAGAGAGTCTCCCCTGGGACAGCTGGGCCAGTGGGTCTTCAAGATGCCTTATCCAAGCCTTGGGAGAGGCTTTCATGATTCTTCAGAGACTACAATGGTTTAGCAGAACCTCAAAATACTGTAGCAGTAAATTCCAATCTGACAGCTTTATTTTCTGGATAAATGGAGGCTAATCCTTGAGGTGCCAAGGCATAACTTTAACTGGATATTTTTTAGTGGAAATCCTTCCAAAATGTACCATAGTAAACCCCTGGCATCTGCAAGGGGTACCACAAGGGGTCTTGGTGAATCTCCAAATTCACAAATGCAGCTAAGTCTGGACAGACTCCTGGCTGCTCGAGACTCACATTTATATGAAAAGCCCCAGGCTGCCATGCAGCCTGGCACGGCACATCACCCATGGGCTCACCAGGTTTCCTCTTGCTTGATGAGCAATTATATGTAACCAGTACATGGGGCACGCATGACTTATGATGTAATCAAAACACAATCTTATTCTCGTTTCCCATTATCCCTTTAAACCTGATCCCATGTGGGTAGTCTTCCTGTACAGCCAAATGAAAACTCCTGTGGGTCCATGACTTTTTAGTTCAGCCTTGGGTGGTTGACACACGAAGTCACTTGAAATGACAGACACGGTCCTAATTCAATAACCAGTTCCCATTTCTATATAATAATTAAAGTTAAGAACGTGCCTTCCTCCTTCCCCCCTTGTTCCACTTTGCTTTGGGCCAGAAGCTGTCTTTGGAAGGGAGGGAGTGGATGGTGTCTCTATCTGCTTTGTGTGTCTTTTACAGACACACACACACACACACACACACACACTGTGGGGAAAGAGTCCGAGCACTGTAACCACTCTCTCCAGAGAAATCTGCTTTCTGATCTATTCTTCTCTTCACTGCCTCAACCATTTTACATTCTCAAGATGGACAAGATGGTGTCAGCAGTCCCGTTCTCTTTGCAAATTCTGCCAGTGATGAGCTAAATAGGTCATTGTGCATCTATTGTTCCTTGATGTCTCTCATTTTTATTTCTAACACCTTACGGGATACATTATTGTTATGGACTGAATGTTTGTGTTTTCCCTCCAAATTTCATGGTTTGAAGCATTATCCTCCAACATAATGGTATTTGGAGATGAGGACTTGGAGAGATTAATTAAGGTTTGATGAGGTCATGAAGGCCCTCCCTTCATGGGATTAGTGGCCTTATAAAAAGAGGAAGACCTCTCTCTCTCGCTCTCGCTCTTGCTCTCTCGTTGTCTCTCCCCCTCCTCTCTCACTCTTTCCTTCATCACCTCCCAACAACCCCACTCTGCTATGAGAGGACACAGCAAGATGGTAACTGTCTACAAACCCAGAAGAGGGTTCTCACCAGAACCCAGCCCTGTCAGCACCCTGATCTCAGGTTCCAGCCTCCGGTGAGAAAATAGGTTGCTGTTGTTGAAGCTGCTGGTCTGTGATATTTTGTTACAGTGGCCCAAGATGACCAATACAGTTACTAATCAGAGTGCTCATTGAAATCATTTTACAGACTGCTTTCTCTAGTTTCTGTGTCAGGCACATAATAGAGCTCAAAAATATTTATAAGATGAATGAGTGACAGTCCAAAGAATGAGAGAATCCCTCAATCCAGATGTCCAAGCCACTGTGTGATGTCACATTCCATTCTACATGTGTGTGATTTTTTTGTCTTTTAAATACGCAAATAATACAGGAACACATTCGTGTGTGTGTGTGTGTGTGTGTGTGTGTGTGTGCTAAACAACATACAAATAAGTAGAGGAGAAAGTAGACACTGCCCTTCACCAGTCTCGGCCCCTGCCCATCGCTCTTCCCCACTAAGACAGCACGTGCACACCGTTAGCGTGACCTGTCTCTTATGGACCTGCCTCTGTGTCCACCTGCCAGGAAACCCGCATGGCGTGTGGCGTAGTATCACGCATGCAGGTGGTGCTGCAACTTTCTTGTGTATCCAGTAGGCCTCCCTCTGCCAGCATATTCCTTACCCTTTTAAGTGGTGCATCATGTTCCATAGTGGAGACATACCCATGAAAGGTCATTTCAGGTGTTTCTAAGTCTTTCCTCCTACAATGTTGCCAAATACATCCTCTGACATGCCTCTTTAGGCTCATGTACAAGTGCTTATGTGGGTTAGAGGATTTATGCACTGGAAGTCTGGATTGCCTCTGCCACACTGCTCTCCTCGGGACAGGGTTGACACCCTGGGCCTCCAAAAATTTCCCCCACTCACCCAATGCGGAATATTTTAAGCCTTCCCACGTTTTTATCAATCTGATGTTAGAAAAAACATCTCGTTGTTAACCTTTTAATGCAAATTGCCTATTCTTATTCTGTGCCCATTTTTCTATGGGGTGGTTTGCCTTTTAATTGTTATTTTGTGGTTATTAACTCTTTGTTATATATGTTACAAACCCTCTTTCCTAGGCTGTCATTTGTCCTTTAATTTTGTTCATGGTGTCTTTTTTTTGGACAAAATCTTTTATTTTTATGGAGTCAAATATAACAAATATCCCTTTTTGGCTTTCTTTGCTACTTCCAAGATAAGCAAAATATTCACTGATATTTTCTTCAAATATTTTGAAAGTTTTTGTTGTTGTTCTTCGGGTTTTTATTTTGCTTAGCTCCTTATTCCACCTAGAATAGATTTTTATATATGATGGGGAAAGGGGGAGCTAATTTTTTCCTAAATTTGCAATGGTTCCCAATTTCATTCATTAAGTAATCTGGCCATTCTCCCCATATTGGCAATGTCACATTCCACTGCTCACTAAATTACCACCCAGGGACATGCACACGTGTGTATGACTGATACTCCACACTAACTTTTCCCAAATATCTCTTTTCCTAAACTTCTTCAGTTCCTTCGCTAGCATCAGGAGTGGGCTTTGGGAAACAGCTCCTTGGCTTTTTCTCATGGATAGACATACATCGAAGATTTTTTTCATGTCCATGATGGAAAACATAATACAAATGTGTGAGACCATTAGGAAGAGGCTCCTTCCCCAGACCAGGTTTGCACGGTCAGCACACCAAATGCATATTTCAGCAAATACTACATTCTAACATGTCAGGGAGCATGCAAGCTATGCAAGCTTCAGACGCAGTTATTCCGTCCCAGCCCACTGCCACACTGCGTCCCTAGGGCAGATCAGATTATGTTCCACTGTTGTTGACCTGGAGTGGACCCTGGTCTAGGCTGCTACTTAGGATTTGGACTGTTGATACCAATCGAGAACACCTCTGAATGATGAGAATGACCATCCACGGCAGTGGGATTCTATTTCTGGCTGCAGAAAGTGCGCAGACATGTCATAGAGGGATGTGTTCTGGAATTGTCTCTTTCTAACTTGTTTCCTATGGATCTCCTGGATATCCAAGATGCCAATCCCAAACTCCTCTGCTTCCATGCCGAGCAATAAGAGGCATTCTTGTAACTTAAATGATGTTTCACTGTCTCAAATTAGAGGCAACCTGAAAATAAATTTGCCATGCCAGGCAATGATTTCCAGAAAGCCCTCAGATCAGCTGTCCTAAAAACTAAACATGTTATCTCTATGAAGCATTCCACATTGTAACTGATTCCCAAATAACAACCCAGTACAAGTTACCTCATTTAGTTACCTTGGCACTAACATAGCATTTGTCTTGGATAGGGTCCTGACAGTAGCGTTGCCCAAAGCCAGGCATGCTCTGGTGTTTTGCCAAGATTCTATTTGGCTGTGGCAAGAGTCTGGTTATACCAGTCTTAAACATTCTTAGCTATGGGCACTACTTCAGCCATGTTCAATGAGGTAGGTTTTGGGGGCTCAGTTTGGCCATTTATTTATGCCCAGGAATGGGCTTGAGGCAACTCCGGAAGAGAGTCCTGGTCTTGCTGGTGGCCAGTGATAGGAGGACTCAGTTTTCCCAAGGGATGCCAACCTCCCCCCACCAATACTCAACTCTCAGTTAGGACATGTGGCTAGGTACTCAGAGGATGGCAGAGAAAGCTGCCCTTTAGGTCCAGCTGGGAAGTGCAGTGAGGACACCCCACCACTGAATATTTATTTAAAAGCCCTGCTGAGAAAAAGCACTATCCTGAGAGGATTGCTGGGAGGATAAGCAGCTCATCCATGCTTCCAGATTTTATAAACCAATCCCAGGATCCCTCCAGAGCAACCGCAAGGCAGAGACCTGGAGCCCATCACACTGGCCCCAGCAGAATTGCCTCTGCTGACCTGTTCTTGGTGTAATGCCATCTACATTTCTTAATGTAATTACAAGAGCTGGTCCCATGAAAAGCACCATTATATTTGGGGTAACAAGGCTGCTGAAGACATTGTTCATTACCTCACACGGGTGTTTTCCTTATTAAGTATCCTCAGGGGTAATTCCATCTAAATCTAGTACTCAGAATAGTGCTTCTCCCAAGCAACTGGTTCACTTGTATGTGGCACGATTTTCTAGAGGGTGCTGTTAGGGATTCTAGGGCAAGGGGCAGTTAACTGGTGTTCCAGGAAAAGGGGGCTCCATAGTTGAAAAAAAAAAAAAAGTACAAATTTCTAGGACAAAATTAGTTGTTTTGTCTTTACCACAGAACTCCTCTGCGTCCCTAATAAGTTAATGTGCTTTATATAATGTTACAAATCATAACATTCACTTGGTGACTGGTGATCGTAATAACAGGCCAGTCTTGGGTCGGGCTCTGACCATAGAAGCCAATATAGATGTTTAGACGCCACAATTACCTTCTCTCACCTACCCCGAGACTTCTGACTCGCACTGCCCAGCGTCCTTTCAGGCTGGTTAGTGGTTCCGAAGTGTGACATGATGACTCTTGGGTCCTCTCACTTGCTCTCTCTCCCTCCACCCCTCCCCACACCTGACTCCACCCCAACACAGGCACACACGCTGGAGAAACTTCTGGGTCCTTGGACGTTCCACTGCTGACCTGCAGGGTGGCTGTTTCTCTGCATGCTCACAGACTGTCTCGGTTCCCATGTCACAGGCTGTCTGCTCTTGTCTCTAGTCTCCCCTGCTCTGGCTTGTCAGGGTCTCTCTGTTTCTTTCTTTTCTCTGGTGTCACCCAGCTATTTCTGGCAAATTTGGCAAGACTTTGAGGGAAAATGCTGACATTTTATAGACATCACTAGGTAGTTAAGATTCTGCTGTCCTACTGTGCAAGCAATAGACTCATAGAGGACATAGTTTCCTCTTAGGATACTTTGTCAAAAATTTGTGCTCATGTTTGTTGGAGCTCCAAGGCTGCCACTTTGCAAAGAGGTTGTTTGTTCCTCTCTCCACCACTGTCCATGACCCACCCGCTTTCTGGATTCAAGATTAAGGGAATGCCTCAAGATTCTAGAAAACTACATTTTGATTATGGCAGACTGTCACTTATCAATTCCCCTCTCCCTTAGCAATAGAACCCCCAAGTTTTAGGTAGCATCTGGCCACCTAGAATAAATAATAGAATTCCCAACCAGTTTTGCAACTAGAAGTGAACATGTGACTAAGTTCTAGGCAGTGAGATGTAAGTAGAACTGACATTTGTAACTTTTAGGACATCTTTAAAGGCTTGCCTTTCCTAATATAACTCTTCTTTCTGGTAGTTTGAATGTGAATGTGATGGCTGGAACTTTTGCAGCCATCTTAAACTTTGAGGTGACCCACCAAGGAAAACAGAGCAGCAAATGTAAGGAGACTAGGTCCCTGACAATTATGGACCCACCATACAGCCCTACACTCCCTAATTCTAGACTCTTTATGTGAGCGACAAATATTCACCTAGCTTAAGCTTCAGTTATTTTGAGTTTTTCTCTGTCTTAAGCCATACTCTGTCCTAATTAAAACACTGGGTAAGTGCAGTTTTACCAGAATAGGAAAGAGCCTGGGATTCATAGCCAAAATTTAAAAGGACTCTCAAGAAGGAACTTTCTAGTTTTAAAAAACAAAGAGAGCATGTGAACAGAGAGTGAGAGGTAAAGCCACTTTGTCCACAGAGGTAACTGACCAGAGTCGTGCTGGGGGCCTCTGTTACTTCAAGCACAGTTCCTGAATCAGCACCATCAGTATTTTCCAGGAATTTATTAGAAAAGCAGACTCTCAGGCCCACCCCAGACCTATTAAATCCAAATCTGGAGAAGTTCTCTAGGTCGATTCATCTGCACACAGAAGCATGCATAGGGGGACTTTGATTTCACATAGAGACAAAAATCAAGGCCACAGTTCCTATTCATCACAAGGAGCTGAAATTGGAGACACTGGCTGGCCACCCCAGGGTGTGCCCAAGGGGAAAGAAAAAAGAGTTTATGAATGAAATTGGAGCACTTAGTCTGTAAATGCTAGGATAAAACCTAAAGTCTCACACTTCTTAGCAAGAATAACCAAAGTCAACAAAATAAAGTTAGACTGGTCTAGAAAAGAGAATTCTATCATGCAGAAACTACCCCAGAGGGATATCTCCAAGTCCTAGAGAATACATAGAAGTGGCAGAAGATATTTCCTGCTGAGGATAAGTCAAAAGTTACAAAGCCACAGGGAGATGCAAATGTTAAAAGTGAGAAAAATCAATCCAAATGAATTCCTGAATATAGAGCACTGTGAAAAGGAATTTAAAATAAGTTTGCCTAAAACATTCTAAAGCTAGAAGAAGAATGTAATCTATAAAACAAGCACAGAACAGTATGGTTGGAAAAAGAACTGAAATGAAGTTCTAAAAATGAAAAACATAATCATTCAAATTAGAAAACAACAATTTCTAGGGGCAGGTTACATTGTCCACTGACACAGCTGTGGAGAAAATCAGTGACTTGAAACACAGATCTGAGAAAATCATCCAGAATACAACACAAACATAATAAGCACATTTTTAACATTTGAAAAAGAAAAAATATATGGAAAAGAAATTGAGAAACATGGAGAATGTGTTTAATGGTCTGTCTCTGGGGCACCTGGGTGCCTCAGTCCGTTAGAAGTCTGCCTTTGGCTTGGGTCATGATCCCAGGATCCTGGGATCGAGTCCCATGTCTAGCTCCCTGCTCAGCATGGAGTCTGCTTTTTTGCCCCTCCCCAGGCTCATGCTCTCTCTCTCGCTCTCTCTCTCACTCTCTCACTCACTCCCTCAAATAAATAAAGAAAATCTTAAAAAATAATAATAATATTCTGTAATTGTCAATTGGTGCCATAGACAAAGAGACAACACAGAATAGAGTGAAAGGTAAAAGATTTTAAGACATGAAGGTGAAGGACCTTCCAGATTTGCAAAAGAGGTTCTTAGCCTTGGGTTGGAAAAGCACACAGAGTAAGTAAAAACAAATACAAACTTAGACATGTGCTTATGAAACCACAGAACATCACGGGAAAAAATAAGACTTTTAAAGATACCAGACAGTAGAACAAGATTATCTTCAAAGAAATGTCTATCAGATTCATATCATTCTTCCTATTGCCAACAATAGCTGCCAGAGACAGGGGAACAATATCTTAAAAGTGCTAAGGGGGGGGAAGGTCCATCTGCAGCTCTACATTCAGCTGACCCACATCTGAGACGAGGGACAAAGGGAAGATACTTTCAGAAAAAGATTAAGAGTTAACTAAACGCAGATCTTCACAGAAGGACTACTAAAGGAGGACTTCGAAAAATGAAAAGTGAGATGGCATCATAAGAAGCAACTGTGTACAAAAGAAATAATAAGCACATAGGTAAATCTAAATAGGGACAGATTCTAAAAATAGTAATAAAGACTAATGGTGAGTAAAAATATGGTGAAACAAAATACTAGACCAGGAAATTTGGGGGCACGATTAAAAAATCTTAAGTTCTATGTCTTACTAAGGAAGAGAATAGAGATATCAATTAACCTAAAATTTGTTCACAAAATATGAAGTAAGTATGGGTGTTAATAATGTTAGGGAAACAACAAAAATAATAGAAATACAACGTGTAGTTCCCACAGTGGGAGAAATACACAGACTTGACATGGACACATACTCATAAAGTGAGTGCAAAATCATGGATTGAAGGAATGCACATTGATTTCATGATAAAGCTTGTCTCCAGATGAGATTGAAAGGCAATTCAAAGAAGATTTTAGCATCATCGGTACCATTTTTTTTTCTTGAAAAACAAAATCTGAGCAAATATCCAAGGCAAAATGTTAATATTCACTTAAACTTAGCAGTGAAATGGTGTCGTCTTGTTCTCTATACCTCTCTGGAATTTAAATTTATTTTTCTCAATTAAAAAAAAATGTTTAAAGGAAGGACATACAAATCCAAAGGGTTTCTTGTATTTGCTTAAGGATGATGAAGGAGGGACTAGAGAGCCCACCTCTGCACTAGAAGAATGATATCTTCTATCCTCTGGGGAGCATCCAGGTGTTACAGGGATGGGAGAGGTTCCTGGGCCCTGTCCCCACTATGCCTTGGTCTTTGCATCTGCTTGGTTTTATATAACTTCCCACAACAGCCTGCGCACACCCTGCATGAAAACAACAGACCTATAGGACTTACTTCTGGCCCCTGTAGATGGTGTTCAGGGACCTCATGAGATGTAGCAAACTGAGTAGGGGGCAAGAGTTTGTTGGTGTCAATGGAAGGTGGGGTCAGAGAAAGAGGCCTATGCTATGTGCCACATACACCTTTGTATCAATTATCTCATTTCATTAGAACTCATAAACAGCTCTTTAAGATAAGTATTATTGTCTTCACAGAATTACTATTTTCCTGTGGCCTCTCTTCCCCATGAACTGCAGAGTTGGATCTGCAAATAATAACAACAGCAACACCACCAATAATAATAACAAAACAGCAATAATAACAAGCCATGTGCTCTCACTAAGGCCTCCAACTCTGCTGTCAAAGCTTGCTCATGTTCCCTCTGCCTCCCCATTACCCCTGTCCTCTACTTCTAACTCTGAAGGACTTCCTGTCCCCTGCACCCATGTGGCTGGCTGGCCTGAGTCTTCACAGTTGAGCTGCATAACTCAGCCCTGGCTGGGCCACTGACCCTTCACCAGCTTGATTTACCTACAACCACCAAGTAGCTTATGTCACCTTGCAATTTACCCAGGCTAGGAGTGGAGCAAGAGAGGTGAAGCCAGGAGGTCCCACATTTATCGCTTCAGTGTGAAAGCAAGTATCTGTAGGACAGAGATGGGACCTAACATCTGCAGCATGTCTGCTCCGTGCACTGCACTGGCGGCTTTGCACATATTTGCTCATCTGACCTTCCCAACAAGCCCACAGAGTATCATTAGCCCCATTTTAGATGTGGAAAGAGAGGCTCATAGAGGTAAGCAACTTCCCAGAATTTAGGAGTTGTTTCCCTGCTGGAAAGAGATGAAGAGACATAGGCTCCAGGATCCTAAATACATGACTCATAACCTTCCATGGCCACCCTTGGGAAGTCCTCCAAGGGTTACAGATGTCCCAGGATGATGAGGAGGATGACGACGATGATGACGACGATGACGACGACATAACAGAAACATTTACTGAGTACTGAACACATGTTATGCACATTATATACATTACATTGTGTTAATATCTATAACAGAGTTACCACATAAGTACCATAACGACCCTCATTTCACAGTCAAGAAAACTGGAGGCTGTAATCTTAAGGGTTAAGTCATTTGCCCACACTGAAGCCTATACAGTTATGGGGTGGGATTTCAACCCAGGTTATCTGACTCTAAAAACCAAATGTGTGACCACTGGAATAGTTAGGGTTAAGTCCCGTATGTGAGAGAAAATTCCAACATAACAGTGACTTAAACAAAACAGCTTATTTCTTTCTGAATTAAAAGAATGCTAGAAACTAATGCTCCAAGGCTACTTGGCATTTCCTATCCTCTGGACCCAACTTATCACTCTGCAATGCTATAGTATATCCCCCTGTCCTCATGTTCTAAGGAGGCTGCTAGAGCCCCAGCCATCACATCTGTATTAGCAAGATAGAGGGGGGAAAGCAAAGATCAAATACCATCTGTCTTTTAAGGATGTTTCCTAAAACCCAACCACAGTAGGCTTAGGACAACTTTATTCTAGCTAAGTCTCTAGCCCAACACTTATTTTGGTGAGCTGGGTGGGACCTAATATAAGCCCCTTTACCAATAGGCTTAATGCCTAGGTTAGGATACAACAGTCCAGTGGCCTCCGTGCATCCTTCTTACATGCCTTATCTTGCCACAGCTGCCACATACAAAACAGTGAGAGAAAGTACACCAGTAAACATCCTTGGTTTTATCCTGCCTTGGGGGAAGAGTGAGGAAGAACAGTGTTTAAATGTATCTTCTAGCAAAGGTGGCATCACTTTTGGATTTGAGCAAGGATTGAGTGATTCCAACTGCCATGTTCCTTCCACTGTACCCACTTCTTTAAAAAAAAAAAAATACTATCCTACAGTAATTATTCAAACAAATAAGTGGGGCCCATAAGGTTAAGTGGCACAGATGTTTCTAAAGCTAGGGAATCATTCTGAGGCTCTCTGACACTGGAATCAAGAGCTCCCTGGTACCGCAGGGAAAGCAAGTGTCCTCAGTGACGTGATGATGGAAGGAACTCTACAGGATGTGACAGACAAGGATGATTCTATGATATGTCCTACCAAAGTCTCACTAGGGTGATGGAACGAAGGAGCCTGCTCACAGGGATCTTTCAAATTCACTGATGTCTACATTTTTCTACTGACTGTGTCCTTCCTGGTAAAGAAATCCCTGACCATGGGATGGTGGCAAATTCTTTTCACTCTTTAAGGGTCTTGTTTCCTCCTGCTCCTGGACCTGGCAGAGACACTGAAACAGGATATTTTGACCCCGCTGCTTGACTCCATTTGTCCAAGGACATTTGCAGTCAAATGTTCTACCTCTGAGCCATATCCCTGTCCAAGGACATTTGAACTCACTCTCGTAAAGATGCCTTTCAGGTTTTGTCCCTCTTCACCTTCTATCTGTCACTCTGTGTTCTCTTTATATCATAGACACCAGAGAAAATCCCCTATGGCAGGAACAGTAACTGATTGTTCCATAGTGATAAAAAAGAAACTGATTAATGAACTCCCTCTTCCTGTAATAGGTGCAGAGAGCTGACTTGATCCCGGTAGGAATCATTTCAATAAAATGAAAATGGAATAAATTAGAAACGCATTAATGGTGGCAGGTATAGAAAAACCATTACAGGAGGCAAGAACATATCAGCTCCTTCAGAGCAAGCAAAACTTGTCCCAGCACTTAGCTCTCAGATAAATTTTTCACATAGAAGTGTCACATTCACCTCTGGGGCTCCTTAAACCATTTGAAGTCACTGACCGTGAATCTGATGACATCTATGAACCCACTCCCCAGGAAAAAAGCACATACAACAATATGATCACATTTTTCTTTCAATTTCTGGAAAGTCACTGTCTGCAGATGCTTATCCATGGACTCTTGTTCAGGAACCCCAGCCTAGGTTCAGGGCATGACAGGGACACCTGCCTCAAGCACTTTCCAGGTGAGAAGGAGGCAGAGAAGGGGAGAAGGGGAAGGATTTCCTGTAGCTAGAAGGGAGCCACCTTGGAAGATTCTCAAGGTGTGGCCAGGTTGAAATATGGCACTGTGTGCCTTTAAGTCTTACCAAACATTGAGAATTCAAAATTTATAAATTCTTCCAGTGGTTTCTTTTTGTACTTCTCTCCCTTCCTCTACCTTTTTTAAATTAAAGGCTCATTTTAATATAGTTCCCTAAAACCCAGCGGTGAGGACAAAGAGAATTTTGCTTTGATTTAGTTCATAGCAAGAGCATTCCCGCTGGCTTTGAGCTGGGGAATGAGGTGAGACCAGAAGGATGAGGCTGGGGGCAGGGCGATAACCCCACAACCAAAGCACTCTACTCCCTGCTTTTCCTGAGCTCACAAACCCCTTGTGCGGAGGAATGAGGAAGGGCTTTGACATTAGACAGACAAGGATTTAAATGTCTCTTTGTCACTGTGTCACTTACGGCTTATATAGCTTGGGCAAGACTATAACACATAATTATATCCAGGCCACAAAGTCAGTGCCTGGCACACTGTAGATCCCAAATAAGCAAGGGTTCCTTAAGAACTTAGGCTTTAGAGATAGGTCTTAGTCCATTTGGGCTTGTTGTAACAAAAATAGTGCAGTCTATGTGGTTTAAAAACAAACACTGATTTCTCACAATTCTGAAGGCTAGAATTCCAGTATCATGGCTACATAGATTCAGTGTCTGGTGAGAGCTCCCTTCCTGGTTCATAGATGGCTATCTTCTTGACCTAATCACCTCCCGAAGGCCCCACCACCTAGTACCATCATAGTGGGGATGCTTGGGTAGGCAGGGGCATAAACAAACATTCAGTCCATAGCAGAGTCCCACGAGCAGGAAGACCTCAGAGTCCCAGGGTGATAAGGAGGCAGAATGCCTATCTCCTGCCTGGGGCTGCTAGCTGCCCCTTTCCCACCTGCCCACGTCTTGACCGACCATCCAGGAGCAGTGTCGTCTGGTCTGCATACACAGCAATGACAACAACTGCCACCCAAGGTGAAAAGAGACCAGCCCAGACTTTTTCCTAGATGAGATTACTTCCAGAAAGGAAATCTGCCAAAAGACAAGAGCTACCGAGAATGGGGAAGGGGCATGGCATATTGGGGCCATGTGGGGAAAGCTGATTTCTGGCACTGCCCACACCCAAAAATAGCAGAGAACTCAAATGTACCAGGAAGGGGCATCTTCCTTCATAGCTTCCATCCCCAAGCATTATTTAGAGAGAGAATATCCGTGTCCTCTGGAACCCCGAGGGGCTGTACTCAGCTGCACGAGTCTCCCTGTGAGGACCCCTAGGAGACAAGGCTAGCCCCAGGCCCACCCTACCTCCTCTGGGCACACTTCTCTCCGCACATCAAATCAGCCTGAGTGTCCAATCCAAAACAAAAGGAAAGACCATGCAAGCAAGAATTCCCAGAGACTCTCCACACTGATTCCCAGCCACCCCAGCGTTCTTCCCAGGCTGGCCCTCTCCTTGGCAGGGCTCAAGGCAGGCTTATTTCCCCCAAGGTTGTCACAGAGCAATTTTCTAAACTGCGTGAAAACAGAAAACAAACAGAAAACCAAATCCACCAAAGCCGGCATCTCGAGAACAGCTTGGCAGGCAGGAGCAACGTGCTAACAATTTCATGCTGTTTTAAGAGTTTCTAACGAAGCAACATGCACCAACAAACAGATGTGCCCTGATACCAGAAGGGAACACGGGCTTCTAGACACAGACAAAGATTCATAAAACATGAAAACACTCATCAAGAAACGTAGCTTCCAAGCATGCTAGGCCTGGGGTAGCTGGAGGGGAGGCTGTCTCGGTCCGTCTGCCCCTCAGACTCATTCACACAACCATTCATTCAGTCCTGCCAAAGAATTGTGGTCAGCACCTTTGCACCAGTGGACGTGCTGGGTACCTGGGATCCCGAGCAAGGGCTTGTAGCCTGCACAGAACAAAAACAAGGAAACAAATATAATTACAGCATAACATGCTATGTCTGAAATGGACGACAGAAGACCAGAAAAAAAGGTCCGATTCAGTCTGGGTGGGAATCAGAACACTTCTTAGAAAGGTGCCTGGGTGGCTCAGTGGGTTAAGCATCTGCCTTTGGCTCAGGTCATGATCTCAGAGTCCTGGGATCAAGCCCTGCATTGGGTTCTCTGCTCGCAGGGAGTCTGCTTCCCCCTCTCTCTCTGACTACCTCTCTGCTTACTTATGATCTCTCTATCAAATAAATAGGTAAAATCCTTAAAAAAAAAAAAAAAAAGGACACTTTTTAGAGATTTTGATTCAATGTATTTCAATATAATCCATGGAGCCCTTATACACTGAGGACACAGGAGGGGTAAAAATCATATGTAGTTTCTGTTTTCTTGGTGCTTACCCTCCAATGGGGAAAGCAGCGGTCGTCTAAGAAGTGAGAGGAAGCACGTTGACTGTGCTTGCAGCAGGTGATCTGAGAGTATTTATTTGGCACCCACTGTATGCAGCATGGACACACACGGTCCACCAGCCGCACAGGGAAGGAAGCTGGCCTGGCCTCTTATTTACAGATCTGTGGCTTGTGAATGGGTCTTAGTTTCCCAGGGGAATGAGGTCATCTCTGAGTCTCTGTCACCAGGGCTCCACCAACTCCAAGATGACTACAGAGCCTGCCATTGCCCAGGGCCCTGGGCTCCAGGCTGCCCCATGGGACCAGACCCTTGGGAGTATGGTGGGGGCTGACCTGGAGACAGACAAGTATCCATCAGGCGACTTTCAGTTTCTACCCCATTAGCTTATCTTATCACCTGCCTGCTTGTAGTACACAATGATTAATATTTTTGTTACTGAAATTATTGTGAAATGACCATCATATTGCATTTGGGGTTTAAACTTGCTCATCGGATGAATGGAAACATGTAAGTTATAACATGATTTTTGTAATATCCCATTTTGACATTTCTTCTTCATCAAAAAAAAAAAAAATCTTCCTTTTTCTCAAAAAATTGCTGCTGGCCCTGGCCTCTCCTGGCCTGAGAGGTCACTCCAGGTCAGAAGTCCTCCTGCGCCTTGGGCAGTCCTTGCTTCCTGGCAAAGTCCATTAGCTCAGGCTTAATGCTGCCCTAAAGCCAGTGGCCCTCTTTATTAGGGCTGTGTGTCACCTGGTAACTTGTTTATTGCAGCAGCTCTGGCGTGGGGAAGGGAGGGTGGGCGTGAAGGTCACAAGTAGGTGGGAATTGCGCACCTCAGGCCGGAGCCTCCCCTTGGTCATTATTCTCCCAAAATGACCTGTGAGGGGGGGTAGGGGTACCCAGCCCTCCTTGAGCTAACACATGACAAGCCAGCACAAAAGAACTGCAAACAGACCCCTAATTAATGGGTTTGCTTAGAGCTGTTTCCCCATTTAGGGACTTCATCCCGATAATTGCAGGCTCCATAATCATTAATCAGTCACTACTACTTTTCTGGGTGCCGACCACAAGCCCAGCTCTGTTCCAACAACCGTGGGGAGAGAAGAGTGAAGAACAAAACCTTGTGCCTGTGCCAGCTGCTTCATTTGCATGAGCCCTCGGAGCCTCACAAGGAGCCTGATAGAGGCATGTTTCGCCCTCTTTTCAGATGAGGAGACTGAGTCACAAAGAAATCAGCTCACTGGAGCTTAGCAGCTTAGCAGCAAGTGAGGCAGAATTTGAACCTGGGGCTGGCTGACTCCAAAACCTGGGCTCTGGGAGGAGGGAACAGATTAACTGCTCAAAACCAGACCGGGGCAGAAGAGCTCACGGTTGGGTGGGGGCCAAGCACACTCTGGACCCTAGGAGCCCAAAGAAGGGGAGAGACACAGGGCCTAGGTCCTGGGAGAAGGCCTTCCAAAGAGCAGCATCAGAGGCTGGGTCTGAAGGATGTTTATGATAAACTGTGCTCAGGCACCTTCTCCAACCACTAAGTCCAGGGTTGGAAAGGACTATGGAATCTGTGCCTCACTTGGGGCCAATAAATGATCAGTCAAATGTCCAAGGAGGCCATGTACACATACACACACATAACACCACCTCAGCAGTGCCAAACAGTGCCCGGAACAGGCATGAGAAAAGAGGACCTCACTGGGCAGCCAGACGCTGGCATCAGGCACCGATGGGGATTAGGACAAGGGCCAAGCCGAGAGGAGATGAGGAGCCAGTAAGTCCTGGGATCACCCTGGATCTGGAAGGTTGGCAGCTCCAGAATGTCTCAATTTAGACCTTGCCCCAGAACATGAGAAGGGCCAGGGACAGAGGAGAGGCGCCAGGACACGAGGAAGAGCAGGGGCTAACCAGGAGTTGGGCCCTTTCTCCTTTATCAGTCATCCCAGCCGTGTCCCCACTTCTGAGCACTCCCTACCTGAGCCCGGAAACGCACACATGAACCAGGTGTTCAGACCCCTGGCTCTACGGGAAGTGCACACCACAATCCCAGTCGCATTCTCCCGCGAGTTTCTCCTGGGCCCTGGCTCTTTGCACACTGATGTCTCCACCAGGCAGAAAGAGCCCTCAGGCCAAGCCCGTGTCTGCCAGAGATGGACAAATGGGAGCCAGCTGGCTTTTGACCAGCGAGGCCTGTACCAGCCCATCCCCTGAATGCCAGCCACATAGGAATCCCATGGGACAAACCATTCTTCCCTTCAGCTGAGATGAGAATGTGAGCCTGGCCTCAGTGGTCATCCAAGCCCAATTTCCATGGCTCCACACGGCACCACAGTCCACAGTGTGTCCAACAGTCCACAACACACAGGATTTTGCCAACAGGCTGTTTCTGAATTAGATGCAGAGTGAGATGGTCCATAGGAGCAGGCCAACGCTTCCTCCAGTGGCCAGGCCTCTCAGTCTCCAAGGAAAGTACACTCTGGTCCTAGAAAACAGTCTTGGAGCTAGGAGCCAGACCCTGGCCAAGATCTGATAAGCCAAACCCCAAGTAGTCAGCAAGAACCCAGGCCCAGCTCCACTTACCAGTCAGCACAGTTTATCTGGAAAACTACTTCTTGCTCAGATGCTCAGCCTTCAGCAAAATCAGAACTAGGACCGATCCTATATGAGGAGTGGTCCCCGCAAGTGTGAGCTAAGGAGACCTGTCCAATTCTGAAGCAGCTCCCTCCTCTTTCCCTCCCTTCCCTTGGCTTCTCTCCCGATCTTCCACAGACCCTCTGGCTGTTCTGTCCTCAACTAAGTGGCCAGGGAGGGGAATTTAAAAAAAAAAATTTATCCTCTTAATTTGCCATTAGCCACTGAGGTTTCCCTGGATAGACTTCCCCATGCCATGTCCCAGGTGCCTATGGGAGATGTGCTAGAAAGCCCAGCTCTCCACACCGGAGACCATCCAGTAGGAAACAAAAGAACAGCCCAGATTTCCCATGACTTGAATCCCAGAAGAAACACAAAACCAAGTCTGTGACCTTCATTTATACTGCAGTTATTTATTATTCTAGGAAGAAGGTGGCGTCAGGAGGGAGATGGAGAGGATTGCCAACACAAGTTATTTTACGGGAGCAGCCCTCCTGGGGGGCATGCCAGCTCTCCAGCCTCAGCAAAGTCTGCAGAGTCTGATCGGGGGGGGGGGGGGGGGGAGCCTCACCAAGGGGCACCCGCCTTCTGAAGCCCCCAGAGAAAGTGAGCCATGGCCTCCGAACTCGGCCCAGCTTGTTCTGAATCCCGCAGGAGCCCTCCTGGGCTTCTCTTGGGGGCTAGCTGATGGAGAGTCTCAGCTTCAGGGAAGAGACCAGCACCAGCTTAGGTCTGCAGTGGAGCAGGGGAGAGGAGCAAGCAGAGGGCACCCTTCCTGATCATCCTGCATCTTGCTGAACGTCCCCAGCTACCTAACGGGTTCTGTCCTTCCATCCCACCCTCCCTCTCCTCTCTCTCTGGCCCCTCCCCCTCCCCCCAGGCCCTCCCCTTCTCTCTCCACACCCCCGTCTCTAGCTTTCATACTGCACATCTCTTGCACGTGTGTGTCTCTTGCTGGCAGCTGGCTCTTTCCCACTCTGTCCCCCTTAGCCCCCAGTCAAGCCTCAGAGGCCTGCAAGCCAGCAGGGGAGAGGCTGTTTCACAGCTGAATGGAACAGAAAACTCTACTGTTGGCTCTGAATGTGTTTCAGTGGAACCGCTTCTGCTGAAAGCCAGCCACCCTGGGCTCAGACGTGGAAGGGCAGCTTCAGGGACGAGAGCTCTGTCTGGACCCGGAAATGTACTGCCTTCACCCTGCATGTGTCTGAGTCACCTACGCGCCACACGGTCACCTCCAGCCCAAGATGTCTTCCAACTCCCTTCTCTTGACGTGGGTAGCCTCACTTGGGCAAGTGACTGGGAGAAGAGGGTACCTCTGAGGGCCTCCCAGGAACCACCTCAACAGCAAAAACTGCAGAGAAGCGGTCTGGAGAAGTGAAGTCCGAGAATACTGTCCCCAGAACAGGTTCATCCCCACATATCCTCGCCAGTGCTAGCTTTGGGGCATCAAGCCCTATAGATTCCGGAAGGGTGGACCTCCTAGGGACAGGGCTCAAACACACATATGTGGACCTCACCTCAGAAGGCAAGAACCCTCCAGGCCTAAAGGAAAACCTGCCATTCACGAGGGCAGATTTTCCAACGTGAGAATTTAGGGTTGTCCATCAAGTAGGATTGTGAGGCAAAATTCACAATACCCAATTAAAACTGGTTTTCAGGTAAGCAACAAATCATTTTTGATTATAAGTCTTTTTCAAAGTGCCAGGGACATACTTATGTTCAAAAATAATTCATTGCTAATCTGAAATTCAAGTTTAGCTGGGCACCCCTTTTTTATTTGCTAACTCTGGCAAGCCCTACTCTAGAACTGCATGACTCCATAGTCATGGTGGAAGTGGAGAGGGGGTACTATAGGGCCAAAGGGACAAGAAGCCCCAATCATCTCAACTCTTTCTTGTCCCCAGTGGCATTCCCTCACTCTTCAGCTGGGCCCTGGCCATCCTGAGGTCTCCATCTCGACCTCTCTTGCCACCATCCCACCTGATTCCTCAGCTCCTTGCTGAGCTCCTAGCTCCTAGCTCCTGTGGCCCAGATGTAGACCAATGCTTTGGCCCCTTCGTTTGGCTGAACTGAAGTTGAATTTTTCAAAACAAACTTTATTAGAAAAGTAAAGGTAAAAAAATAGAAGAAAAGCATACAAATATTTGAACTCATAAAAAAGCATAGTAGTTGTCACACGTAAGGAGATCAAATATCAAAGCCCTGTGATCAGATAAGTCCAGACACGGTCTGGTCGCTCTTTCCCTTCAACTGTTCTTGAATCCACTGACTTGCAGCAAAGGTTTCTGACCTGACTGGCCCTTCGGTGAAGCTGGCAGAACATTCTGGAACAGAGGCTCTGGTTGGCTGCATATTAGAATCACCTAGGAAGTTTTTTACAGCCTCCCCCAGACCAATTAAATCAAACTTTCTGAAAATAGGGCTCAAGTATCTGGAGCTTTAAAAGCTCCCCAGATGATTCTAATATGCAGCCAGGGTTGAGAACCCATGCACATCAGAAAACACCTGAGAACCAATAAAAAACTACCGATGCTTGCAACCCACCCTCAGAAATTCTGATTTAATTGGTACGGGTTGGGGTGGGGGGGCGGCCTGGGCACTGGGGTTTTTTAAAGCTCCCTAGGTGATTTTAATGTGCAGCAAAGTTTGAGAATCACAGCTCCTCATACTTTAATAGACTTCAGATCTCCCAGAGACCTTGCTAAAATGCAGATGCTGACTCAGTAGGTCTGGGGTGGGACCTGAGATTCTGCATGTCTAACAAGTCCCAGGGTGACACCGCCATGCTGGTCCCTAGGTCGTACTTTGATTTGCAAAGTCCTAGATGTATGATCATTGAGGCTGGATGTCCCTTGGAATCATCTGGGCCACCTTGTCAATTACCTCGGCCCGGGTCCCACCCCCGCGATTCTGATGTAATTGTTATGAGCTGGGACCCTGACACTGGGATTGTAAAACCCTTGCAGGTGATTCTGATGTACAGCCAAGGTTGAGAACCTTGGATGGGGACCAACATCTAGACATCATTCTACAAGTGGCCCTGTGACCCACAGAGGGGAATACCATGCTCTGCAAGCTGTTCTGACTCACCTCTGTTCCCTGTCCTAGCTGGCAGAAGATCCTTTCTTCCTTTCCCTCAGAAGGCCATGCCCTCTAGTAAAAATTCCCTTTCTCCCACTTTAGCCTAAAGAAAGCCTTGAATTCCCAGCTCCATGGCAAAAGAGAAATGATTGACACAGGACCTTGAAACCAATGACTGGCCAGAACCCGCCCACCCGCCTTGCTCTGTCACCAATCCTTCCCTTTGCTCAGGGAGGGGGTCTTCTATCACGATGCCTCTGTCAGAAGAACCCTGGGCCGCCCGCCGAAGAGTACACTTCAGCCTTCCAGTAACACACTAAGAAGAGCAGCTCTGCTTTGACCGGACATAATCAATCATGGGTGCTGAGCGGTTTTCATTACGTGGTAGTTCCCAGGCCAGGTTAACACACGGCCTTTCCCCGTCCCACTTTATGCTTTTGAAGTGAAGCCGTGGTGACTTGTGCGACTGGAAGTGGCCCACAGAGAACCAAAGGACAACGTGGACTTGAGAAAATTATTACTCTCTTTTTGGTGTGACTTCCATGAAATTATTCATGCATCATTTTTGTTTTCCTGGGGGGCTAACCATAAATAGCATATGTAATGCATCTTCATTAGGAGCTTTCGTCCTCTGACAGGGTCTATGTCTTCTGCTGGGAGCTGGATGCTGCCGGCAGGAATGCGAGCCCACGGCTTGGGGATCCGGCGTTTGTGTAAAATATGAACTCTAATGTGTAGAATTTGCAGGTCGCTGAAGTGTCACAGTCTACTGAAATGGGTCTGGAATCAATAAGGTACACATCAAACTCAATTGTGTTTAATTTTCATTGCTACCTAGAGGAAAGCCTCGCATAGCCCTACACAAGTGAAATTAAACATGAAAGCCCGTCTGAAGTGTAGAAGCAGTACTTAAAATGACCTGTAAATAGGGTAAAACATGGCAGCCCAGCCCATCACAACATTATCATTCATTTTTCTTTCCATAGTGGAGGTGACGGCCTCCACAAGAAAATCAGAAGAGACATGAGCACATTGGCGATCTAAAGGAGAACAAAGTGTTTTCAGTTACACACCAGCAGGACTTCCCTCTTTGCACACCCTTGGAGTCTCTTCCAAGTGGAAAATCACACTCTGTCCTTCAGGGGAGAGCAAAGGAGGAAGCAAGTAAAACAAGGCCCTCCTGAACTTGGCCAGCTCCCGGCCCCCCATGCCACCCCATCCTTGGCCAGTGAGATAATGCAAGTTTCAGCTCTCCCAGTGGACATGGGTGGGGGGCAGACACCCACACTGGGCACTTTCA
The DNA here is from genome assembly GCF_002288905.1 of Enhydra lutris kenyoni. Taxonomy (NCBI): domain Eukaryota; kingdom Metazoa; phylum Chordata; class Mammalia; order Carnivora; family Mustelidae; genus Enhydra; species Enhydra lutris. The sequence continues at coordinate 8,710,524 of NW_019154143.1, forward strand.
GCTGACACTGACCTTTCAGTCATGGAAACATTCCCCAGACCGACACTAATCAGGGGCACATCTGGCACTTGGACCACATCCAGATGGGGGTTATGTTGGTCGAGTCAGCATGATAACCCGCTGGGGAGGCGGGGGAGGGGGAGCAGAGCCCTGCAGAGAGCAATCAACATCGATGGCCGGGTGTGTAAGACACGATCATGCTGCGGGCCCAGTGAGTCATAGAATAGAGACGCCCTCATCCCTGTCCACCCACTTTCCCAACCCCCATCAACAGGGGAGAAAACTGGGGAGACCCCAAGAGCCAAAACAACTTCCCCAGACTCCCACCACTGGTCAGGAGCAGTCTAAAACACCAAGGTCCTGACTCCCACTATCATGCACTTCCCATATTTCTACACTCTCTCAAAGTGTAGTGTAGCACACATTATCTCAAGATAATATGCGGGCCAAAGTGATGAAAAGAACCCAGCTGTTTTTCCTCTGCTAACTTCCCATGACTTGCAAATGTCTAGGACAATTTTCGAAGGCAAGACCCCTTGGTCTCCATCTCCTGTGCACGTCCTATCACCCCAATTCTTCCACTGTAGCTTCTTTTGGGGATATGGAAGGAGAGGCTGCCCTTCCAGACTGGTTGCTGGACTTCTACCAGAAAGGAACACAATACCCTCTCTCTCATCCCCAGGACAAGGGACTACTATGGTGACTAAGACCTCATGGTATTGAAGGTTCAGCCGTAGAGGTCAGGAATGACCGAAGATATTGGCCAGTTCTCAGCATCTGCCTTACACAGCCTGACACCTGTAGCAGCCATGAACAGCACTGCTAAAGAGGTAATTAAGCAAACCAAAGCCAGGATAAAAGGGATTATGTCCCCACCCACCCACACAGAAGGCTGTCTCCAGCTGTCAGAAGGAAGTTCTTTCCATGGCCACTGGAGTAAAATCTCCACTCATGTGTACCATGTTTCAAGTCTACCCTGAATGATCCTTCCCTGTATATACCTTCAGGCACAGATAATTATGGAAATTGGGAATCTCTCATCCACCTGCTTAAATCACAAAGAGATTAACAGGATTTTCCAGTATAAAAACTGCAGAGATCTGTTTATCCTTCTCCTCCTATTTGTTATAAATGCCTAAAGACAGGGAAATAACTCAGGTAAAAACAAGACCCATATCAATGATCAGCTTCCCAAAGTAAATTTCTTACCCAGTAACGAATCAGCTTGCCGAACTCCCAAGCACTGTCTCCTCCTTCTACAGCCAGCCTCCATACAAGGGCGGCTATCATCCACCAGCCAGCCAGCTTTGTCCTCTTCTAGAATAATCAGAAAAGAAAATTTTCTTCACCCCAATTAAGGATATGTACCCCCCCACCACCAACCTGAAAATCACCTCTCACTCTCAGACCCTTCACTTCTATTGTCCTGAGAAATAGACTTTATCCACAGGTCACTGAGACAGAAAAATGAGCCTCCTCCTTCTTTATGGGACAGCTTCTGAGTTGCTCCCTCCTCAGGAGGATTTTGTAAGACTCTGCAGGCCCTCCAGGTCTCTGAGAAGAAGCTCACAGACACTGTCACTCTACCTAAGCCAGTGGGGGTCTCTGCCCGTGTAAGCCCTTTTCTCCTCGCCAGTGATTTGGTACAAAGCTATTTCATGTTTCACGCCAAACCAGTAATTCACAACACTCAGCAAAATCTGCCTCCATCAACTGACTCAGCATTCCTGCTTTGCAAGCATAGCCAACCTCCCTAACACCCTGACATCCTAGCCTCCAGCTTCGCTATTTACATCACATGAGAGCTTTGGGCTTAGAAAGCCCAGTTCCCTTGGGTAAAGTATGCGGATGATTCATCCTCTCATCCTGAGCCTTGATATCCATGCCAAAAAGCTTCTGAGATGGGGGTCAGAGAGGACAGAGTGGGGGAGTCCTGCTGCTATGGAAACTAGCGTGCCAGTTTCTAGAGGAGAAAGACTAGCTGTTCTTGGGACACTGTTTTGCCAGGCTGTCCTGTAGAAATTGAGGAAGCTTCTGGCCTGGAGTGGCTGTGGACACAGCCTGGGATCACCATGGAGCCTCAGGCCAACACTGACACTTGCCTGTCCCTTCCATCTCACCTCCTCTCACACCGAGAGGTCCAACCCACCACAGACACCCCATCTGGCCTCCTGGGCAGTAGCACAGCTCCAAGTGAAAAGTCCACTCTATGTCTGTAGACAAAAGGGTCTTGACTAAATTCTGTGTTTCAGGGAGTTAAATTCCGTTAACGGCGGGGGGCGGGGGGAGATGAGAGGGATGACAAATAACAACTTGTCTGAACTTTTTACATTTCTCCTCAGCGCCTCAGTGAGGTTCACAACAAAGTCATCAATGATAGGGAGGGAGACCTCCCAGGTGGGCTGTCCCTCAGTGCCTCAGACAAGCTGACAGGACTCAGAGACTGATTCACATGCTAGGAGGAGCATGGAGTGGGGGATGTGGGGAGAAGGGGTCAACGTGCCAGAGACAGAATATCCAGGAGGGAGATTGATGGAAGGGTCATCAGATGCCCAAAACGGAAGGGAGGTAGGCAGACAGAGACAGTCTCTATCAGTATAACAGGCATGATAAGCTCCAAAAATGGAGGCTTCAACCATTGGAAGGTCCTGGACCAAGATAATAAAACTAAAAAAAAGCTTTGAGAGCTCACTACGTCGTGGGCCACCTGGGTGGCTCAGTCGGTTAGTGTCTGTCTTTGGCTCAGGTCACGAGCCCAGAACTCTGGATGGAGCCCTTCCTCAGGCTCCCTACTCAGCAGGGAGTCTGCTTCTCCCTCTCCCTCTGCCCTTCCCCCCTGTTCATTCTCTCTTTCTCGCAAATAAATAAAATCTTAAAAGAAAAAAAGAGGAGGGGGGGGGCGCCTGGATGGCTCATTCGTTAAGCATCTGCCTTTGGCTCAGGTCATGATCCCAGGGTCCTGGGATCGAGCCCCACATCAGGCTCCCTGCTCCATGGGAAGCCTGCTGCTCCCTCTCCCACTCCCACTCCCACCCCCCTGCTTGTGTTCCCTCTCTCGCTGTGTCTTTCTCTGACAAATAACAAATAAACAAATCTTCAAAAAAAAAAAAAAAGAAGAAGAAAGAAAGAAAGAAAAAGAGCTTACTATACACCAGGCACTCTGTTACATATATTATTATATTTATTACTTTGTATAATTTTTATTATCAGCCTTATGAGAATGAAACCATCACATGCCCATTTTACAGGGGTCAAAACTGAGACTTAGAGAAGCTAGCTAAGGTTACAGAGCTAATAAGTGAAGGAACTAAGATTCAAACCAAGGCCCATCTGGCCAGAGTGCATACCCTTGACCACTACACTAGGGCAACAGGTCCTAGAAATGTCAACCATGTCTAGTAACCAATTAGAGACTAGTGTGTGAATAGTGCTGGAAGGATTTTTAAGATCCCAGAAGACAGCTGTTGGCCTTTTGACTAGGATATTAGCCATCTCCTCCACACAGCACCATTTTCAGACAGGGCATATTATGACATTTGTCATAAGTGTTTATAATATTCTATGGCCAGAGAGCCCAGTGTATACCACTGCCTTGCCAACACTCCTTCCAACAAAAATACAGCAGAACATGGTCGGAGGCTGAGCTGAGGTTCCTGAACAGAAGCCCTTCATGTCCCATCTGTCAAGTAGAATACCAATCCTGATTTCGCCACCTTCTAGAGGTCTCCAGGGAGACTGCAGGCTCTCTGAAACACTTGGGGATACAAAGCCAGGAGGGAATGAAGAGGCTCCACCCACCTCTTTCTAGCTCAGGAATTTCCTCTACTTCGCATATTCTGCCCTGCCCAAATTATCCACCAGAATTAAGGTAAAGGCCTCAGGAGTCAGTCAAGGGACAGGATTGGGGCAGGGGTCAGATTCTCTCTTTCAGTTGATTGTTCTCTGATAACTCTTGGCCAGATTTAGTCAAGCTGAATCCATCACTTTCAGGGGGCCGTGGGTGTGGAGAGGTACACCTTTGAAGTGTATCTAGGATGTTTAAAACCTTGGTACAAAAAGAAAGGCACAAGAAGCTAAACCAAAGAAGGAGACACGGTTGCACAAAGTTAGGGGATCTAAAGAGCTCTCTAGGGGACCAGAAGGACCAACACAGTAAGAATTAAAAGAGGTGATAAAGGTAACTTACTGTCAAAGGAGGCAGATACGGCTCAAGAGACAAGTGAAATTAATTCCTTTCTCAAGCCATCATAAAGGTGAATGGCTACCAGATGGTCAGATCAAAATACCTGTCCACAAGCTGCCAGAGGGAAAAAAATAAACGCAAGAAGAAATCAGATCCTCACTGAGCAGGTGAGCAGGAAATTAAAATATCTGTACACTGACCACAATGCAAGACCACACACGGTCACAAAGAGGCTGGTAGAAGACAGTGTGCGTGTGAGAAAGCGTCTATCCTCTGTCTGCCAGCTCATACCCAGAGACAGAGTCACAAACCTCACAGCACCTCAGAGGAAAAGTCCTCTGAGAAAACCCAATCATTCCAAGAGGGATGAAGATGAGAGAGCAGAGGCTGGGCCGCTAAAAGGAAAGTAACACACCTCACAGAGCGTGTCACTGGACCCAGTACCAACATCTTTTCCTGAGCACTTCCTATGTACCAGACCCTGTGTCCCAGGCAGCTTCTGAAATGACTCTCACTGATTTCTTGCCTCCTGTGTGATCCCTTCCCCTTCAGTGTGGCCTGGACCTGGTGACTTGCTTTTAACGAACAGAATACAGCAAAAGTGATGGGATGTCACTTATATCAAAAAAATCTCCCTGGGGCGCCTGGGTGGCTCAGTGGGTTAAGCCACTGCCTTCGGCTCAGGTCATGATCTCAGGGTCCTGGGATCGAGCCCCACATCGGGCTCTCTGCTCAGCGGGGAGCCTGCTTCCTCCTCTCTCTCTCTGCCTGCTTCTCTGCCTACTTGTAATCTCTGCCTGTCAAATAAATAAATAAAATCTTTAAAAAAAAAAAAAAATCACCCTGAATGGGTGCTGCCCAGACTCTACTCCAACTGTCAGTGACTTCATCCCCATTCTCTCCTTCAATCATCCTTTCTGTGTCCCTGTTGCTACATTCCTTCTAGAAGATAGAGACAGACAGACACACACACACACACACACACACCCCAAGACTCCAGAAGTTGGAGGGAGATCAGCCTCCTCCTGCCATTGTTCAGCTTCTTCCCAATCAATCTCCTGCCAACCACAAATTAGCATTACACAGGCATTTACAGTGCAACCCCCAGGGACAGATAGAAGCTAATCCTTAAGCAGGGGCACTGGTGCAATAGCAGGAGGCCGAAAGCTTCACCCCCACCCATGGGGTGCTCCTTTGCAGCCCTTCCAGCTCTTTTGTGAGCTGTCCAAGTCAACCACAGATGACGAAGTTATGGGGTCCTTGAACAAAGAGAAGACAGTTGGGGTCTCAGGAGCACCATGCTTTGGGAACAGCTGCATGACACATTCCTGAGACTCCATCCCCAGCAGAGGACTACCTCTCAGAGCCTCTAACTTGGTCCTTGTGGATGCACTCTTCCATTTTCCATTTTTATTGATTAATATTAATGAATGGCTCCAGGTGGGACCAACCCAGAGCAGGAGATGTCCTGGGGCCAGGAGTTAGACCTGCTCTGCCCTCTGGGGAGAGCAACTTGTGTTTAAAAAGCCCTGGGGATTTTTCTTTTGGCCTTAAGAAGTATGATTGAACTTCCTAATCCCAAAAGAAGGCAGCCCTGGCTGGGTTCCCAGGATCATTTTTATCTCCCAGTGCTGCCTTTTGGGGGGGGTCCTGAAGGCCCCCAGCAAATGTAGCCCCTTCCTCCAGCAGTCCCAAAGGTTGGATCTTGCAGCCACCAGGTCTGACAGCTCCCTGCCCTTATCCCACAGCTGGGTCTAGATTTAAGGGGAGCATGCAAGAGGGGAAGCCTCTTATCACAAACATTTCCTGGCTATTCGCTTCCGACCGTGCATACCACAGTCCTTCCCTGTCTGGTTGGGCCACCAAGGATGGCCACAGCAACCTCTTCACAAAAGACCTGCAACGCAGGGTCCCCAGACCTGTTTCTGGTCCAGATCCTTCCCCGTCCACACCTGCCTCCCTTCTGTGGGGAGCTCATTGGTTCTGACAGGCCACCCAAAACGGCTCGGGCACTGAAAAAATGGAAGGAAGTCAGGTGGAACCAGAAAGAAAGAGGACAAAGGCAGATAAGGTTTTTTAGTTCAAATAGAAAATGTGACTCACAGCTGGAGTTCTGCCCACCTCTATAGGCCGGCTGTCTGTCTCCGAAAAGGAGAGAAACAGAGACAGACGCAAGCACCCTCGAGTCCGGCCTGCGCCTTTCTCGTCCCTACGTTGACTGCGCATGCGTGTGCGTGTGACGTTGAAGCCGTAGGGACAATCGCGAGTTTAGATACTGAAGGATTCGGAGCTGGGGGCCAGGGGGTCTAGGTCCAGCCCAGCCCAGCTGGGCTCAGCAGAGCGCTGAGTTCCTAGGTCCCTCTCCCCGCCCAACACCTGGGCCACCCTAGTCCCACCCCTCTCCGTGGCCTTCCTTGCCTCCTGTCCCCAGCTTGCTGTGTGGTCTGAGCCCTCTGCCATGAGAAGAGGGAGGGAGGGAAGGGTGGGCCAGCATGTTTACAGTCAAGCATAACAAACTTCATTTTAAATAAATAAAAGTTTTAGCCAGTTTTCACTTCCCTTTTCTTCCAAAATGTTTTCTCCCTCCTCCTCTTCCTTCTCCTCCTCCTCCTTCTCATCATGCCTGAGCCTTTATCTGTGGGGCCACCCAGGGAGGGGCTGTGGGAGTGGGGAGGAGCAGAGGCCAGGCCGACCCTAGTGCTTAGAGTCTTCTCAGGTCATCTGACATGCCCCTGTCGAATGTCCACGGAGCCCCTGGGGTTCTTGTGAATTCAGGGATATCTAGGCCTGGGGAATCGAGACTAAACAGGAAGCCTGGGGCCCATCGGCTGCATGTGTCCATCTGTTCTCCCTAGTCACAGGGTTGCCCACCCCATCCCCCACTCCACTATGAAATTGCCATCCATCTGTCTTCCACTGTGGCCGGTCATCTCTGTCTCCCCTATTGGACTCTCATCCATCTGTCCTTCCCACAGGACAACCGTCTCTCAGCGTCTCCTTTGGGTTGCCATAAATCTGCTTCTCCTATGAGATGGTCCATCTGTCCATCACCCTATCGACCCGTCATTCCATCCCACACCCTTGATCATCCCTTTTTGTCCATCTGTCTCCCCTCATTGGATATATTTTTGCCCATCTGTCTCCCTGAATGGGACCAGCAATGGTGACTCTCTGAGATATGGGAGCCATCGGGATTCTACCCTGATTTTTATTCCAGCAACTATAATAGTAGCAACTATTAATCAAGCATCTACTATGTGCCATATATTCCGTGTGTATTATGTCCTTTAACCCTCAACAGCCCTAGGAGTATGTGTTTATTTCCCCCATCTTACCAGTAAGGAAGCAGAGGCTGAGAGAAGTTAAATGTCTTGCCCAAGGTCACACGGATCCTGGTGCAGACACCAGGTCCAGAAATAGTCCTGCCCATACTGAGTGGGAACGAGGACACAGTCTCTTTACTCCTCCACCCCCAGGATGTAAGACTCCCCCCACCCCTGGCCTCTCTGCACATTTAATTTACACTTTGCTGCTGGATGTTTTCAGACTGATGAAGTTTCCTCCCTGCCCTGGCTTTGCACAAAAAAGTGAAGGAAAAAAAAGCAGCCAGATGTGAGAATGATTCGGAGGTCTTTGGGGGAGTAGGAGGTGGGGGGTGGAGAGTGATGTTAAATAAACATCCAATGATATTCTTTCTGCAAAATGATCCATTTTCATGGCACCCAGGAGTTCGTCCAGGGGTCTCTGGGTCACCGGGGAAAAGTGTTTCGTGTGTTTTGGCTCCATATTCTTCCATTGGCCACAAAGAGCTAATTCTTCCAATTAATGAAATCAGCACTGCTGATGGAGATGTACTGACAAATTATTTTCAAGACAAATATATTCTCACCGATGGTGGGGCTGATAGGCCTGAAGGATTTGGAGGATACGGAGGGAAGGTCGTCCCCCACCAGCCAGAGACACTGAGGTCATTCATGATGTCCGGGATGTTGGCCACCACCTCAAGGGACACCTTTCTGTGCCCGGAGCCATGGAGGCTGGGCTGGATTGTCTGTTTGGAGGGGCTGCCTATCAATGGGCTTCTGTATGGCCCTGGCAGGTTCCCGGCACCCCTCCCCTCCTCCCCAGTGCTCCAGCCAAGTCCCCTTCAGGGCCGGGTCTGAAGGGCCTATTCAGCATTTCGGATTCCCTGATGGGAAGTGAAAAAGAGACAGACAGATGCTTCCGTGGAGCTGAGGAAAAGCTGGAGGCCTGGAGACAGGAAGGGCAGGCTGAAGCCACAAAGGAGGAGCTCAGTGAGAAGAAAGAAGGAGGCTAGAGGTCCTGTGGGATGAGAAAGAAAGAAGGAAAGGAAGGAGGGGAGGCTGGGGGAGGGGAACCAGAGGTGGGAGGACCAGCTAGGGAGGGGAGGAGGCCGGAAGGAGGCCCCCAGGCAGAGGGAGAGCTCCCTGTTGGGAGACTGAGCAGCGCCAGAAAGCAGTGTGGGATTTTTTTAAAGCCACAGATTTAATTTCCTGATGTTTTTGTCAGGCTGATATTAGCAGCATTTCTCATTCCCTGAGCAAATCTGCCGATTGTGGAAAAGTGATGCAGAATATAGTGGGTGATGAGGCCCAGCCTCTCCCTGGATGGGCCCACAGGACTGCCCAAGACCAAACCGACCATCTCCTTTTTTTTTTTTTTTTAAAGATTTTATTTATTTATTTGACAGAGAGAGATCACAAGTAGAGAGGCAGGCAGAGAGAGAGGGGGAAGCAGGCTCCCCGCTGAGCAGAGAGAACCTGATGCGGGGCTCGATCCCAGGACCCTGAGATCATGACCTGAGCCGAAGGCAGAGGCTTTAACCCACTGAGCCACCCAGGAGCCCCCCGACCATCTCCTTTTTGAAGCCATAGAGAATAGGACAGATTTTTGCTTCGGGCCAGTCCTCAAGGAGGGCAGGGAACAGCTCCGGGCAGCCTCAGCAAATCAGTTCTATAATCGGAAGCCAGAGTGAAATTCCCTCCATTAAACTAGTTAGGGTGGTTTCTGTTTTCCTGCCTGAGCCCTGACTGAATCGCTGTTGTGCGTTTTGAGGGTTACAAGTTAGGGGCAAAAGGAAGCAGAGCCCAGAGTATTCTGCAGTGCCACCAAACATCTTTCTAAAGCTTTCTTTCCCTGCTTAGAATCTGTCTCTGCGGTCATGGCTTTACCCAATAAAGTCCACAACCACAGAGCCACGAAAGCAAGGCCCTCAAGAGCCCGGATGCTGGGTGCGGTCAAAGCCAGCCACCTTGGCATCCCTGGGGGCCAGCAGCACAGACTGTTAAAGCAGATGCTGCATTTAACCAGACACATAGGATGCCTGTGTGCCCTTGACAGTAGGAGAACCCCTGCTCCTCGACTACAAACCACTCCAGCTCATCAGCTGCCACCTTGGAAAACCACTCCCCCGACAAACTGGAACTATAAAATTCTGCAAGCATACCTTTCATTTTCCCAGTTCGGAGTGCAAGTTCATGCTATCTCTTTCATCTTAAAGATGCTTTCCTTTATGCCCACGTGTGGAAAGCTGGCCCACATTTTGAGAGCCAACTCAAATGCTACCCCTCCAGGGAGCCCTTCCCACCATCCCCTGCCCTTGCCAGAGGTTAGACCTTCCCTGTAGCTTATTTGGATCACCCGTGGAGTGCTTTTCACTTGCTGCCTTGCATTTTGGTTATTCAGCTACTTCTCAAGGGGCAGTTTCGCATAGTAGTGGTTTACAGGACCTTTTAGGCTTAAATCCTTGTCCTACTGCTTCCTAACTTTGACATGCAGCAAGTCCGTGATTTCTTTGGACCTTAGTTTCCTCCTCTGTAAAACGAGGGTAATAGTTATACTCAATCACAGAAGTGTTATAAGGATTTTAAAAATATATTTATTGCTTTGCCAAACAACATGGCTCAATAAATGATTGTTGACCGAATGTAATGATCCAAAGAAGAATGTTCTTTTTTTTTTTTTAAAGATTTTATTTATTTGACAGACAGAGATCACAAGTAGGCAGAGAGAGAGGAAGGGAAGCAGACTCCCTGCTGAGCAGAGAGCCCCATGCGGGGCTAGATCCCAGGGTCCTGGGATCATGACCTGAGCCGAAGGCAAAGGCTTTAACCCACTGAGCTACCCAGGCGCCCCCAAAGAAGAATGTTCTTAACCACACTGGAAATAAGAGATACTATCCATAAAACTTGCAGCCTGTCCAAATGGTACGGTCTTCCCAAGACTGATTGTTTTGTTTCCCTCCGCCTAGAACCATCATTTTTTCCTCAAAAGAATCAATAAGTGTTGGGGCACCTGGGTGGTTCAGTGGGTTAAAGCATCTGCCTTGATCCCAGGGTGCTGGGATTGAACCCCCGCATCAAGCTCTCTGCTCAGTGGGGAGCCTGCTTCCTCCTTTCTGCCTGCCTGTCTGCCTACTTGTGACCTCTGTCTGTCAAATAAGTAAATCTTAAAAAAAAAAAAAATCAATAACTGTTGTTGTTATTTTTCTAATAATTACTGGTTAAAAGTCCTGCTTCCTCAGTTTGGTTTCCACATTGTCCCCTTATTGAGTTCTTCCTGCCCCATTCCCTGCTTCCCTTCTGAAAGCTCAGTATTTTCTTTCTTTCTTTCTTTTTTTAAACATATCAACTGGTCATAAGTATTTATTTTATTTTCAACTTCTTTGTATAACTTTATTAACTGTCTCATTAACATTCTTCTGACTCCTCCCAAGTGTTTCTTAAAACTCTTATTTTGTGTTTTTATCTCCAAGGGAATATTTTGGCTGGGTTTTCTACCCGGAATGACACAATTTTTTCCACAGCTACGCAGAGGGAGAATTTGAAAACCAAGAGAGTCACATTGCCTTGATCCTATACTCAAAGAATTCCTCAGACACACAAGTCTCCAACTGGCCGTATTTCTCCATGCTGTCTCTACCAAAAATGTTCTTTCTGGTTAAATCCTAATGGAAAGTGAAATAAATACTGTAAAAGAATCTCACTCAAGATGGGGGTCATACCAGAGTCCAGTTGCCTTGGATTACAATGGTTCTTAATATATAATACCAGACTCAAGTATGGTATTTTTTATTTCAATCAATAAGTATTTTCAATTTCCTTTCAAAGTCCTATATGGTGACCTGATTTGGTTGAGATACAATTCATATACCATCTGTCTCCCATGGTGCTTCCCATCTACAATTTTCATGTCTTGATCTTTCTTAATATTACCCAGGGGCAAAATATTGATCAATGCAACCAAGCTCTTTCCACTCTAATAGAAAAGGATTTTCCCTCTTCTTGCCACACTCTCCCTATCCCTAAGAAAGGGGAAAAGAGCCAAGTAAAACCACTTGTTTGAGAGTTCAAGGAACTGGGGAGAAATGGGAACTCTGGCAAGTTGGAATGTGATCTACATGGGAAATCTCTGAGAGGACACCTGCTCATTCAGAGGTCATTGTCTCCAAGCTCCTGAGGGTCAGCCCCATGGGAGGGGCTTCTTGTCAGAAAAGGAGCAAATAAGCATAGCACAGGCAGGGACCAAGGGCTCTGTCTGTGGGAAAAAGACATCCAGGGAACTTTCAAGCCCAGGCAGTGGAGGTAAGGTTTACAATTTGAGCTAGATGTCTGGAAACTCAATATGGCCCGGAATATCGATTACCTTGCAGACTCAGATCCTCTCCTGCTCCAGAGGGCAGGGGTAGCCGGATGGGTCTCTAACATGAAACTCTCTGTGCACCTTTTAATTAATTCTAAGAAATGTGCATCAGAGTCTCCCAGAAAGGGAGATTATTATGTCTGGGAGAAGGACAGAGGAGTCATCAAGATAGGAATTTGAGTATGACAACAAGAGATTCCCATGTCTGCCTCAGGCTGGGGAATTAACAGTACGTTCGCTCTTTAAATCATTGGGTTGGAACCATTGCTCCACACCAAATTCCTGCTCAGGGCCCTTTTTCCAAAGGGAGTCATAAGAACGTCACCCATCCTGCCTGTCTTTTAAGTACCAAATGGTCTTTGGTACTCAAGCAGCAAATTATGGAACCATCAGTTATTGATTCTATATAGGTTGGTAATTCCAGATACATGACTGAGTTACAAAATTCTACTTAACATCTGGGTGTGGACTCTCTCCAATCAATCTGAACTTGCCACTCAACAAACCTTCTCCAAGAATTTATTCGGGTATTCTCCAACAACACTTAGTATGTGCCTACCAATATGCTGCACTAGGTACTTGGGATACAAATAGCCAAGACATGGTCACTGTCCCCAAGGGCTTAACTTTCTAGTAGAGAATATAGAGTGTGAGTTCATAGTAGTAGCAGCTACTATTTATTGAACCCTTCTGATATCCCTTTAAAAAAATGTTATTTATTTTTGACAAACAAAAATTGAATATATTTAAAGTATAAGTGTAATGTTTTGACATATGTACACATCGTGAAGTGATTATCATAAATTAGTTAATATACCCATCACCTCCCTTATTACCACTTTTTTTTTTTTTTAAGATTTTATTTATTTGAGAGAGGGTGAGAGAGCATGAGCAGGGGTAAGGGCCAGAGACAAGCAGACTCCATGCTGAGCCCAGAGTCAAACTCAGGGCTCCATCTCATGACCCTGAGATCATGCCCTGAACGGAAACCAAGAGTCAGACACTTAACCGACTGAGCCACCCAGGCGCCCCTAGTTACCACTTTCTGTACGTAGTGACACTTGAGTTTTACTCTCTTAGCAAATTTCAAATTATAATACATTATTATTAACTACAGTCACCATGCTGTACATCAGGTTTCCAGAACTTAGTCATCCTGTAACTGAAAATTTGTACCCTTTGATCAACATCTCCTCTTTTCCCGCACCCCCCTCCTCCAGCCTCTGGTAACCACCGTTCTACTCCCTGTTACCATGCAGCTGACTTTTCTTCCCCCTTTTTCTTAGATTCTATGTATAAGTCAGATCATGCAATATTTGTCTTTCTGTGTCTGGCTTATTTCGCTTAGCAAGTGTGTCTTCCAGTTTGATCCATGTTGTTGCAAATGGCAGAATTTGCCTTTTTTTTAAGGCTGAATAATATTCTATTGTATATGTCACATTTTCTTTATCCATCTGTCAGTGGACACATAGGTTGTTTCCACCTCATGATATGTTTTGATAAACATAAGACTAATAGACTTCAAGATGGTCCCCAATGACCCTCGCCTCCCAATGTTCCTGTGCTTGTATAGTCCCCTTCTACATTGCTTCAGGCTTACATGTGGAACTGATAGAATTTGTGGGGGAAGTGGTGTGTGACTTCTGAGGCTAGGCCAAAAATGACATAGCAGCTTCCGCCTTGCTCTCTCTTGGCTCAGTCACCTTCAGGAAATCCAGCCACCATGTAGTGAAGACACTCAAGAAACCCTCTGGAGAGGTCTACATGGAGAAGAACCGAGGCCTCCCACCAATAACCAGTGAGGAACAGAAACCTGCCAACAGCTGTGTGAGTCAGCCATCTTGGAAGCAGAGCCTCCAGTTTCAGACAAACCTTCAGATTACCATAACCTCATGAAAAACCACAAGCCAGACCCACTCAGCTAAGCCATTCTCCAATTCCTGACCCATAGAAACTGTGTGAAACAACATCTATTGTTGGTTTAAGCCACTAAATTTGGCATAATTTGTTATGCAGCAATAGAGAGCCAATCCAGTGTTTTGTATTCATGATCTACTGAGGCCATGAAGATGCCAGTCGTATTGAATATTTATTCTTGCCCCAACTTTACAGATGAGGAAACTGGGAACTTAGGATGAAGCAAGAAGCAAAGTCAGAGGTGAAACCTAACTCCACTGGACTTCAAGGTCTGTGTTCTTTTTTTTTTTTTTTAAGATTTTATTTATTTATTTGACAGAGAAAGAAAGATCACAAACAGGCAGAGAGGCAGGCAGAAAGAGAGGGGGATGCAGGCTCCCCACTGAGCAAAGAGCTGGATGCGGGGCTCAATCTCAGGACTCTGAGATCATGACCTAAGCCAAAGGCAGAGGCTTAACCCACTGAGCCACCCACATGCCCCTCAAAGTCTGTGTTCTTAACTGTGTGCAATGAAATGGGTTTTGTGCAAATGTAAACATCTATACAGAGTGACAGGGGGAGAGGTACTGAATTCTACCTGGAAAGTCTGGAATTGGAAGTAAAGTGGTGGCAGGCAAGACTAGTTAGAAGATGTAAGACTTGCCATGGAAATGAAGGATGAACGGATGTTCACCAGGTGGCAGTTGGAGGAGAAATTCCAGGGGAAACATCACTGGGAGAAGCACGAGGCTCCAACACTGTGGGGTGTTCAGAACCTGCCTGCCGCTTCTAGACCCAGAAGAATCACGGTCTTTGTGGCTAGTTTTCCAGGGGAAAATCTTGGTTCTAGCCCAAGATCTACTCTTGCAGTCCAGGACCCCCAAAATCACTGGACCTATTGCCTTCCCCCCAGACTGCTGCCCCAGTCACTGCTTTTCATTAACTCAAATTCCCTTTAGATCCCCATTTCTTCTCTGGGTCACTTCTCTCTTACAGACTCGGCTCCCTACCACGTCTGAAACACATACCATTTCTTCCTGGCAAGCAACTCTTGCTCCTTACAAAATCGTACTTAGGGTGTTTACATTTGCATTCATAACATATCTCCTGTCGACTGCAAAATATCACATAAACCTGACTTCCTTCATCAGCAGGGTTACTAGAATGGCAAATCAGGGAGATTTGGAGGACCAACTGGGTTGGATTTCAGAAAGGCATGTACCTTTTCTCATGGCAGGATTCTGGATACATTGGTAGATTATAAATTAGGGAAGCTCCCTGTGGGAAATTAGTAGCTGTTTTAATAACCACACCCAAAGGTCACTGACTATGGGTCGATGTCAAGTTCTAGGGGAAAACCTGTATTGGTGGGACAGGCGGCTCTGCCCTCAGCCCTCTCCCAGGCAACATCTTTCTAGAGAGCAAGCTTCTGAAATTTCTTAATGGCTGAAACTCAGATAGTAAATCGGTAGGATGGCAGAAATGAAAACTGTATGCCTCTCCAAAGGCTAGCTAGCGTAGCTCAGATCTGCCAGGATGACTTTTACCCAAAATGAAAGGTCCTTTACTTGAATCCCAAGAGTCACACAAGTACGCAAGGGAGATTTCTGAGTCGGTGGTGACTGTAAAAGGAAAAATCGCTGAAGGTTTTTTGCCAAATGGTGAGTTGAATGGGAGCAAAGACCAGCCTGCACTAATCTGGCTTTCTGATGGGGGGGGAGGGGCAGTTTGACGGGAAGGTTTACTGCTGAGACTCCACAGCTCCCACCACCCCAGGGCTGTATTTAGTAACTCACACTCTACTCCATTAAATGTGTTTGGGTTCCCAGCCTCCACCCACCGCACTCCCCCTGGACTGAACGAGGGAGCCCTTAGAAGGTAATAAGAACGCCGAGAGCTTGGAGAATCTGGGAAGAGCTTGGAAAGCTCTCGGTGCCTCTCCCTGCGAGGCCCTATCCCTGCTGATAAGGATGGGAGCGAAGCTGGCTGACAAGTGATTGGAAACAGGAGTTCCCAAAGCCTTTAACCCCTCCCTAGCCTGCCCGAGTGTCTGGAGTCTCTGAATGCTGAGGCCCATCTCCTTGTGGCTTCCTGCTTTCTGTATTAGGGCTTTCTATCTCCCCTTCCCACCCCCAAACCTCTCCAGCTTCCTTTCCCTTTGTCCCGATGGGTCACTGAATGCCATCCTTCTACCTGGAAGGCGACTACCACCACTGAATGCTAAGACATAGCCCCTCCACCTTCAGGCGGCTGGGACAAGTCAGCCAGGGAATCTCCCTCTGGTCTGGACCCCACCCACCAGCCACCAGACTCCACACACTGTGCCCACGTGCCTCTCCCAGTCTGGGGCTGCAGTTCAGCAGCAGGAACCTACCAGAAGAATATCGGTCCTGTTTGGTGTTTAGGGTTCTGGGAGCAGAAAGCCCAGTCCCAGCAGCCTGGTCGCAGACCCATTCTCTGCTGCCCTGGCTGGCTGTAGAGCCCTATGGGACCTTGGCGTGTCACCCCCAAACCAGACCTGATTTTTCTGAGTCATCCCAAAGGCCTTCCACCTACCTAGGTGTTGCCTGGTGCATGGGCAGGCCTCATACTGGGACAGATGACTAGACATCTGTTCCTGGCAGTGGCCAGCAGGGCTCACTCAGAGAGGAAGCTGTCCCTTACGGTGGCTGGGAATAGGCCTTCAGGAGAAGCCAGGTTCCCTGGCCACAGTAATTAAGTGTAAAAGAGCTTCCTTCAGTAGAATGGAATTCAGATAAACTGCCATTATCATGCGAAGCAGCTTTGCACCTTAAAGTCCTTACCCAAACAGGCAGTTTAATTAAATCCCTAATCTCCCCTGGCCTGTTGTGACCCCTTCCCTACCCGCCTCCCCCACCCTCCCAATGACTTGAGAGCTTCAAGATTCCATTTAAAACACTTAATCTGTAAAGAAGCAAAACATACCCCCAAATAGTGGGTCTCGCTATGGGGTCCCCTTTGAGGATCTGGTCCCGGTGTCTTAAGGTGTTAGTTCCCTGGGGTGCTGGGTGCGGGTGGCCAGGATGAGTGTGATGATGGGAATACTGGCCAGGACTGCGGTCAACGTGATAGGAGTGGGCATGGCCTTGAACAGGAGGGTGTGTGTATCACACAGCCCCACCAGCCCCCACTCACCCCCAGGAGACTGGTGCCCATTTAGGATCCAATCTCTGCGATGAAACATCTGCAGCCTCACCACCCAGAGCAAGTGTGTAGTGACCCTATTAGACTTGCTGTAAGGCCCCTGGTGTTAAGCCCAGAAGAGGCAGGAATGAACAAACTGATGTGACGGCGGATGTCCCCATTTGTGAGACTGCAAAGGCCTCTGCTGGGAACCACAGGGGGGATGACAAGCCCCTCAGTGAGAACCAAATCCTTTGAGGGGAAGCTTAACGCAATAGTTTGTGGAGTTTAGGTTATAGGTTGGGGGAGAGATTAGGATAAAGCAAGAATGGAATGGGGCAGGAGGAGGGTAAGGGTAGGGAAAAGGGTTGGCCCAAGAGCACAGATAGAGAACAACCCAATAGTACCTTCTAGTATCTGCAGAATGCTTTAGGATTCTGCGTCTTCATGTGGGGAAAGAAGGAAAGGAAATCACAAATCACATATCAAACCCACGGCATATGTTATCTCTTCAGTTTCAACCTACAAAGGTAAATCTTATTCTCCACCATCACCACCACCACCAGAGAAGACAAATGTCCAGTGGGAAGGGGCCGGCCGAGCCAGGGTTCTGACGCTGGCCTGCCATACTGAAAAGCTGATGCTCTCCTGCTAAACCACAGATCAGCCGCAGGGATTACCATGCTGGAGGGGGGATTAACCACCCAAGAATCCTCATGTCTCCCCTCCCTCCTGAAGCAAGAATGTTTCCTTCCTGAAACAATCCGTTTCCTCTGAGCAAGAGCAGGAAGGCCTCAGCAGAGAGGAGGAAATCAGCTCACAGCCCCGAGAAGGTAGCACAAGGAGCTGGGCTTGTCAGGAGCTACTTGGGGCTCAAACTCAAGAGGAAGAAGAACCCCAGAGGAGAGTTTTCTTTGCAGGAAAGAAGCATCAGAGGCTGTGGTGGGGGAAGGGGCATCTGTAAGTGATATAAGAACCACCAGACCTTACCATTTTATACCTCATTCCTTTGGTGGGGGTGAGCAGAGGAACAGTCTCTATCTGGGAAACAGTGAAACTCACATCACCCTGAACCCTGCACTTTTTCTGTTAATTGCATAGACTGCACTGTGCCTGGAGAACGTGTGGACCTTCTTTTGAGGAAGTTTTATTTCTGGAAATAGGACTCTCTGGATTCATGAAACATCTGTCTTTCTTGAGGGATCCCCTACTTCCTTGTATCGTGGGTTTTCTGCACGAAGAGCAGGAGCTCTTTAGGGAGGTTCCAAGAAATCTTATGAATAAAGGAGTGAAGCTGGGGTGAAGGGAATTGGGGCAACCCAACAGCCAGCCCCTGAGGGAGGACCCCCGCCCTTCGATCCTTTAGTCCTGAGCGGGGTCTGCCCAGCCGCCCTGGTGTTGGTCGCCTTGCCTTCCAAGCCAGGTGTTTCCAAAGGTCATCCACGTGGAAGAACAGGTGCAGCCGTTTTGACTCCAGTAAGACAGCCCAGGACAGAGGAAGCCGCCTTGGCTCCAGGGCTGATGTGGGCGGGTCAAGAAAGTGGGATTTTGGACACGATCTGTTACAGAGTCCTTTGTCTCTTTAACAGCAAAGACAACAGAGAAGAATGTTAAACGGCTGTCTTGGTCTCCAGAACCCCTCTGGAAGCAGATGGCTTGTCAGCAGGTTCCAGGGCAAGCCCCAGAGGCCCGGGAGCCTTATTGGAATGCAATTACCCTAAGTGCTAGCTGTTAGGGTGAGGAGGCAGGAATGCAATTAGGGAAGGAGCAGCCTGTGTGAGCTTTCATTGATTAACCTGCCCTGTCTGCTTCCATTCCCCGCTGGGGTGACTTTGGGGCCCTGAGGGTTGCCCTGTGCCCCAGGGTTATGAGAAAGAAAAACAGTCACTGCAGAAAGCGAATACCAAAAGCAGGGTTCCTGAGCCTCAGGAGGGTTTGTGGACCGGGAAATTGCCTGGGAAATATACTTGCACGACATGCAAAATGTCCATTTTCTAAGGAAGAGTTACTCCACTCCTCACGTGCTTTGAGAGCTCTGCAGCTGTCCTAGGTTAAGGACGGGGCCAGAGAAGTGAGAGATCAGCTGGGGGGTTGGAAGGGTCTTCAGTTTTCAATACCCAGGGGCTGTGAACCATCTGGGTGCGATTCTGGCACCCCCACTTATCAGTGAGGTACTGAGCCTCTCTCTGGGCCTGAGGGCCATCTCTAAAATGAAGGTAAAAATACCTACATCCTGAGGTTGGTGAGAGAATTAGATGACAAAAAGAATGCAAAGCTTTTAGCCGGACATCTAACCCTTAGTAAGCTTTCAATAAACGGGAGTTGTTTTTATTAAGACTATCTACTAAGGTTCGGAAAATAAGGTGTGGCACACACGTGTCCTCTTTTGAGTGACCTTTTGACCCCAAGCTCATCGTCCAGATTCCACGGAAAGCCTTGGGCAAGACCCTCCTCCAAAGTAGAGTGGGCCCATGAGACCCAGGTTCTCCAGACACTGCCTTCTTGAATAAAACACTTCTGCCCTGGAGGGCGGCAGGATGCAGCCACCCTGGGAGACATGAGCTTCTGGAAGTGGGGGCACATCTGATGTCTGGGTGATGTCATTGCAGTGGCGGGGTTTCTAGGCCTGAGTTGAAGTTATCGCTGGCCTGCCTCATTGAGAGAAGTTTCTGGAAATCTCAGTCAGTGGCATCTTTCTGCCTGTTGGGTTGATACAATCACATACTCAGCCAAAATGGACTTCTCTACCCTAACAGGTCCAAGAATGAGACTGATCCAAGGCCTAGCATCTGCAGAATGTAGTCTGGTGTGGGACTGGGAAAGGAAAAACAAATCTCTCCACTTTCCCTCTGTAATACGCATGTCTTTTTGTTTGCTGTATTTTTGATGCTTTGATGTGGCCTGCTGACACTGGAGGGACCCCCCCCCCCCGCAGGGTTAACCAGTTTCTAGAGATAATAAAAAACTCGCCTTCCAGTATACCCCTCATACACAAACCAACCCATCCAGAGTCCATAACCCTAACCATCTCCTTTATTGATTTCTTGTGCTCCAAACCAGTATCCCCCTGCCTTCATCTCCCAGGGCCAGGAAAGAGGGAAGGCCCCTGGGCCCCAGACCTGCTGAAAATCCTAAACCTGCCTATCCCTTCTCTTGGGATCTCTGCATATGACACACTACCTTTTTAATGGCAAGTGTCTCCTCGATTGGCCTCACCACATCTGAATAAAACCTACGCTTTAGAGTTGCCTGGGTGGCTCAGTCAGAGAAGCGTCTGCCTTTAGCTTGGGTCATGATCTCAGGGTTCTGGGATCGAGTCCCGCACCAGGCTCCCTGCTCAGTGGGGAGCCTGCTTCTCGCTCTAGTCTGCTGCTCTCTCTCTCTCTGACAAATAAATAAAATCTTGAAAAAAAATAAAATAAAAACTACCCTTTTAAAATACCTTCCTCCCCCTACACCTTTCCCTCCTCTGAGGTACTCAGAGCTCTCCTCCCTCAAAACCTACAGACCACCTACCCCCTGCAGCCACAGGGCCCTGCTCCTCAGTCAAAGCCGGCTCTGCCTGTGGGGTCAGAAGCCGTGTGGTCTCAACTCCCGCGGGCAATCCTAGGGTCGAGGGCCATGGGAGGATCTCGACTCCGTGGTTCCCAGGAGAGAAGACACCAAAAGAGCACAGGAGGTGGAGCTGGCCATACACTTGTTTGTTCTTCAATCATTCATTTATTCATTCATCATTCATCTCCCTCCCCATCAATCATTCATCCGCTTATTTATTCATGCAGCGTGTTTGTACTACTTCCTGGCTCTGGTTCCCGCAGATGTTGGTCCTCTCCTGCTTTGATCTGTCCCCTGTTCCTGCAGCATCCGCACCGTGGAGGCCTTCCAATGTCCCTTTGTCAGTCATGTGGCAGAGAGGGTGGCTCGCTCTCAAAGGAGCCTACGACAATCCAAGGGACAGTGCAGGGTTGTCCCCTGCCTGGAAGTGCCCTTTCGTGGCAGGCTCTGACCTTTTGATGCATGGGTCCATGGGGGGTGGTGGGGAGGCTACAGAGGAGTCTCCCAGGCCTGGCAAAGTATGAGTCTCTGAACATGCCTCCCAGGTGCCAGCAAACCACTCTCCCGGGAGCCAGGAGGTTCCAGCAGACTCTAAAGCTCCAGGCCTGGCTGTAAAGCCTAGGGTCAGCACTTTGGGGGCTCTGGAGAATATGACATGGAGAAACTGGAGCTAGAACGTTAGAGGCCTGAGCTGACAGGTCTCCCAGCTTCTATCCACCCCACTGGAAAGTCTTCTGTCAGTCAGCAATCGGAGATCCTTCTATGTATGTCAGACCAGATATACCACTTCTGCTCAAATCCCTGCCATGACTTCCCCTTCACTCAGAACAGATGCCCAGGCCCAGGACAATCAGGTCCCATGCACTGCCCTGCGCTCTCTCTTTCCAGGCGCCGTTGGCCTTGACCTCAACTCACCATCCATACTCTTGCCTGTATCCCAAGGGTGTACCCACGGCTGCCTGATACAGAGCAGGAGCTCAGTAAAAACCTTCCTTGGGGGGCACCTGGGTGGCTTAGGGGGTTAAAGCCTCTGCCTTCACCTCAGGTCATGAACCCAGGGTCCTGGGATCGTGCCCCACATCAGGCTCTCTGCTCCACAGGAAGACTGCTTCCTCCTCTCTCTCCCTGCCTGCCTCGCTGCCTACTTGTGATCTCTGTCTGTCAAATAAATAAATAAAATCTTTAAAAAAAACCAAAAAACAAAAAACCTTCTTTGGGTGAAGGTAGGAATGGGCTCTCGGAAGCTCTGAGGGTGAAGTCGGGGCTTTCTGAGGTGGAGCTGAGGGTGCGCCCAGTGGCCTCCACAGGCTGTGCCTACCGAGCCAGGAGCCAGGCAGAATCACCGTCTGCCCGCCTTCTCAGGGAGGGAAGGTAGGCAGCCGTGTTGGCGGGAATCGCGCTAACTCAAGATGCCAGCTCCGTGCCGCTCTGGGGCTGGCCAGCACTCTGGATGTCATTAGCTGATTTGTTCTGCTCTGCAGAATGTACTTTTCATATTTAGGCAGAAAAAACAGCTTTCGGTCCTCGTGCCCTTTCTTCTGTGAGCTATAGCACATGGCCTGCTTATTATGAATTAATCCTCTAAAGAGCATGTTCATTATTCTAATTTAATTGTGCTTCGTTTCAGAAAATAACTAAACCCAGTGCGGAATGAACTCCAACGCTGATCGGTTTTCAAGAAGTTAACCTAAGACAAAATACTGCTAGAGGGGCAGCAGCAATTTGGAATCATTAAAGGCAACCCATGTAAATAATAAAAACAAAACTAAAATGCAGAATTAAATTAAGGAATAGGAAATTAAATTTGTGAATCTGATCTGAAATTGAGGCCCTATATGCACAGGCTTACCCTGGCTTGGCTATTTGCTCAGGAGTGCTGGGGCCGGAAGGTTCTGCAGAGGTTCCCATTCCTGGGGACGTGGCAGACAGGAGGAAGCTCCCAGGAGGATGCCCAGGAAATGGGGCAGAATGTGGCGGAGCTGCTGGGAGCGGTCAGCCCCAGGCAGAACAGACCCTTCTGCCCTGCCCCTCCCCCCACACCGTGTCCCCGACGCCTTCCCACAGGTGTCCCAGTTCAGGACAGGGACTGATGACAAGCTTGCCTGGGACCTCTCTACTAACACCGTGGGAACCCTGTTCTAGAAGCCGAAGACCCGGATTCCAATATCAAGATGGGTAGGCTTGTAACAGGCAAGAAGAGGAAGGCTTCCCAGCTTTAAGGTGAGTGAGAGTTCAGGGAACCGGAGACAGAGTTCGACCATGGCTCAGAGACCTCCTTCTGTAGTTTCCCGGGAGGTTTAGACCCTGTCCCTGGGGCATTTTATCTCCATACCTACCCCCACCCTCTCTGGGCTCTCCGCCTCTCTTCCCCTACCTCCCACCCATCCCCCCAGCCTGCACATGTCTTCCTCCTACCTGGTACTAGGGAAACTCTGTTGCCTTCCTAACCTCAGTGTCCCCATGAGGAGGAGTAGATGCAGTAAATGACCTGGGGAGGAGCCGGTGCTCGGCCATCGCTGCTGGTGCAGTTTCTGCTTCCCAGGCAGGGGCTCACACACACACGCTCTATGTGCAAATACACACCCGTGAACACCTGGGCACATCCAGGCTCCTTCCTCTTTGAAGTCCTTACTTAGGCTGTGTTTCTAGAGCACCACAATTAGTTGAAAATGGTCAATGGACTGCTTGCCTGGATTCCCAAAGGCAAACATTCAAAAAGATGGCCATATCCCAACATCTGAGTGAAGCTGTCCATTTTTTTTAAAAGATTTATTTTTTTATTTGAGAGAGAGGGAGAGAGAGAGAGAGAGAGAGACCATAAGCCAGGAGAGGAGTAGAGGGAGAGACATTCTCAAGCAGACTCCACACTGAGCTCAGTGCCCCACATGGGGATCCTAGGACCCCGAGATCATGACCTGAGCCGAAACCAAGGGTCGATGCTTCACCGGCTATGCCACCCGGGCGCTCCTGAAGTTTTCCATTTTTATCTTCATTTTGGGTTTTACACAGACAGAGTAATGACCTTAGACCCCCCCCTTTTTTTAAGATTTTATTTATTTATTAGACAGACAGAGATCACAAGTAGGCAGAGAGTCAGGCAGAGAGAGAAGGTGGGGAAGGGGGAAGTGGGCTCCCTGCTGACCAGAAAGCCCGATGCGGGGGCTCAATCCCAGAACCCTGGGATCATGACCTGAGCCGAAGGCAGAGGCTTTAACCCACTGAGCCATCCAGGCGCCCCCTTAGACCTTTTTTTGAAACAAAGTGGGAGTAGAAACAAGGAAAAATAAAGCAAAACAACAGAATGACTTTCTAATTTCTCTTTTCATTCTGAAGTCCCGATTAAAGAAATTATGCCCATAATTTAGGCCACAGTGTTTTGGATTGATCAGTTACTTAGTGATTGCTCCTAAAAATATCAATCGTGGACATAACAAGGACAAAGAGGGCTGAGTTCCCTTGAATTCCCCACCGCTTCCCGTGATCTCACTTGACAAACTGCCCCAGGGAGTTAGTGCCCGATTTCTCGTCCCTCCCACGATTCGTACCTATGAATCGGCGCACGTTGATATACAACTTATCTCAGCTTTCCCAGGATGAACCCCGAATTCTCTACTAAAATCAAGTTATTCACAACACTTGTTAAAGAGAGTAAAGCAGACTCATTCAGGGAGGGCTACTACCACAGTGGGATTTTGTAGCAGGGGAGAGAGATTGAACTAAACTCTGAATTCAACAAGGAAATATAGCTAAGGAGCACGGTGGCGGGGGTGGGGGGGTCAAATGACTAAGAGGAAGCATCAGGGGTCGGGGGGATTCTGGCTAAACCAATCTCACAGTATTCTTGCTGAAGGTAGGCCTGGATGATCAGACATTCCCTGGTGGTGGGGGATGGGGGGTGGGGGGAAGCCAAGGGACCAGGTCAAATCTGAGAGTGATCGGATTTCAAGAGTAAGGGATTCTGGGACACCTGGGTGGCTCAGTGGGTTAAAGCCTCTGCCTTCGGCTCCGGTCATGATCCCAGCGTCCTGGGATCACACCCTGAGTCTCTGCTCAGCGGGATGTCTGCTTCCTCCTCTCTCTCTCTCTCTCTCTCTCTCTCTGCCTGCCTCTCTGCCTACTTGTGATCTGTCAAATAAATAAATAAAATCTTTTAAAAAAAAAAAAAAGAGTAGAGGATTCTGACCAAACTGACTTAGCAGAATTCTTGCTAAAGTTGGAGAGACAACTATAGAAGCCCAAAAGTCAAGTCCTGGTTGAAAAGAGTTCAGGGGAGCCTGAGTAGCATTTGGTCAAGGAGAGAATCCTTTGTCACCCTAGACCGCTACATGGCACAGAGTCGAAACTGGCTGAAGATCTACCATTAGTGTCAATGAAAAGGTAAGGACAAGGGACGGGAAGGTCACAGGGGTGGCCTGCTGCCCTCCAATCTAGAGGGTAAATGCTGCAGGATGGC
The DNA here is from genome assembly GCF_002288905.1 of Enhydra lutris kenyoni. Taxonomy (NCBI): domain Eukaryota; kingdom Metazoa; phylum Chordata; class Mammalia; order Carnivora; family Mustelidae; genus Enhydra; species Enhydra lutris. The sequence goes on from NW_019154143.1 coordinate 8,735,417, forward strand.
TCCTGGCCTTAAGAGTTCATTTAAGAAAAAGCCACCAAATCCCTTAGGCACACAAAATGCATGACATAAGAAAGCTTTCAAAGGAGCCTTGCCCCACAGGACCCACCTGAGGGGACTCATTTCTAGGAAGCTGGAGTGAGCTTGGTCAGTTCCAAGTGGTTTCTGTATTTTTGCTCCTGGATGACAACCTTGTATCCAGAGGATGGACTTATCTGCCCAGGAGAGCATCTGGATGGGGACCGCCTCACCGTCTGACCACAAGAACTCAAATCACGTCTACCCAGCAGAAGAGCTTTCAAAGGGGCAGCACCTTATGGTGCCAGCTGGGTTCCTTTCAACCGACCCACCCTTCCATAAAGACTCCATGTTGTTCAGGCTCACACGACCCACCCACACATAAAATCACCCATCGATCCCTTTCTCCATTGGGTAATGTTAATGTGATGGATAATACTAGCAATGATAGCCAACAGTCATTGAGAACTTACCCATTGCCAAACATTTGTTCTAAGTGCTTTGTAAGAATTAGCTCATTTATTATGCACAACAGCCATTTGAGATAGAATGCCCCCATTCTATGGATGAGGAAATTGAAGTATGGAGAAACTGAGCAACTTGCTTGTTACAACAACAAAACATAGCAGCCCTGGAGTGTGAACCCAGACAGTGTGTCAGACTTTGGAGCCTCTTAAAGCATGAGATAGCCCTTCCTGTTGGTCTTCAGCTCCCCTGTCTGCAAATCTATCCAGTGGCCCCAAATCTAGGCCACATGGGAATGAGAGTTCACCAGGCCTTTGGTGACTGGCATCTGGAAAGGAGGCCCATGTTTTCAAGATGCCTTCACACCACGTTCTCCCCCCGGTCCTGAGGGCTGGGTCATCGTGACCATCCTTGCCTTTCGGGGACTGCTGTGGCCCGGGCTGAGTGGGATGTGTGCTTTTATAGACAAGACATGCTTCATTCTGTTGCATGGGTCAGCTTCTTACGGCCTGTGAGGGCAACACAGGCATGGCATCCCAGAGAACGTTCCTGGAAGAAACAGCCTTGTCAGTATGCAGGCACTTGTTTAAATTCCAGACCCTGGTTTTTTAAGACGCACATCTGCAGTGGGCACATGTATTGCGATAGATGAAAACAGAAATGGTTTTCTATTGTATCTGTATTATTAGATTTGACCCACCATCGAAACAGCAAAGAAAGAGTGGAAAATTAAAGGTGATTTGATATTAGCCTCCTATTCATATTAGAAAAAGTAACTGCTCTTGTGGTTTTCCTCACAGAGGTGTCTTTATTCATTTGACATGCCTTTAATAACTAATTCTAGTTGTCTGGTTGCCAGGAAAGATTTCCTACGGGCAGACTTGAAAGTGACTCGGAACTCTTTGCATGCCCAGCTTCAAATGATCCCAGAACAGCAAACATTCAGCTTCCCTCCAGACTTCTGAAGTGTGGGAATAACATGAAAGAATGGACAAGAATCATTCTTCAGCCCGCATGTGCTCAGAGCGCAGCTGTCTGACAGAGGTGGTGGCTAGGTCCACGTGGACCAGGCATAGTGAGATTTGGAAATAATCTCATGAATTCGATCCATGGAGTCAGCCACACCAAACGATTTATTTCAAGAAAATAAATCGACTTTGGGGCCAGCAGGATCCAGGTCAGTCAGAAAACAGACTGAGGTTTCCTCTGTCTGTGTAGACCTGGAGTGAGCAGAGAAAGACCGGGGAAACCGCCACAACCGCTCTCCTAGGGTCACAACTAAAAAGCACACACTATGAGTATGTATAAATATTCATGGTAGTGATTATTTGTCTCCCTAAATCAGGTTAAGTGGAGGACATATGTGATCTCGTAATCCTCATAATGATCCTACCTAGGAGGTGATGACTCCCATTTTACAAACGTAAAAACTGAGCCTCTATTAAACGACTTGTTCAGGACATACACTTACGGGGGCAGAGGTTGGCTAGTTGTTTATGAAGCACTTCCCTTTTCCTCCTGGGCACACAGCCGGCTGCCATTCCCAGGCTCCCTTGCAGTTAGTTGCAACCCTAGGACTCAACTCTGACCAATAGAAAGTAGGTGACAGTGGCCTACTTTCAAGTAATATCAAGTCCTTTCCAGTGCTGACCCGCAAAGCCTGCCTATATACGGTTCTCTCTTTTCCGACTCATGGGGTGAATGGGAAGGATGTGGAGCATCTCCAGGAGGGTAGACTCTGAATATGGAATTAACTAGGATCCTCACACCTGCTTTGATCAGAGCCCCTCCCTCACCAGTGTTCCCACAGTGGATACTGATGTGAGCTAGAAATAATCTATAGGGTTAAACCGCTGAAATTTGGCAATTGTTGGCCCTACCAGGAAGCCTAAACTGACTAACACAGTCATAAGCTGTTCTAAACGCCAAGACTCCAAATCCGTGAATCTTGTGTGAAACTGCCCTGAGTCTGATCAGCCCTCCACAAGGGGAGCATTAGGACCCTCTAACTTTCTTTGAGTCTTATCCTTCTCCAAGCCCTCCCAAGCCTGAGGTGGTGATTTCTTAGCTTTCTGCTTTCCTATCTACGCAAACACATTCCTGGTTTTCAAAAATCTGATCAAAGCTACTCCTTCTATCTCTTGGTTATTCCCTCCCCACGTGGGGCTCTGGGCCTCTGATTGTCTTTGATTTCTCCTCTCCCATATGGACACATCTAATCAGTTACTAGTGTCTCTTCCACACTCGCCCTTCTCTCCCTTTCCTCAGCCGGCGCTCTGCTCTGGCCCTCATGATATTTCACCTGGTGTGATCACAACACCCTCCACACTTGTCTCTTTCCTCCTTCACCTCATCCTGGTGCCTCCAAGCGGACCTTCCTAAAACAGATCTGGTCCCAGCATCCCCTGCGTTGAATTCCCCCCATGAAGCCTATCAATGTGCAAAATGCAAATGCCCTTTGAGCAAGCAATTCCATGCCCATGTCACAATACATGCACAAAGTGACTTACACACTAGGATATCCACTGCATCGTTGTTGGAAGTAGCAAAAGAAGTGCAAACGCTGAATGTCCCCTGAAAGAGTCTTACTAAATAGACTACAGGACACAGTATGCTTCCACCGAAAAATCTCCAAGATCTATGGTTGAGTATAATGAACAAGCACAAGTAAGTGTGTACAACATGTGAATATTTGCACTTAAAAAGCATCGGGAAAATAGATTCACATACGTATTTGTAAAGACGTGGACTATCTGAAAGAATGCACCAGATGCTGATAGTCCCCGTTGCTTCTGGAAAGGGAACTGAGTGACTGGCAATCAGGAATGGGAGGGAGACTTTTTGCTGAGTACACGTTTGTATTGTTTGAGGATTTTACTCTATGCATCTATTACTTTAAAACATTAAAATAAAACCTGACTTTCGATTATTTGTCTGATAAAGTGGACTCTCCCGGTATGAAAAGAAAGGTTCTCCAGGTTCCGGCTCCAGCATGTTCTCCTGCTGGCTCTGTCACCCTTGTGCACCGTCTCTGAACATTCCTGTACTCCCCCACCTCCATGTCTTTGTTTTGGTCTCTCTCCTGGAAAGTCCCGTCCCTGCTCCGCAGGAATTCGCCTCATCTGTTATCTCCTTCTTTTCTTTATAACTCTCTACTGTGGCCCTTTATCTCAGTTTGGTGTGTGTGAGAGGCAGGTGTCTTTCTTCCCTACAAGATGGTATGATGTCTTACACAAAGGAAGTGTTCAAAGTACGGGAGTTCTTTGAACCAGATTTCTGCTTCTGTGTCTCAGCCATGGCTTGTGAGAAAGGCAGAAAAGGGGGTAAGGGATGGCTCACCCTCCCTGCCCCCATGTACGGAGCAAGATCTGGAGTCTGCCTCCTCAGGCTGGGGGGCTGGATGAGTCAGCAATACATCTCAGCCTGGGACATTCTATTAGAATGGACCTCCTTCCTCTGGTTTATTCTCAAGGTCACTGCCCTCCCCATCCAAGCCCCAAAACCCACCCAGTCAATGGTGTAGCAATGCTCAGAACTGAGCATTGGGTCTGCAGAAACAGGCCGGGTGGGGAAGGGGGGAGAGAGAGAAAGAAAGCGAGAGGGAAGTCCATTACCCTGGGCTTAAACTCAGCTGTCACAATTATTTGGAGCCTATTAAGTTTATTTATGTTCCAAAGCAGGTCCACTAGAGAAGGACCATCATAGTCGTAAATATCAGGGCTGCTGTTCTCCAGACACAGCTGGGGCCATAGGCCCCTCCCCTTCTCAGTTCCGCAGGCCCTGCCTATAGGCCTAAGCCATGCACTGGGATTCAGTGCAATACCCACACCGTGACCGATTCTGTCCATCCAGCCAGCACAACACATGCTTCTACATGTTTTGTGCGGCAGGAGTGTGTCTGAGCAAGATGCTCTGTGAGACGGATGGTGTCTTCCAGTCCTGTTCAAACAAACAGGGTTCAGGAGTCCAGGCTCTCTCCTCAAAGAACCCTGGGGCCCTCAGTACAGGCATTGAGCCTGGGCACATCTGGAGACCCTTCTAACCCAATCTACAAGTCTTTCAGAGAACAAAGGACTGCTGGAGATAGCCTCTGGGTTCCCAACTGTGCAAGGGTTTCACCCATCAGTGTGGGTTAGGAGACCATGCAGCCCTAAGGGCCAGTGTTTTCTGAAGCATATCCTGCTGTACACTGGTCTTGTAGGATTCACTGTGAAAAAGTAAAGGAGATTCTGTGGTCAAAAAAGTTTAAAAAGGGGCGCCTGGGTGGCTCAGTGGGTTAAGCCGCTGCCTTCGGCTCAGGTCATGATCTCAGGGTCCTGGGATCGAGCCCCGCATTGGGCTCTCTGCTCAGCAGGGAGCCTGCTTCCTCCTCTCTCTCTACCTGCCTCTCTGCCTGCTTGTGATCTCTCTCTGTCAAATAAATAAATAAAATCTTTAAAAAAAAAAAAAAGTTTAAAAACACTGAATATTAAATCTTCCTCTGGGAGATTAACAATGTACATTTGCATATTAAAGCCCCTGAGAAGTCCTCCAGTGAAGAAGTTTTTTTTAACCCAGTGTGCTCTAAACAGACTTGACAAAAGAATCTTCCTTTTGGTGATACCTATAAACATCTCTCTTGAAAGGAGGGTTACATGGAGTACATTCTGGGAAAAGCTGTCTAGATGTGTATGGCTTCCCCTCCCAGTGAGTGCTTCATAAGGTTTAGCATAGTCTAGGGTAGGGGGCAGGGAGGAACACTTCTATAACTTTCCCCTCCCTGCCTTCAAGCTGTCAAGTCTAGCCCACACACCTGCCCTGTATATATGCTCTCCCTCTCTGCTTGTTCTCTCGAGACCCTGTCCCAGACCAGGATGCTGGGGGAACGGTTTCAACTTCAACCAATAGAACCATTCTTCTACCTATCTGTAGTCTGGCCCTCTCTCTGCACCCACTGGCTTTAATTTAATTTTCACTGCACTTATTTTAAGGAGTAAAGTTGAAAAATTGCGATTTGTTCTTTTTCTCAAAGTTTTCTCAGAGTTGACCCCTTCCAGGAAGCCCCACCTCATCAAGAAGCACATGGTCTGTGGGTTTAGGGCAGTAGTTGTTAAAGTGTGGTCCCTGGATTAGGAGGACCTGGGAACTTGGAGAATCGTGCTCCAGGAATTCAGATGCAAATCATTAATCTAGGGAGTCTTAGAAATCTCTTCTCTGAACAGATCTGTTCTACCTCATTCGTTTTCTGTGCATGTTTTTCTTTATACCTCACCCAGTTCCAAAAAGGAAAGGCTAGATGACAGCCTGTACTAAAACGCTCACGTACCAGCACAATTAAAACACATTTCCAGATAAATACTCTTTTCTCCAGTAACTGCACTCACTTCTTCCTGGGCTCAGAGACCCTCCCTGACTCTTTCCAAAATGTCAGTCTCTTCCCCCTGCTCCTCCTACTCCCTTTCCTCCCCTACTTTATTTTTTTTCTTAGCCTTTATTATCGTGTAATATGTTATATAATTTATAGCGGGTTTTTTAATATATTATTTTTCTCATTCCCTCTAAGAATATGAGATCCCCAGGTACAGGGTTTTTCATTTATTTTGTTCCCTGCTTTATCCCCAGCACTAGAGAGGCTCCTGTCTTACTACCTATTTGTTCAATAAATTAGCTTTATAAGGAGGCATGAGAGGGCCAGTGACATGATTCAACATAGAGCTTCACCTGGAGCTTCCTGGCAGACAAGGAGTTAAAAGATCCCTTTGCCTACCAACAGGGCATCTGACTCGGGGAGAAAGGACCCAAGCAGCAGAGACCCTCCTTTTGCCCTGAGGGCTCCTTGGGTGGGTCTCGAGCCAGTCCCATTACCAGACCCTGGGGTCTCTGCCCAGGGAAACCCAGACCAGCTTCCAACACCCAGGATTCAGTCCTCAGTCCCAGGAAAGTTTCTCTTTTCTCTCTGCAGTGAGAAACGGGCAGGCTCCTGCCCAGAGATGTCTGTGCTGAACTCATCTCCTGGCAAGAGAAGCAAAAGGGCACGAATTACAGGAAAATGTCTGCTGTTTCGTCAGTTTTGTGGGTTAAATGTGGCGGGACACGGGGGCAGGCGGGGGTGGAGAGCCTGTGAGTTCTTTTTCCAAGAGGCTGGAAGGGTGGCCCCCATCTCAGAAGAATGTATCCAGCACTGATAAATTTATAAAGTATTTGACCTTGAATCAATCCTAATATTTTCAGTCCACGGAGCCCTCCTTAAACGTCTGCAGCCCTGCCCCTGGACCCCTATTCATCACAATTACTGCTCCGACTGTCGGAGGCAGTGCGGGAACCGCCACACGCTGACGTCCAATATTTTATCACTAATAAAGAGAAACATCCCAAGTATTTGCACAGTTCTGATCCTTTCCAGCCCGAACCCAGGAAAAGGGGGGAGCGTGGTGATTTATGCTCACTGCCCGGCATTGTTTACTGGCCTTCTCCGCTGGAGCCCGTGGGGACCACTGCTTCGCTCGGCTGCACAGCCTCGGCCAAGGGCGCGCGGCCGCAGCTGGCACCGCCCGCCCAGCGCAAAGGAGGCTCTCACCGGGCCTCTGGGAAGTAGGGGGGAAGCGCTATAAAGGGCAATTTTTCTTAAAAAAAAAAAAAAAAAGTCACTATGTGTCCAGTGTTTGCCTTCGCTGGTGACTCTATAAACAGATCCGATGTTTATGGGGAATCTTGTTCCCGTCCTTGCCACGGCTGTGATCCGCCTCCAGCGCCCTGTCTCGCCTTCCTGCCTCCCTCCCACCGTCCGCAGGCAGTGTCTGCCGTCCGGCCCCGGCCCTCATCAGCTCCACCGCCCTCCCTCCCCGCCTCCGCGCTCGCGCTCCGAGAGAGGCAAGCTCAGTTTCCAGCCACAGCGTTCAGACGGCCCACAGGCTGCGTCTACATGGCACCCAAACATCCGGATGAAATGTAAATAAAACAAGCAGATGTTTCTCCTTCGTTACAGCAGGTGCCTTGGCAGAGTCCTCCGCCTTGAGCTATAAGGGAAGGGTTCTCTGGGGTCCCGGTCCGGGGCCAGGGGGTGGGGGAGGTGGGACAGCCGCTCACCACTGCCCTTATCAAGGGCCTCACAGAGAGGAAGGAGCGAAGAAAGACAGACACCCCTGTTAAAAAGGTGCTGGCAATGGATGATAGCGTCTGTGTGGACAAGATGAGAGGTTTGGGAACCAAGGCAGGAGGAGGGTTAGAGGAAAAGAGGTCCTAATGCAAATCAGTGGAGAAAAGAACCCTAAATCCCTCTTTAATTTCGTTGTGACAAAGGGTTTTCTGAGCCTCCAGTTCCACACCACTGCCTTCCAGGAAAAGGCACTGTTGTGAAGAAACAAGGAGTGGTCTCCTTCTTACCCAGGGGAGCTAAGTGCAGGTGGAGGTGGGGGGTTGGGCTCCAGGGACAGAGGTTGTCCTGGGGCTTAGAAATGGCACAGAACTCCCCCTCTCCCCCCACCTTCCGGCTAACCGTCTAACCCGAGACCAAGGGCCAGTCGCATTTGACTGATAAAGAGGGGTTGAGATACTTGTGAAAGGAACATTAAGGAAGGACAGGGGTTCAGAGGACCAGAGGCAAAAGGAAATTCCTGGTTACTGCTTGCCTACCCTTTACTCCTTCCATCCTCTGTACCCTGATGCCACGTGTCCCACTGACACACTGCTCCAGTCCTGTCCTGCATTCCCCCAGCCTTTTGTGTGACACGGAAGACATTCCCCTAGCCCCATGTCACCCTGACACACTCCCCTGGTCCCACGTGTGACCCCGACACACCCCTCCAGTCTTCTCCTCCACTCCCCAGCCTGTGCATGACACTAAAACCACTCCTCCAGTCCCCTGCCCTCTCCTCCAGTCCTGGGTGTCACACGGACCCACCCTCCTTGTCCTTTCCCCCAGTCCCTCAATCCCTCTGTGTAACACTAAACACACCCCTTTAGCCCTCTCCCTCAAGTCCCCCAGCTCTGTGTGTGACACTAAACACACTGCCTTGGTCCTGACCCCCATTCTCTCAGCCCTCTGGTGAAGCATTGCCCATGCCCTTCCTTGACACCCCCAGAGCCCCGGTGTGTCAAACCAAACACACTGCCCAGAGCCACCTGCCTCGGAAGCAGCTTTTTTACCCCACTACCTCCAAAGACACTTTCAGGACCCTACAGGGATCCGTCAGCACCCCCCCCCGCCCAGCACCAAACAAGCATTGCTGGGTGTGGACGTGTGAGCGTGTGTGGACGTGTAAGCGCGTGTGGACGTGTGAGCACGTGTGCGTTGGAGACAGCAGCCATCAGAAGGTTGCCGCTCCCGGCTTCCCCCAAGCACCCACCATTATTGCATTTTGCACCCAAAGCAAATAATTTCCTTTGAGCTCCGTGTTCTGATCTGTGAAACTGAGCTACAGCTCAACCTCAAGCTATTCAGGACCCGTGGGAAAGGGTCCAGTTCCCACCAGGAGTTGAACATTTAACAAGTGGACTGTGGTAGAACCAGGCGAGGCACGGTTTGGGGGGAGGAAATTGTACTTTGATAGAGAAGTAACTTTTTAGTTTTGTTTTTCTTGCTTTTTCTCCCTCTTTTTTTTTTTCCTTTTCTTTTTACCAAACAGGAAGAGCCAAGCAATGCCCCAAGGCTCCAGGTTTTCCAAGCAAAGACTCTCATCCCTGATAACCACCACTATAAGAAGTGGAGGGCTTCCTTTCTCATTTTGGGGCAGGGAGTGAGAATCAGACACAAAGGAAACTGGAGTGCATGGGTGATCCAACTCCCCTTCCCCCAAGTAGCCTTGCTTTTTAGCATCATGCGTTAGAAGTTTATAGGAATTCTGGATCCATGGTTTCCTATGGTCGCTTTTACAGATCTTGTTAATTTATTACCCGTGGTTACACTTTTAATGGAAATCATGAAGAAATGGCAAAGGAAACATGAGCTAATTTTTTTCCAGTGACACATTTCACTGCTATTTAAATAGCCGTTTTGCCAAACCAAACACAGCGCTTACAGCCAGCGGTGACACATGAAGGAGATCACTGTGGCCGATCCTGCCTGCGGCATCCAGAACAGGCGAGACTTTCTCTCAGCTTCCCCAAGGGCCAGAGGCCAAGATTGGGAGGGAGCTGGAGCCTGGGGCGCAGCTGGAGCCCCAGAGCCCTGGTGACTTGCAGCTCCCACCCTCTCTCAGGCAAGGCTACTTCGTTCCTCCTGCCTTGAGCCTCCACCCCGGCTGGGGGGCCCTGGGAGTGACCGTTTGCCCCCAGCAGCCTGGGAGGCCCCCCAGAGCGGGCCACAACCAGGCCACGGGCAGGCACAGCCGGCTCTCCCTGCCAGATGATACGCTCAAGCCTCTAGCTGGGAACACTACCGCGCTGTGTAAAACCAGAGATCAACTTTGGGGGAAGCCTGGCCAGCTTTGTTCCAGCTCTGTGGTGGCAGTAGCCGTTACGTGACCACACTTGCACAGGGCGCCTTTGTTGGGCAAACCCTGAGCCTCTGACTTCTTCTCAGAAACATTAGCCCTCTGACGTTCTCTTGCTCTCTGGCTCTGGGGCTATGATGTCACCAAGCATTTATTAACTTCTCAAGAAGCCAATTGAGAGCTGTGGCACTTGGCAAGCAAGAAGCCAGGACCTGGATGTTGGTGAAGGGGAAACAAGCCCACAGAGACGCCGGCAAGAGCTGCTGCAGGGAGGCAGTGGAGGGGGAAGCTCGGTCAGAACCCCGCCTGGATTCAACCTTGCAGGGGAATTGAGAGGAGCGAGGCTCTTCGGGGCCAACCTCCAGGGCCTGGACACCTTGGATCGGTTGTCGACCTCAGGGGCCCTGTAAGAGTTCCCTGGCACTGACATTCCCGTGGTGAGCTCCTCTGACGTACACCAGGGTGGGTGATTCCAGAAGGGGGCATGAAATGGGGAGAGAACATCCTGGAGGGAGGAGACCTACCCAGCAGGAAGTTGGGGATTAGGCCCCACCCAGGCCCCCCGCTGGATCTTCAGTGAGCCTGGCTCTGCTTCCATTCCCCTCAGCGGGCTGCTCTCCGGCCCCCAGAGCCCCCTGCGAGTGTCAAGGTGGGCAGAGCAGAGGGGGCTCTGACAGAATTCGGGCAGCAGGCCTGCTGGCACACTGGGAGAAACCACTCTCCCTCCTCCACTTTCCAGAGAGACAACCCACTTTAGTGAGGCTCCGGAGAGAAGTTAACTGTCGTCTTCCCTTTGCCAAAAAGTATATTAAATTCACTGACCACATTTTTCCAAACCCAAGTGCAGAGGACATTAGATGCAATGCACACTGGCTGGGCTCTGGTGCACTGGGCACCCCACACATTTCATTTTGCGTTATTAATATTTAAACCGAAGCAGCTGTTCTCTGCATACGAGCCCAGAGCCTACCCGAGGCTCCCATGGAGACTTCTCCCTGGAGCCAGTTGCACCAGCTAAGAAGGCCTTTGTTGACCCCCCAGGCCTTGGGCCACCTGGGGCAAATTTCCCCCGAGCGGCCCATTCATTGCTCTGTGATGACTTTTCTGGGACATTTCTGGGCAAGAGGGCTTGGTGGTTTGTTGGCAGGAGCAGATTCTATTGATAAGGCTTAGCAGAGATTCAGTGGGGCCCATCCAGAGCAGATTTTTTTGAGAGGGGTAGAAGGAGCCCTTTGAAACACCAGCCTCCTCTTCTGAGCCCTCGCCATCAGGGTTAGGTACCTGGAGCTTTCAGGTGCTCCCCTAACTTTTTCTCTTTCAATACTACAACTCTCAGACCAAGCTTCCACACCTTGGAGCCTGGGGTCCTCCTCCTGTACATTTGCACATGAAAGCCTCATCCCTAAGCCTTGGTGGGGAGTCTCTTGCCTGAGTCTGTGGGCCTTCGTGGTGGACACTACCCTACAGTTAGAGACCCAGAGCCCACTCACAGCCTGCCTTCACACCTTCACCCTCAGGACCCTATGCTCCAGCCACCTGGGCCTGCTGTTTCCCTGACACACTAAATACTATCCTTCCATAGACCACCTGCTACTCCCACTTGCCTTTGATGGCCCAGACCAAATGCCATTTCCTCTCTGCCACCAGCCTTCGCCGTCACCCCAGAATGAACTAATTCCTTACTCCTCTCTCCTCCCATAAGATTTTATGGCCCCCTGTATTTTAGCATATATCTCATTATATTGTAAACTTTTCTTTCTATACTAATAAAAATGAATATTTGTTGAGCACTTTCTACATGCATCATGCTTTAAGCAGAATTACATACCATATGATTTTCACAATAACCTTATGAGACAGGTTCTCTAATTAGCCCCATTTTACAGATGGCATAACTGAGGTTTGGAGATGGTCAGTAACCTGCCCAAGGTGACATAACCAGGAAGTGTCTGTTTCCCCCCAGAGACTACAAGATCCTCAATAACAGGACCATGTGTTAGGCATCCAGTTCCTACCTAACACACTGTCCCATTATAGGTGCTCAATCCTTCCTTGTTGAAATGCAAATAAAATTAAATAAAGCCAGCAGTGAGGCACCTGGCTGGCTCAGTCCATAGAGCACGTGACTCTTAATCTTGGAGTCATGGGTCCAAGCCCCATGTTCAGTGCAGAGATTACATGAAATTTTTTTTTAATTTTTAAAAATTAAGTAAAACCAGCAGAAGGATTTTTCCAGATCAGGATCTGCTGAGATGTCCTAGTGTCCCCATTTTCTTCAGGGAACTGCCCAGCTCTAGCTCCTAGGGAAAGAGGAGTAACAACTTGGCAGTAAACGAGACCCGGATTCAAATTCCAGTTCCTCCTGAACTTGAACTAGCTGTGTCTCTGTTTGCCCATTTGCAAATTGGTGAAAATAATAATGCCAATGTAATTTAACCCTTACAACAACCAATTCAGTCCTGCCTGAGCTAGACTGGAGAGGGGAGGAGGTTGTCAGGATTATAGGAAGGGATCTGTGGAGACCTCTGCCACATTCCATGTGGCTCTTGCCACATTCCACACACACACACACACACACACACACACACACACACACTGACATCTCCTTCATACACGGAAGTGCTCGGACAGCAGAGACGTGGACAAGGAGCTGTATTTATATAGGGCTCCATAAGGCACTGCCAAATGCATCTCTTTACCAAACCCTCATGACGATTGTAAGCCAGGCATCACTATTATGATCCTATATGCAGACATCTAGCCCTGCCTGAGTGAGTGACTTCAACCAACATCATACTTCTGTTCACAAATTTGCAAGATGGGCAGGGATCAGTGAGTCTGGCCTTCGATGCTGGCTGTCGGGGGAGACCTCAGCTGGGACGCTCAGCCAGAACAGATACATGCGCTCTCCATGTGGCCTGAGCTGCCTCACAGCCTGGGGGTCAAGTTCCAGCATGAGAGAGTCTAGACAGAGAGAGAGAGAGAGAGAGAGAGAGCAAGAGTGTGTGTGTCAGCCAGCAGAAGCCACACGCCTTTTATGACCAGCCTAGGAAGTCACACAATGTCATTTCTAACAGCTCCCATTCGTTGTGGCTGTCACAGAGACCTGCCTCAGTTCAAGAGGGAGGGACAGAGACTCTGCCTCTTAATGGAAAGTGGCCAGGTTTTGGAAGGCCATGTGGCCCTGGAAATTCTGCCATGGCCTTTTTCAGAAAATACCCAGAGCCCTGGTTTACAGAGGGGAGCATGGAGATGAGAAGGCCACGTAGTCCCAGCAAGAGCACAGAACCCTTGAGTTGCAGAATCAGAACTTGAACCCAGGCCTTCTGACTCCAAACCCTGGGCTTTCTCCACTGTAAAAGTGTGCCTTCCAAACCAGAAAGCCCTAGCCCATTTCCACATAACAAGGCCTTTCAGAGACAACCTGCCCCCGCCCCCACACACACAGCCACAGCCCATAGTCTGCTTCTTCCCGTAGTCGCTTATCCCACGGGACCTGGTGACGGGATCTCAGTGGGTCAGACCCCACCTTGCTCCTTCACTGCCAGGCCACGCTGAGCCAGGGGACCCAGGCCAGCTAAGGACCAGAGCTGGGGAGTCCTGGTGCTCAGGGGTGACAATGGGAGGAATGACACGGGGCAGTCTGGGATGTGTGATTCCAGACGACAGCAGGAGCTAAGAAGACTGTGGGTAATCTGGGGAATTTTTGGAGAATGTTAAGTGTGATGTCAGCCTCAGTGAAAGAGAGAGGAAAGCTGGGGATGGGGGAGGGGTGATTGGCCAGGAAAGGCAAGGGCCAGTCAAGTTATAATGGGAGTAACAGTTTATTAGTCTAGAAAACTTTAACTTGAAGCTCCCAGCCTACCTCCACGCCTCTGCCCAGCTTGGGCAAATAGCACGGATGTGATTATAAGCCATGTTGGTTGGATCCAGAGGAAGAGGTGGGAATGCATTGATTTCTTCACAGATTATTAAACAACTGAGCATAAAGCCAGATCTTTGCCCAGCTCAGGGCCGGGGGCATCATGAATCAGCAGCAGCCCTGAGAAATTCCTGCCTGGGTCAGGAGCAGATGGGAGGAGCCCGCAGAGGTCAGGGTTGGGGCAGTCCCCCTCTCAAAACTCCTGGGGAATTTGGCTGATGCCTCTGGGAGTGCTTTGATGGATTTGTTAAGAGTCCATTCCCCAAAACTAGGTCCCCTGCTACCCTTCCTGGAGGTGACCGCAGGCCTAAAGAGTCCTGGCCTTTATGCACTGAGCCAGGAAGCATCTAGAACACACTAGGGCAGCATTGTTGTGATGGCAGGGTGCCTGCCCTCCGTAGCCAGACACAGCCAGCCTCATCCGCTGTTACAAGCTGTGTGACCTTGGGCAAGTCACTCAACCTTAGAAGACTCGATGAATGGGGAGCAACAGTATCTATGCCTAAGAGCTGTTGGGAGCCTAAGATCAGATTGCTTGGCTTCCTTCTACCCCAGGGCCTGACCCATAGGATTCGACACCTGGGCACTCTCATCCCTCGCCCTTCTTCTCTTCCATTCTTTTCTGAAGAGAAAATCCAAAACTGTGATTCATCCTCAACCTCGTCTCGTGCAGATAAATAGAGCTGAAGAGAGACAAAGCTGATCGAGTGTTGGGGCGCGGGGGTGGGCGGCCAGAGATTCAGGGTTTTGAATGGGCACTTTCCGCCTTTAGGAGTCCTGGTGGAGGAGCCTTTTCAGGACACTAGGAGCTAAAGCTGAGGTCCCAGGCCCCACTATGGGGAGAGCGCCCTCTGCCATCTCAAACCGCATATTCCTCAAACCCCACATTCCATCAGACTCCAGCCAGGGACCATTGAGAACAATCAGAGCCCAGGAACCAGGAGAGGGGCTGCTTCATCGCTGTCATGGAGATATGACACGACGGCATCTTCCTGGGCATCGCCATGCCTCTCTTTTTTCACCCGGAAAATAGAGTCAGACTGATGGTGTCCTACTGGCCTCCTCCATTTCCTCCTCTCCCTCCTCGTCGCCCCTCCCACTCCTTCCCTTCGGGCCTCAGCCCAACAAACCACACTCAGCAAAAGGGAGGAACAAGGCTGTAGGCTGTTCTCTAAAGTCCCTCCTGTGGCTCCGCCTTCTGAGCCCCCCGAATTCCACTTTTCTGAGCCAGCCCTGGGGTTGGATAGGGGGACCACAGCCCTTGACTTCCCTGGAGGGAAGTCTGATGTCATTCACACTCTGGCCCCTCATGGGTTTCTGTCCCTCTGGGATTCTTGGAAGATCTTAGGCCACCTAGCAAAGTTCCTGGGTTAAAAATACTTTCTCTAGAACCTTAGGAATGACTGAAAAATAAACAGCTTCCAAACTTGTCTTGCAGCTTTATTCTGAGACCGATAACAGCCCGGAAAAATCCTCCCCTTCCCTTTCTCCTCTCCTGGCAACTCCAGCATCCTCCGATTCAGTCCTGCCTACGCCGGATTAGAGATGGGAGGAGGTTATGGTCCATGGAAGAGTCATACCTTGAACTTTATGGGGTTTGCAATGGCCAGGTGCAGAGCTGGATCCCTCCTTCTCTTGAAAACAGCCAGAGAAACGAAATGCAGGCTCCTGAGAGCACCCGGTTCTGCCAAGGGGCAAAGAAAAGGAAGGGGGTTGGGAACACAAACGGGTTTATGAAGATAAAAGGGAGTTTTTGTATAGGCACAGGGGGCAGCCTGTGGGTGAGGGAAAGTAAAGGAGTTGTGGAGAGGTTGGTCATGTCATAACCAACAAGTGACAAGGGATAGGAAGTTTCCATGGATTGACAGAAGGTTACCCACCGTGATAGTAGTTTCCAGGCAGGTATCAGGAAGGAACTGGGTTGAATTTGAGAAGAACCCATGGTCACCTTTCAGGGTTCACAGCTCACGATCCCCAGAGGACTCTGCCCATGATATTCCCTCAGGAATATCTCCCCTAACCTCAGACCTTCCCGAGGGAGCCTCGGGCCAACGGGAGCCTAACATTCCCTGGGCTCTTCCAGCCACGACATTTATCTTAGGGTTATTTTCACTCCTAAGAACAAAGAAGCTTTCTATTCAGCAAGTGCCGAGAACCCACACCTCTGACAAGCCATAGATCACCCTCAGGGAGAGCGGGCGGGACTGGTGGCCAGCATGTGGGGCTGCTTCTCCCTCCTACCCAGACCCTCAGAGGGGCCGTCTGGCTTGTGGCCTACTGTAGGGTCCTGAGCAGAAGGCAGAAACTGTGCAGAACAAACTGGTTCTGTGAGCCAGAGGCCAAGCCGGGTGGGAAGAAGGGGAAGGGGAGGGCACGACTGACTCTCAGGAAGGAGCTCTGAGCAATTCCTGCTTGGGTCCAAACACTCTGGGCTCAGTCTCCTCACATGAGAGATACGAAGACCATCCAGATCACCTGGGGAGCTCTAAAAAAGAAAGTAACATGTACCCGTGGTATATAAAAGCTAACATCACAGAAAAGTTATATATTGGATTCAACACTCCCAGTGGCTGTCATTGTGGCTGAATTTTTTTTTTCAATGTTTGAAGGGGAGTTTTAATTTTTATTTTTGTAGCTGAGTTTCTTGTTTCCTTCAATAAATATATTCAAATACACTAGGACGTATAGGTATAGACACAGACACATACACACACACACATATATAAACATATGCTTATAAACTATGCATTTTCACACATTTGGTAAGAAATTGAACAGTGATCTTCAACATTCCTTTCACATTTAGCCATACAACTTATTAATCACTCCATGTTTGTGCTATAGACCTACCTCCTTTTTACTGACTTGTTAGTATCCATTGCGTGGCTCTTGATGGATATTTATGTAAGTTCCCATCTTTTCCTGTTATGCATAACACTGCAGTAAGTACCCATGTAACATATCTCTTTGTGCACATCTCTGAGTACAAGTAAGGTATTCCTAGAGGCAGAACTGCCAGGCAGGTCAAAGGGCATGCGTATTATTTTATTTCAATGGATATTGCTAAATTGCTCTTTATAAAAGCTGTAGTTATTACACAGACACTGACAGGGTACGAGAGTGCCTCACATCTTAAGTCAACACAGTATGTTGTACAACTTTGGGATTCACATTAATGTGATAGATGGGAGGAATAACATTTCATCCTGGTTATAACATGCATTTCACTCAATACAAATAAGGTTGACAAACTTTTAGTGTGTTTCAAAGCCATCTGCACTTAAGGGAGCTTTAAAATATACACATCCCCTGTATCCCACGCTCAACAATCTGATTCAGTGGACCCCAAAACTGTATTTTAAAAGGTGATTGGGATAAATGATGATTTCTTAAAGAGAACATTAAAAAAAAAAACCATTATCCATGAAAAAGAAGATTGACACATTTACTTTGAAAGCCCCTTCATTCAAAGAGAATGAAATGGTCGAGCAACAGAGTGGGTAAAGATATTGCAACATACATATTCTACAAAGAACCCAGGTCAAAATATATAAAGAATTCCTACAAATCACCAAGCAAAATTAGAAATCAACAGCCTAATTTTTTTTAGGTGGTAAAAGACATAGATACTTCACAAATGAAGATAAAAGAATGACCAAGAGACACATGAAAAGATGTTTACTCATAACTCATCAGGAAAGGTAAATTAAAACCACAATGAGATATCATCACCAGTCATACACTGGTAAATATTTAACAACCAAATTTCCAGGAATGAAAGCATTTCTTTGGTGTAAATATTCCCACCAGGGCCGACTGAAGCTGCCCAGGTGACTTGGCTGATTGCTTGCATAATTAGGAAGAGATGGATACAGTTGACTCTCAGGAGCCACACAAGCTGGCTCCAACACACCATTTAGACCACAGCACACCTGCCACAAAGGTTAAACCGAAAAACACTGACCATACCAAGTGCTGGAGGAATGTAGAATAAATAGAACTCCAGCAGCTGGCTAGCAGGAGCGTAAATTGGTACGATCACAGTGGGAAACTGACAATATCTCCCCTGGCTAAACCATATTCTGATGCTGTAAGTCTACCCCATAAAAACGCATAACCTGCAGAAATGAGTATGTATGTGGTGGCTAAGTTTCGGTGTCAACTTGATCAGGCCATGGGGTTCCCAGACATTTGGTCACATATTTTTCCAGGTGTGTCCATAAGAATGTTTCTGGATAAGATTAACTTTTTAATCAGTAGGTTGAGTAAAGCAGATTGCCCTCGCTAATGTGGGTGAGCCTCATCCAATCGGTCAAAGATCTGAGTTAGAATTAGAAAGGTGAATAAGAGGGAGCTCTTCCTGACTGCCTTGAATTGGGACATTGGCTTTTTTGGGCCTCCGGACTCAAACTGAAACAGCAGTTCTTTCCGGATCTTGAGCCTGCGAGCATTCAGATTAGAACTTACACCACTAGGTTCCCACGCGTTTGGACTCTGAGCTCACTATTGGTTCACTTCTCCTGGGTCTCCAGCTTGCAAAACACAGCTCCTGGGACTTTTCAACTATAATCACATGAGATGATTCCTTATAATAAATCTCTTTTCTCTCTTTACACACACACACACACACACACACACACACAGAGCATGCACACATACACTACTGGTTCTTTTTTTTCCAGGGAACTCTGAATAATACAGCATATGTCCACCAAAGAAATGTATATGAATGTTCCTAGCAGTTTTATCTGTAATAGTAAAAAACTGGAGACAATCCAAATTTTCCATCCAAAATCCAGGTCCACCAATAGTGGCATGGATAAGTACCTGGTGCTAGATTTATGCCATGGAGTACTATATCACAATTAAAAAGAACACACTACAGAGATACACAGCCAAACACGTGAATCTCACAGATAAAATGCTGACATAAAAGAGACAGATACCAAAAAATACTACATATATTTTTTATTATTTATGTATATTTTAAGAAGAGGCAAAATTAATTTATTATGAGATAAATCAAAATACCAGTTACCTTTGTGGAGGTTGATATTGATTTGAAGCAGGCGTGGGGGAGTACTCTGAATATTCAAAATACTCTATATTTCAATAGATGGATGGTAGTTACAACGGCATGAAAATTTACCCAGCTGTACACTTAAGCTTTGTACCCTTTACTCTTCATGTGATATGTGCCAATATAATTTTTTTAAATAAAAACTGTTTTTTAAAGCTACCAGGTATTTTTGATGATCAGCCTAGTATAGGAAATTAAACATAGAATCTGAAATTTCTCTTAAAGCCAGAGCTCTGTGAATTTGAGAAGAAACATGTAGAATGGGACCAGGGCAAAGGCAAGAAGAAGGAATTTGGAGTGCCTGGCTGGCTCAGTTGGTAGAGTGCACAGCTCTTGATTTCAGAGTCATGAGTTCAAGCCCCACAATGGATACAGAGCTTACTTGAAAAAAGTAAAAAAGAAGAAGGAAGCAGAGTGTGGAGGCAAGGGTGGAAAACGGAAAGAAAGGGAGTTTATTTTAAAAATAAAACTTATTTTTATAAGATGGTGACAGCAGTGTGTGGATGTGAGAGCAGAGGCGTCGACTAGCTCCTTGGCAGCAAGAAGAAAGAGGCAGAGTGCAGACAGAAATGTCCTTGGTTGGTAGCAACCTGAACATGTATATGGGCCAGGGGAGAAGGCAAGATGGGGGATACAAAAAGGACAAAGGCTGGAGGATGAAACAAGACACTCAAAGTGAAGGGCTTGAAGCCAAGGGTGAGCCAGGTGTTATGACACGGGCCTAAGATTGGTATAACTTGAGAAGCGGGTCTCTTGAAGAAAAAGAAGATAAATTCATGAATACAAAATTAGACACAAAAATTTATGTTCACGTAAGTGTTAGCATGAGAAAGTCATTCACAAGAAAAATTTTTAAAAATGTTTATTCTGAAAATAAGTCAATCAGAGAAAGACAATTATCATATGATCTCTCTGATATGGGGGGCTTGGGGAGTAGGGAAGGAAAAAATGAAACAAGATGGGATCGGGAGGGAGACAAACCATAAGAGACTTTTAATCTTACAAAACAAACTGAGGGTTGCTGGGGAGAGGGAGATAGAGAGGGTTGTTGGGTTATGGACATTGGGGAGGGTATGTGCTATGGTGAGTGCTGTGAAGTGTGTAGCCTGATGATTCACAGACCTGTACCCCTGGGGCAAATAATACATTATATGTTAATAAAAATAATTAAAAAATAAAAACTGTTTATGCTGATAAATACCGTAGTCACAAAACCCAGAAAAATAACATATGCTTATTAATTAACTACTTGATACATCCCTACAATACTTTTAAGAAAAGAGTGTTTCTTTCTTGAGTACTTTTTTTATTGATTTCTCTTATATCAAATGTTTTGCAGTATTGTCTTCTGTAGAGAGTACAGAAAAGTAATTTAGTCGTTCCTCCAGCATGGCTAATCAAAATTTGTTTTTTATTATTGATGGTTTAGGAAAAATGTTTCAGCTTCACAACTTTATATTGGCAACGTCACATGAATTTTTAGGATGATTGCCATATTTGGGGAAACCCCTATCAAGATTCTTCCATATATAAGCTATTTCAGGACGTGTCAAGTTTTCTTGTATAGTGACTCATCTTAAATGTCCTTTGAATTGATAATGTTAATGAGCCAGTTTGTTGATGTTCTTACTATAGAGGTTTTTCATGAGTGTTGTATGAACTCACTGATGGCAGTATTAAACAAGAAATCTGAATATTGTTTCTATGATTCAGTGATAAGAATCACAAACATATGACTTGCAGACAAGCATTCTAGCTATTTGTAGCATTGCTGCAAATGTGTGCTCTATAAACACAGGAATCCTGATTAAATCATATTCCTCATTTAAAAAAGGAAAAGAAAAATGTACAGTACATTTACAACTACAGCATATTCCTGGCAGGAGAGAATTTTCACTATGACTTGGCCTTGATCATGAGAACCAAATTCTCACAGCATTACCTTTCTGATGAATTAAAAAAAAAAAAAAAAAAAAAAAAAAAACCACTTCCTAGCCTAGCTTATGGTTCTGTAGCAAGTTGCCTGGTAGCACTTCAAAAGATATGCTCCTGTGCTAACCCCCTGAACCTGTGAATTTGACCTTATTTGAAGAAAAGGTCAGATTAAAGATTAGATTAAAGACCTTGAGACCTTGAGATCGCCGTGGATTATCCTGGTGCACCCTAAGTCCGATGTAAAGTGTCCTTATCAGCGACGGAAGAGAAGACAGGGATGGACACCAAGAGGAAGGCCATGCGAAGACAGAGGCAGAGAGCAGAGTGATAGAGCCACATGCCAGAGAACACCAGGAGCTGAAAAAGACAAAGAAGGCAAAGAAGAATTCTTCCCTAGAGGCTTCGGAGGAAGGGCTAGACATCTGGCCCCCAGAGCTAGGAGAGAACACATTTCTTTTGTTTTAAACTATCCAGTTGTGGTCGTTTGTTACAGCAGCCCTAGAAAACTAATACAGGTTCCATACATTACAAACGTTTTTTCTCCTCTACGGTGCAAATATTTCTTGTGGGGTTGCCATAAGGCATGTTCACAGTCTCCAGCCGTGCACCTCAAGGTGCTGGTAAGGAACTGCAGAGAAGCCCCTGGGGCCCTCCCCTTGCAGATGGCTGGCAATACTTTAGCTACACATGAGTGACTGGAAGCCTCATAAATACATCTCACTAAACCCAGACTAAACACATCCTGAACTCAGCTTCCCCTTAGCTAGGTCTCAAGAAACCCTCTCACCCCCTCCAAGGCTGCTCAACACAGGTGAAAATGTGAAGGCAAGGAAATCAGAGTAGAAGGAGGTAGACATCTTAGCAGTCATGGTTAAAATACTTGACGCTTGTCACTTTACCAAAACACGTCACCCTGTGGAGGCCCGAGTAAGTTTCCCAACCCTAGGTCCTTGGAAGGAGTTGCACAAGTAGTGGGCTCTGAGCTCAAGCATCTGAGCTTCCTGATAATTGTCTCTTTCCATGGGATCTAAAAATGCACAGCCAACCAGAATACTTTCCAGTGGACTCAGTTTCTAGAAGGAAAGCAATTGTGACATAGTTGGAGAGTTTTAGGAAGGCAAGAGCACGCAATCCCCAGGAGAGCACAAAGGGCCCCTTTAATCACACCAAGAACAGGAAGGAAGGTGTGGACCCCCTCTTGAGGATATACTTAGGGCAGGGGAGTGATGTCAATGGCCATGGAAGAAACATGAGTATGGCAAATCCAAATTTACTTTATATTCTAGGCAAGATTTTCAAATAAGAAAGAAGAAATATTTGTACGTTGGTTTAGAAGCTGAAGTTATGTGAAGAGGTTCTGAAAGTCTGAGTCTTATCTTAATACATCTGTCCGCTCACCTGTAACATCCAGAGACTCCCAAGAACCTGTGGATAAAATCATCCCATAACTTCCATGCAGCACGAAGGCTGGGAGAGATGCTGGATTTCTATAGCTGAAGAGACATAATAGGACTTTTTTCAAACAAAAGAGGTCAATACTGATAATGTAGACTATCCATCTCAGGCAAGATTCTGGCACGTATTTTGAACACACTGTGTGTGTGTGTGTGTGTGTGCGTGTGTGTAAATTTCCCAGACAAATTTCCACAAACTAAACTACTGACAAAAGACTTTCTTTGGGAAAAACTTGTTTAGCCCCTGGACTCTTCAAGTCCATTCCTTCCACAGGTGGTGAAACTGAAGAATAGGGAAAGGACTGGCTTGAGTTTTGTTTCTTCCTCAAGTTTTCACTGCCCCACCCCCACTCTTTACATAGCTTTTCCCACAATGCTTCTAACTCCATCTGAAGGTATCAAGAGATGCCCAGAGCTTGGCTACAGTTGCAGGGTGTGATTTATGAGCAATTTGTCCCTTCGTGAGAAGAGACAACAGTGTCTGAGCATAACATTCAAGCCAAAAGGAATCCTTTTAGATTTGGAAATTCCCAGATACTCCTTGGGAAATGAGGACTAGGACTTGAGTGTAATGGGAAAGTCGTGGGAGACAGACCAAAGATGGGATGTCCTTTAAAGAGTATTTGGGGTTCTTGGAAAGAAGACCAGGATCTCTGGGAGTGGGTTCACTAAGGCTCCTCTGTCCTGCCAAGTTGACTTCACTCTTTTTCATAGACTCTCCACCCTGCTAGATTAGCAGAAGGAAGTAGATATGGTTTATCTATAGTTCTTCAAACTCTTGGTGAAATTGCTTATCATAGGCAAGAAGAAATTGTATGGATTGTTTGATGATATAAACATATTTCAGGGTTCATCCTTCTCTCCTTCTATCCAAACTGTATTTTTTTTATTTTTTTAAGGTTTATTTATGTATTTATTTAAGTAATCTCTACTCTCAACATGGGGTTCAAACTCATGACCCCAAGGTCAAGCATCACATGCTCCACAGGGGCACCTGGGTAGCTGAGCCAGGTGAGTGTTCAACTGTTGGTTTCAGCTCAGGTCATGATCTCAGGGCCATGAGATCCAGCCTTATGTCAGGCTCCGTGCTCAGCGGGAAGTCTGCTTGAGATTCTTTCCCTCTCCCTCTGCCCTTCCCCCCGTGCCCCATTTGTATGCACACTCACTCTCTCTCAAATAAATAAGTCTTTAAAAAAAAAAAAAAAAAGAGTCGCATGTTCCACTAACCGAGTCAGCCAGGTGCCCTGTTCAAACTTTTCATTAGTGATGTGCAAGAGAATATTGTTGGCATGCTTACAAAATTTGCAAGCAACATCAAGTTGCAATCATCGGCCTTTCAATCAGCAAACTTTTATCAAAAGCTTCTAAATGAAGAAACCAAGGGGATGAAAGAAATTTTTTCCTGCAAAAGCTCAGGGGCCAGAATCAAAGTAGACAAGTACACAGTTACAATGCACTGTGGCTCTGTCTCCATGAAGAGGGAGGCCTGGCAGGGGGTTGCGGGGAAGGGGTAGGGAGTACAGCAATAGAAGCCAAGAGAATGGGCCCCAAGCCAGATTGGGATGGCCACAGGGAGATGATGGCTAAGGAGTCTTGAGAACAAGGTAGTAGCTAGCTAAGCAAAGCTGGGAGGGGGATGACCCGCTGGAAAGAAGACATGTACAGAGGCCCAAGTACAAGTGAGCACTGGTCTGTTCAGGAAGGTGCATGGGTTTCAGCATAGCAGGACCACCAAGAATGAAGGGAAACGTCTGGCAACAAGGCCTCAGAGTTAGGGGACAAATCGTGAAGGAACTGGTTAACATTGCTTAAAAATGTAGATTCCTTTGTAGAATGAGGAATCGTTTAAAACTATGAAACAGGGTCTCATGGAACCCCCATGTATCAGGGGACACAGACAAGGTGTTCTTTCTGGGCAGGATGCTGAGTGGTACGCTAGGATCAGCCACAGGGGCCCACAGGGCCCAGGCTCATCCTTGCAGCCACAAGAGCCCCAAAGCCCTGAGAAATCTCTGGCCTTTAGGACTTTCAACTAGCTCCTGCCCCAGCCAGAATGCTTGCCTATCCCCTCCCCTATCCCTAGAGCCTAAGTAAATCCTTTAAGTCTCAGCCCAAATATTATGTCCTTAGAAAAACATGCCTTGAGTCCCCATTGTTTCTCATAGCACTTTACTTTGATAGCATTGATGACAATTCATAATCTTCTAAAGTATACATTTATTTGTACAATTGTATAATGCCACCTCTTCCATTAGACTGTGAGCCCCTGCGGGCAGGATTGAATATGTTCTGCTCGCAATTGTATTCCTTGTTACTGTATCCAAAAAACCTGTATCAAGCTTATTAAAAAGAAAGGAAGAAAAAAAAAAAAGAAAGGAAAGGAAAGGGAAAGAAAAGAATGGTGGATTATCTACCACTATATAACAAACCATCCCGATATTTAGTAGTTTAAAATAGCAACCATTTTATTTTATCCCCCAATTTTGTGGGTTGGTAATTTGGGAAAGGATCAGCTAGATGATACATCTCTCCTGCATGGATTCATGGATGTCATTTAATGGCATCAGCCAGCGGATGGTCTGGTTTGGAGGGTCCAAGATGGCTTTGCCCACATTTCTGATGCCTTTGTGTCTGGGACACTGGACTCAGCCAGGACTATTGATCTAGTAGTGTCACCAGCATGTCGTTCTAAGAGTGACTGGACTTTCTACATGGTGGCTCGGAGAGAGTGTTCCAAGAGACCAAAATGGGAACTTAAGGTAATATATGATCTACCTTGAAAATTCCAGACATTGATTCCCAATGCATGCTGTTGGCCAAACAAGTCACTAGAGTCAGCCCAGATTCAAGGAAAGAGGATTAGACCCCCTTTCTCAATGGGAAGAATGTCAAAGAATTTGCAGTATCTCTAAGCCACCACAATAGGGAGAGGGTCAGGGAAGTGATGTTTATATTTTCACAAAGATAAAGTTGTAGTGTCTGGGAAGGATGAAGATGGATGGAATTCAGGTAGAGAGGAGTTGAGGGTGTTCTATAAAATGGCTTAAATCTTAATAAAATCAGTATAACTCATCAGCCTGATGGCCTGGTCTTCCCAGCTCTTCACTCTTTCAACAAACATTGATTTTTGCATCCACTCTCTTCCAGTCCCTGTGCAAGGTTCTGGGAAGATGGTATGAATAAGACACCATTTCTGTTTTTAATCCATAAATCCATAAATAAGTGCAACATAATATCACAAGGGTTGTACCTTGGAAGATGAGGGGATTCTTTGGGCACATGGAGAGAAGGGCAGGCAAAGGGGCATTCCAGGCAGGTGAGCAGCATGAAGCTATAAAGGCATGTTGGGGTTAGTGTTTCAGGTCATGTCAGCATGACTATAATATGGGATATGGTGGCCTTGGCAAGAGTAAAAAAAAAAAAAGGACAACTTTCAGACCCATGATGACATCTGCTGATGGTTAGGCAGAGAGCGTGGGGCAGGTGGATTCTTTACCTGTGTTTGGCCATTACCCTTCCACAGAAATGACCCAAAAAGACACTGGAAGGTGTCTGCCTATCACCTTGTGGGGGCAGAGGAATGGAATCAGTGTATTGCCATTCCCGGGTATTTCTTCAAAGTGACTCAAATGGGAGAAAACTGACTGGCTGGATACCAGGTACAAGAGCAGGTAGGATGTGTTTCTGGCCACGGGTGCCCACAGAACCCACTGACTGACTCTGTGTCTCACGTTCTGAGCCCAAGCCCCACAGTCCTGTCCAAACTGCCTGCAGCGTGAGAGGACAGACCAACATCAGGGCCCACTGCCCCTGGAGTGGGGGCAGGAGAGATAAACACCAACATTGGGTCTT
Organism: Enhydra lutris kenyoni; assembly: GCF_002288905.1. NCBI lineage: Eukaryota > Metazoa > Chordata > Mammalia > Carnivora > Mustelidae > Enhydra > Enhydra lutris. The sequence continues at coordinate 8,761,550 of NW_019154143.1, forward strand.
ACCAGGTTTCCCATAGAGTTTGTAGGTGACGTCTCAATACCAAACACTCCTGGGTGGGGAGGGCAGAAGGCCTTATCTTATTCACTCAAAATTTCATAGCAGGACCAAGGGTTTGGTTCCAACAAGCATACAAATTCAGGTGTGGCATGACCCTCAGACACAGGACCCCACCACCAAACTTCCAAGAGCTCCGCAAAATGGCTGACCCACCGCTGATCCCAATACCAATAGCAAACCACCTAGTTAACCTAAACCCTACCCAATGCTTACCTTCTTTGCTAATGCCACAACTGAATTCCTGCCCAATACTCATCTAACCCCATGCTGACACTAAATAAAATAACTAAAATAACTCAAACATTAGCTCTACCTCCAATTAATGCTATACTGCCCTCAGCCCCTGAACTTTTACTCCAATTCCAACCTCACCCCCAGGTCAAAGGAAAGATGGAAAGGAATAGTCTCGGGGGAGAAAATCACCACTGCCCCACAATCCAGTGGCCTTGACCGACAGCTGTCTACAATCTGTAACTTGAAATGTGCCTTGAACAATTGTCCTTTGGGTTTAAAATCTATAGACTATTGCCATTATTAAAGGATTTAATACACAGAAATCTGTTTGGAAAAAATCAAACCTTGGAAGCCCATAGCTGAGAAATAGAGGCATTTTAGTCCTTTCCTCTGCAAACAGCAGACTGGGATAAAAGTTCTTCTACCCCAATCCCGGGGCTGCCAGGAGTCATCAGGAAATGGAATTATCTTCAATTTATAAATGTTGAATAATTGCCAGCTTCTAAGGAGAGAGAAGATAAATAGAAGAGTCTGAAGGAGAAATTAGATTTTTAAAGAAACACCAACATGTTCCATTCTGAGTTAATGTCCAGCCTCCTCCCCACACTGGAAGCTGGTTAGGGGTGCCCAGCCTCAGGCCCAAAGGCTCTGGGCTGAATGTGAGGCAGGGAAAGGGGGGCTTCAGGGCATGAAGCCCGAGGTAAGTCCCAGAGCTGTGCTCTGTTGGAGAAGGCAGAGGTCAGTCTGGAAATGTGACTCCAAAGTGGGCTGTCAATCAGGGAAACCAGACACACAACTGAAGCTGGGACACAAAGCCCAAGGCGGGATGGCTGGAACAGCGAAGGCCAGAACGAGACGCTGCAGGTTGAGGCAGGCCAGCTGGGGTGGGGGGAACAATCTGAAGAAATTCCAGGACCCTGATGCCAGCACCCCAAACAGCTCAGATACCCTAACAGCACAAGTGTGTATGGAAAAGCCAAATTCCTCTTTTAATGCTTCTTTTGATTTAAAAAAAAAAAAATGGAGAATATATAGCAAGTATGAAAAGTTTCTAGAAGTGAATTAAAATGAACTACAAACCCCTTGACTTCAGTTATGGTCATTGAAAGGGGCAGGATGTTACTGGTACTTCATTATTTCAAGAATTCATCCTCTTACCCTCTACGTTCAGCTACTAACATCTAGAAGAAAGCAAGTCCTGCTCTCTGTCTTTGTCCAAGAGGACAAAACCTCCCAAGAAAACAAGGCCCGGCTGAGGCTGACAGAGCTGATTCTGTTCCCGCCTGGAGGGGAGGCGGCTGCCGCTCAGAGACTGCGTGCTAGTGTCCTGTGTGGCCATGCTGTGCTGGCCCCTCTGTCTGGATGCAGCCATGTTTTGAAAAGGCTCCCAATGGCCCCCCGCCCTGTCTGGCCTCCTCCGTATATCACTGACACACACTCATGTGCACACACTCACATACTCCCACCACAGCATCACGCTCATGCTTCCACACTCCCAACCACATTCGTTGACACCCACAATCACACTGATGGACCCACTTACACACTCGTGTCACACCAATATACATTTACACACTCAAAGACATGTTCACACACTCTCTCTCTCTCACACACACACACACACACACACACACACAAGGCAGTTACTTGCTCCTCCTCTCATATTCCCTTGTCCCCTGGAGAAAAGTCAGCAGGTGGCATTTACCACATAGAATATAATTAATTATATAGAATCTCTGCCCCCACCTCTGCCTCAGCCTGGAATCTTCCAAAGCTTGCTCCTGCATCTTCCCTCACAGTGCCTGGCACATGGTAGGTGCTCGACAGGGTTCACTGCATGAACTTTGGATGCCATGACTAAAGACTTTCGTCTCAGGAGCAAGTTGTCCTCTCCCAGACATCGCCTCTCTCTCAGGCTGAAGTTACAACTGAGGGGGAAAAAATCTAAGCGAATTCCTCAGAAAAATGCCAGTTTCTAAGGCAAGGTTCTGCCAGCTCAGCCCTAGCCTCTGCCTCTCCTGGGGTAGACACAGACAGACAGCACCCTGGGAGCCTTCCCTGCTCATCCCACATGTGACCTTGTGAGAAGAGCAGAGGGGACTTTGTCAGTTGAAGTGTGTGCCCACAGGTGACATCACCACTGGTCCGACCCCCAGCTTTAGAGAGCCAGAATGTTGACGTCAGCCCTCTGAACACTGACCGATGCCAAGAGACTGAGACGTACTTGTCCGTTTCATGCAGGACATCAGATTAACCGGAGTGGTTGATAAACTCAGAAGAGAAGAGAGCCTGGACAGGATGGGATGAGATGAAACAAGGTGGGCTCTGGAACATTTGCTCCAGCATTTGGCAGAGCAGACAGCAAATGTGCCTCAGGAGAGGCAGACCAAGGCCCACACAGTCACTTCAGCCTTCCTCTTGCTCACTCAGCCCCGGGCCTCACCCAGGGCCCAGACCGCATACCAGCCTAAGAGCACATCTCTCTTCCCTTCCCCTTGCCACCACGGCCACACCATACACTGATGGTAGGACAGTCTGTTCTCTACACACACACACACACACACACACACACACACACAGCCTGCAGAGCTAAGGCAGGTCCAGGACATGGCAGTGGGGTAACAGGGCTTGGAACTGGGAGAAGGTGGAGCGGGGGAAGGCTGGGCCACAGGCTCCCTGTGGTCAGAGCACAGGAGCCTCGGGTCAGACAGGGAGAGAGGACGCGGTGGGGGGTGGGGGGCAGCGAGGAGGGCATCTCTGGTCAGATTGGGCCATCATCACACATCCCTGGTGCCGTGCTATGCCGTGTGACTCGCCCACCCCTCCAGGGTTCCCCACTGCACAAGAGCAGCCCAGGAGAGCAGGCTCCAAAAACCCCACCACGCAGGGGCTCACCAAGGGGGCAAAGCAGGACCTGCCATCCTCCCCACCCGCAGGCACTGAATCTCTCTTCTTCCTTCTGCAGGGCCAGCACCAGGGCAAGACCTTTGCTCCTTGGTGCTGCTTCCGTCACCTGCACGGCAAGCCTGCTCTCCACCTTGGGACCCATTAGCATTTTTAAGGTTCTTACTCCAGTACACATCCTGTCCTGGGATTGTCTCTTCCTTGAGGCATTAGCACCTTCCACTTGCCTTTTATCACCCCAGCCCCGCCTGCTTGGGGGTCAGCCTTCAATCCACAAGTGTCTGGGGCAGAGCCAGGAAGCCTGGTCACACTCCCTTCACAAGTCCATCCTTTTCTGTCCGAGGCATGTCCTGAGGTCCCGGGCCCCCTTCCACCTCCTCTCCCTCCCCCCGCTGCAAGAGGTGTTCCCATAATCAGTAGGCATCAGTCAGCTCTAATCAACCCCCTGTTTTGACTATTTTAGCAGCAATAAAAGGGCCATAAAGAGAAAGTCAGTGGGCCCTCTAGGAGCATGGATCCCCTTTGCTGTGATATAATCAAAAACACCAAGTGCTTCCTCAGAACCTGAGTGACAGCCCTGGCCGCGGAGCCATTGGAGGAAGCCTAATTATGCTATAAATTAAAGGGCTTTTTTTTTTTTAACCCAACATTATGACCTTTAATAAGATTGTTTTTACAACCGGCTGTCAATAAATCATGCAGGAGCACCAGTAAGAAGCATTCTCTGAGAACTTCTGCGAATTTCATTAGCTGCAGTTTATTTGGTTTGGGCGAGCTATGATGTTTTTTAAATCTCAAATTAAAGGCTCTGAACCATAAAAGCTAATTCAGAAAAGTTCCTGTTTCAGCCTCTGAAAACAAGCTTCCCTAATTGCAGAAATTAGCCGAGATGTGGCCAGGCCAGGAGGTCATTAGTTGGGAAGCAATGACAAGTGGCCGGGACCTCACCAGGCCCAGCAGCCATGAGCCCCGCAGAGGCTGAGGGACCAGTCCCCAGGGCCAGCAGGCCCTACAGGGGCCAGCCCCGGGAGGTCCTCATCCTGAGGACTGCCAATCTCAGGAGGGACAGGCCAGCTCCCCTACTGGAGCTGGAACCACCCCAGCCACCACGGCCAGTGTCCTCAGGCCAACAGATTGGAAATCCACAAAACTGTTTAACCCACCACTCAGAACCTCTCCCCATCCAGCATTCTTGACTTCAGTTCTTGTGCTCCTTGGAACACTAACATCGGCTGTATCCATGTAATAATCTTCCTGAAAGCTGTATAAAGAACAGGATATAAAAGTGGCAAATTCAGGGGTGGCTCAACTGATAGAGCTTCCAACTCTTGGTTTCCACTCAGGTCCTGATCTCATGGGTCATGAGATGGGCCCTGTGTTGGGTTCCATGCTCAGTGGGAGTCTGCTTGGATGTTCTCTCCCTCTGTGCCTTCCCCCACTCATGCACTCTCTCTCAAATAAATACATAAATCCTTTTTTTTTTAAAGTGGTAAATTCAGAGGCATCATATGACAAAGGAGTACAGAGTCAGCAGAGACGTGGCCAACAAAAGCAGAGAAGATGATGTGAGGTCTGCTGCCCACCTCTTAAGAAAGCAGGTGAACTTGCTCTTTGCCACGCCCAGCTGGCTCATGAGTACAAACTGATATCAGGAGCCCTGAGTTGGAATTCCAGCCCTGCTATGAATTATGGGACCTTGGGAGAGGGGAGTGTACCTTTAAGATTGCAAAACTAGACAGACCTTGTTCAAATACTGGCATCATTAGTTGCTAGCCAAGTGACCTTAGGCAAATTACTTCATCTTTCTGGGTCTCAGTTTCTTCATCTGTAAAATGGGGCTTTTCCAAGTAGACCTCCCAGAGGCTTGCTGTGCACGAAAGGAAGCAGAGGCAGAGCTGTTGTCTGTCAGCTCTTAATAAACACCAGCTGGAGGCAATGGTAAGAGGTGGTAAGAGGAACAATGGTATTTCCTTCTCTGGGTCTCAGCTTCACATTTTACAGAAAGAGAGTAGGACTAAAGGATTTCTGAGGCCACTGCCATCACTGAATGGAACTGATCTAAAGGGACATAAACTTGGTGGTGCCTGGGTGGCTCAGTGGGTTAAAGCCTCTGCCTTCGGCTCAGGTCATGATCCCAGAGTCCTGGGATTGAGCCCCGCATCGCATCAGGCTCTCTGCTCAGCAGGGAGTCTGCTTCCCTTCCTCTCTCTCTGCTTGCCTCTCTGCCTACTTGTGATCTCTGTCAAATAAATAAATAAAATCTTAAAAAAAAAAAAAAAAGAGAGAGACATGAACTTTCCTGCTCAAACCCCTCAAAGACTTCCCATTACCCACAGAATGAAGTCAAAGCTACTTAGAAGGAGCCTATGTGGCTGGGTCCCTGCTTCCCTCCCAGGTCCCTCTCCTGCCACTGGCGGTCCCCGCTGCTCAACAGAACTTGCATGCAGAATATCCTCTGCCTCTGGGCTCAGGCGCAGTCTCCTCTCTGTCTGGCGGGCGTCCCCCACCAGAGACCTCACCTGGCTCAGTCCTTCGTCCAGACACCCAAAGTCGCTTTTCCCAGGAAGCTCTCTAACCCCTCCTCCCCAGCCCTCCACTCCCACAGGGTCTGCTGTAACACCTGCTACTTCCACCATCACAGACCTGGTCACCCCACACGGACAGTTTTGTCCAACCCCCACCCTCACCAAAGCAGGCAGCAAAGACCACGTTTGTTTGTGTCGCCAAATCCCAAAACCATCCGTGGCATAGGATAGGCCCTTAAAATATTGGTCACAGAAATGTTCACGACATAGCATTCAGAGACAGAACACCCAGGAAAAAACGATATGCAGAATACGTTATTTTATAAACAGATACTTGATTTGTAACGAGGAGTTGGGTTTCTTTATGTGAATAAAGTGCTGATACTGAAGATTGTCACAAAATAAAACTTTAATACCTCTTACCGTGGTCTTACGACCTGGTCATCATCTCCATTTTCTCAGAGAATGAGGAGGGGAGATAAAGTAAAAATGGGACCTAATATGGTGAGACTGGGTCAGAATCACCTTTGAGAACCAGGAAAAATGGAGGCCGGGTCCTGGGTGGGTTCCATTCTCCACACCCCAATCCTTTCCTCCACACTCCCCCACCTGCCCAACTTCCACAGCCCAGGATTCTTTTCTCCTAGGGCAGAAACATCCGTGGTTCTAAAATTTCCGAATGAAAACCATCCATGAAGTTGTGCGTGGGAAATGAAATGCCAGCACAGGGGCGTCAGTGACTGCGAAGAAATCATGGCATCGACACTGACCTGGGCTCCCTTTGGTCTGCCTCATTAATCAGCTCCCCAGGTCATCGGGGTGTCTCGCCTCAGGCTCACAGGTCTGGTTTTTGTATAATACACATTTCCCCCAGTTTTTATTTCATCTGCTTTTTTCAAGCAGCCTTTCCATTATTTCTGAACATTTGAGTTTAAAAAAATGTAAATTACAGACGCCTGTGGATTGACGTAATGTGAAAAGAAGGCGGCTGTTTCCCCTCCCTCCAAACAGGGACCGTGGTTTTTAAAACTAATAAACCTCCTAAACCTCATGAAGCCCACTTCAACCTTTTTAAATGTCTATTTTCAGAAAGGAAAAGGAAAAAGAAGCAGCCGGGAAACATGTTTGGGGCAATGTCTTGGCAAGAGGGAGAATGACCCCAGCCAGTGCAGATGGAGTCTATCCCCTCTCTTGGGTCCAAGGCGGCAGCCCCATGAAGAGCCTGGGAGGGGAAGGCCCCCCCAACTAGGGGATGAACCTCAGAAGTCCCCACAGAGAGAAGAGACCCCACAGACAGATGCAGGAGACAGGAATTTCATGGTCCAGAGAGGCTCTGGAGAAAGTGGGAGCAGAAGGATCAAGAGGGACACAGGAGGGATCAATCTGACACCCAAGTTGGGATGGTGAGTGGGAGGGCACTGGTAGGAGCAGAGAGTGAGGAAGCTAGCCGCAAAGTGGTCAACAGTGTCTCCCTTCTCTAGAAACAGGAATTGAATATGGAGGAGACCACAGAGTTGGGGGTTACTGCCAGAGCGGAGATCTGACATTGCTCCAGGGAGACAACAAAAGCCACATGTAAAGACTGATCCAACCTCTAATGGGTGCAAGACTCTCCTGTTTTTGACACCTACAGAAGACGGTCCCACTCCAGAACCATTAGAGATAGAGTTAAGGGTCACTTTCCTTATTCCAGAGGAATGGCTAGCTGTCTACTCAGGCGTTGGGTCTTGTTCTGCCTACAGCCCTGAACCAAATGCCTAGCAGAGAAACACACACAGAAGGCATCCAGCAACATGAATAGAATGAATGAATGAGCTAATACATGGATGGATCAATGAATGAATGAAATGAACATCTTCTCAGCAACTCTAATCCTTCTGGGAAGAAGTAATGTGCCTCTTTTCCGAGAACACCAAAATTATGTCCCAGAATAAGCCTACCATGTACAGTTGCACAAGTACTAAGGATCCAAATAAAAAATTATCCTTTCAAAGTGGCTTGTCACTCAGAAAGCCAGTTTCTAGGAACATTTGAGAAGTTTATCTCTTGCTTTTTCCTCCCTCTTCTAGGGTCATCAGATTGAAATGTCAAAATCAGAGAAGGCAGAAGGAACAGCAAAGTTGATCTGCAAGTGTTGGGGGGAGGCTGGTGTGAGGCACTGCGTTTTCCACATGGGCTGATAATCCCTGCTATTTAGAAGCCTCGAATGGCAGACAGTTCACCCCAGCCTCCTGAGGGATGGTGCCAGCTCTTCCAGTTTCTGAGGCTGAAACATGTCTTTGGAGTTTCTGGATTTGCCTCCCAGACTCAAGGAGACTTCCAGCAAATCAGCCAGTACTTCGCTGCTGGTTGGGCTTGGGTTTGCAAAGAATTTCTCCAAGCCTTCTACCTCCCAAACCATTGAGACTTTAAAAGGTATCTTGCGAGCCTTTTGCTACCACACCCACATCAGAGGGCACTGCTAAGGTCATCCAGGGGAGAGGCTCTGCAACCCAGGTCCCCAGGACTCACGCCTCCTTCTAGGCAGTTTCAATGGAATGAAGATGGAGATCACACGAGCAGAAAGAGATCCCCGATTCCGCTTCAGCTGAAGTCAAGGAGAGGCGAATGGTTAAAAGGCACATATGTAAGTGCCCCCTATGATTTGAACTGGCTGGGGGAAGCACGAGTTTCCCCACTGTTGTTCTACTCCCTAGTTTATAATCTAGAAACAAGAGGATATACTCTCAAAGAGCTCAAAATCTGGAGCCAAAACTCTTCAAACTAAAAGTAAAATCACTTAAAAAAATATATAACTGCTTATCCACTTTATTCACCTCCTATTTAGATGTGAAAAATGCTCCAGAGGGAAGTTTCATGAGCAAAGGCCAGAATTTACTGTGTATTTCCCACAAACAGGGCTCACTGGTTTGTTCTGTGAGAAATAAAACCCAGAGGACCCACCCAGCAGCCCCTTTGGGCAAAAAGGAGTCTAAGCCAGATTAAAAAAATCCACTTCAGGACTTTTTTATTGCTGGGGTGGTTTGGAGAACTGTCAATGGGCAGGAAAATAGCACATCTGGAATGTGGCTCTGTCCCCTCCTTGGCTGGTATAACTCAACGTGTATGTCAGATCTTTTTTTGATTTTGGGTTTTTTTTTAATGGCCAAGATTTATCTGGCTTCTATTCATTTTTTTTTTAAAGTCCAGGGTGAATATGATTGTTAAATTCTATACGTTTACATTTGTGTAAATTAAAAGCCATATTTCACTACCGGGCAGAGCTCTTACTTGCCTTAAAAGTAAAAATGGCAAAACTAAGCGCTATGATCCAAGACACTGATTACCCTTCTCACCCAGAAGATACTAAAAGAGAAAGATCTTGTGATTTTTCTCCACTAAAGCTCTATCCCCTTTGTGCCTTTATAAAATCTGGTTCTGGAAAGTTGGCGCCAAGATGCTCAAATTGAAAATAGACTTTTGGATTAATTTAGTCAGTCATGTTCTGACCGTGGCAACAAGAGGCTATTAGAGGCCTTTTTTGCAAATTGGTTTGTAAAGTTGATATAGCCATTTTAACTCCTAAAGGGATTTGAGAAGAAAGTGTGTGGACCCTTCTGGAGACAGTGGTCTGTTGCTTTTTTGGTCAGGGGCTGATATCAGTTTCGACCATGAGGGGAATGTCTTCTTCATGGAAGTCCACACTCAGCATTTGCTCTTGAGTTAAAAGCAAAAGCAACATAATAAACGTTTGGTAACAACCCCCCACATACTTAGATTTATTGGCTAGTTAAATCTTTAATGGTTAAAGTTAAAAACCTTTTATTTCAATGGCCTGGGGATTTGCACAGCTGGAAGGTTGCATTTTAGTATATTCAAATTGGAATAGAAAAGCCAAAGTGACCAGGACATTGACTGTGTTTCTTGGATACTCCCAAGGTGAGAGTCAGCAGACAACAGGCATGGCCTTGCCCTGGGTCCTCTCTCCTCACCCCAAGCCAAGCCCAAAGGGGGAAGAAGAGAGGAGAGAAGGAGGCATGTTGTAGGGACCAGTTTGGGGGGCTCCTCTCCTACTTTCATTCACCTGCTCCTGTTCTCCACCCAAGTAGTTGAGAAACCACAGAGCACCTATTCTCCGGTTTTGTCACGCAACTGATCCATTTTGGTGGGATCACACGCTGCCAGTTTTGATCCTTCTGGAAACTCTCTAGTTTGATGGCCTGGATGGGAAAAGTGCTATGCAACAGCAGTGGCAAAGGGGCTGGGGTAACTGAGTTGATGGGGGTCGATAACATGATGATGGAAGACAGCAGGGAATAGACCATCAAGTCACAAGGACAGTATAGAATCTAAGAGGTAGGGACGCCTGGGTGGCTCAGTTGGTTGGGCAGCTGCCTTCGGCTCGGGTCATGATCCCGGCGTCCTGGGATCGAGTCCCGCGTCGGGCTCCTTGCTCAGCGGGGAGCCTGCTTCTCCCTCTGCCTCTGCCTGCCATTCTGTCTGCCTGTGCTTGCTCTCTCTCCGTCTCTCTCTCTCTCTGACAAATAAATAAATAAAATCTTTAAAAAAAAATAAATAAATAAATAAAAAAAAAAAGAATCTAAGAGGTAAAAAAGATGGCAGTGACAAGGGTTGGCGTTGGTGACATTTAACCAATGAAAGTGATTTCAAATTGCTTCACAGGAATTATTTCGTGGATTCTTCACTTCAGTACTGTTTCATTGTCCTTTTATAGAAAAGGAAACTGAGGTTTACAGAGATTGTCCAAGATAGGAGCACCTGGCTGGCTCAGTCGATAGAGCATACAACTCTTGATCTCGGGGTTGTGAGTTTGAGCCCCACATTGGATGTAGAGATTATTTAAAAATAAATAAAATTTTAAATTAAAAAAAAAAGTGTTTTGTCCAAGATCATGTTGCTAGAAAGAGATGGGACCAGGATTCAACCCCAGGCAATCTCACTCGAGAGCTTACAGCCCTAATGGAGCTCTCAAAAGGGTTAAGGATGGAAATACCCGAGGTCTTGAAAACTAAGAACCGTGAGCGTTAGAGTCACTGGTAAAGCAGAACCGGTAAGGATCATGTCCACTGCTTTCAGGAAACATGCGTGTGAAGAAATTCTCATTCTCACGCACAACTCACGAATGCACACTGCCACTCCACACAGCAGCCCTTAACGAACCTTAATGCACAGAAACACGTTCTGGCAAAGATACGTTATGCACTCACCTACGCCCTTCTTAGGCACTAGCTGCAGAAACATACAAGCATCATGGTACCCAAGTTTTTACATAGAAGCATAAATGTCCAGACTTACATCTTCTGGCCACCATATCCGCACACACATCCGTGCATGCCAAAGGGTATCGAGATGGAGTTATGGCTGGATGGTCCCTTGGGACTCCACAACGCCATTGTTTCTCAAATGACAGTGATCCACCTGGCCCACGGTGGATTCTGAAGGATGAAGGATAAAGCCACCAAGAATATCCGATGATCCAAAGTCCCCTAGGACAAAGTAGAAACACACAGAGTCATCCACCCACCATTTCCAATCCCCATCCTAAAAGCCTTGAGCCGCCACACAGAGAGGGGTCAACCCAGGCTTTGCTAGGGACCTTTGCCAGGCTGAGATTAAAGGTCGAACCTGGGTCTTTAGTCACCAAGAGTTATCTCAACATCCAGGATGAAGGCTGCAGGCAGGGGTTCAATCATTCTTCTTAAGTACACTTAATTGCGGGGTCCCAAGGAGAGGAGACTCCCGATGGAAAATGCCAGGCTCCCAGCGAATTTTCTAGTTCTGAAACACTAATATTTCTCATATGGAGCCTCACAGACCTTCACAGGGTTTTCAATTTCAAGGCCATTTTGGTTTTTCATGGGGTCTGATGTTCTCTGCACAAACATAGGTTTCATAATTGACAGGCTGCCAGGCTGCCCACTTTGGCACTTAGAGGCCTGCGGTGCGGGACAGTGAAGCCACTCAGCTCATATGGCCCACAAAGCCACGACAGTCTACTGCCTGGCACCAAGACCTCGCCAATTGCAGGAAGTTGGGAAATAAAAGAAACGTTTCAAATAAAAAGATGTCAATTTAACAGCCAGGGACCTGGAAACAGATGTTCCTCGCGTAGCCCGAGAGCCGCCCACCCGCCCGCCCATCCGTCCTCCGGGTTTTCAAAGTCACTTCTTGTCAGGTGCCCTGGTTAAGAGGGAGAATTAATGAGCTGTGCTCCATTTTACGGCTGCCGTCTGATGTGGGAGCCGTGCGCGGAGCGCTCCACGGACAGGCCGGCCCGGCCCCCAGCCCTTCCTCCAGCAGCTCAGCCCGGATCAAAGCGGAGAGCAGCGCGGCTTTTATAGCAAAATGATTAAAACCACGTGGGGCTTGTTTCCTCACACGTGACCTCCCGTCAAAGTGCAGAGGGGGGAGCCGAGGAGAGGTGAACCCAGGGGTCTCCAGGCGCAGGGAAGGGTAGGACCCGAGAGGCTGACCCCGTAGGAAGTAAGCACAGCCGTGTGCAAGCGTGTGCACACGCTCACAAGGAATGCATTTTCCCCGCAAGTTGAAACCTGGCCCCGGAATGAGCAGCCAGAGGACCTAATTAGCCCAGTTAGCTAGGAACACTTAGCATCATAGATGGATGGATGGGAGGGTGGATGGATGGATAGATGATAGATTTCTAGTTATTCGATTATTTCTAATCCTTGCAGAGAGCACAACGGGGTTGTACTGACAAAGTCTCAAATGTCCCTGCAGCATCTGGACAAAGAATTCCTCATCCATCTGTAGTCTTTGGCAATTCCAGGGCACCTGGCCATCAGAGCTCCTCTGTGGTAGGGAACCCCACTTCTTACAGCCCAGTTCACTTATTCATACGTAACCTCCTCCTCTTAAAGTGAGCAAGGGCTGGATTTGGTGACTTGCTCCTCCCCTGCAGAATGAAGCAGAGGTTACGAGATGTCACTTCCAAAATCACGCTATTAAAAGACTGTGGCTTCCTTCTCAGGCACGCTCTCTCGCCCTGAAGGAAGCCAGCTGTCAGGCTGTGAGCTGAGCCAGGAGGGGCCCACAGGGCAAAACACAGAGAGACATCTCTTGCCGGCAGCCGGAGTGGAAGTGAACCTTGCCGGCAGCCACGAGAGTGAGCTTAAAGGCAGACCCTCTCCACAACAAGTGTGGAGAAAACCGTAGCCCCAGTCACCACGACTGTAGCCACCCTCGGCTGTGCCGGGATCCCCGGCTCACATGAACTCGGGGATAAATGCCTCTCGTTTTGAGCTGCTAAGTTTGGGGATCCTTTGTTAGGCAGCCACGGATAACTGATACACCTACCTTGGCTCCAACCCCACACTGAAAAATCACAGCTCCCTCCATCTTTCCACCTACCTGAGATATTCCTATGTGACCAGGCATAATTTAGAAGAATCTTTACGCGGGGGCTTCTACCATCCGTCCCACTGCTGCCTTTAGTTCTCTAGCTCATCCCAGCTCCGCTCCCCCCTCGCTGTGCCTTGAACACTCCAGATATGCACCACCTCAGGGCCTTGGAACTTCTGCAGGGCTCGCTCTCCCTCCTCCTCCAAGTCTTTGTTCAAACATCACCTTCTCAGATAGGCTTTTCTCTTCTAATCGGCTTAAAAAGGAAATCCCTTCCACCCCACTCCCAGCGCTCCCTACCCCACTTTCCTGCTTAATTTTTGCCAGTCTTTACCATCATCTGGCATACTACATATCTTACTAATTTTTTTTCCTGTTTGACCCCTGCCTCCCTAAACCGAAGGACAGGGATGTTTGAATTTTTGTCTCTTTTGTTCACTCCCCTGTTCCAAGGGTCTAGAACTCTGCCTTGCCCATTATAAGCATTCAATAAGAATTCTACTGAATAAATGAGTAAATGGGGACATAGTTCTCCCATTTTTCTAAATACCTATGATTATATCTCAAATATGTATTGTCAGTAACCCTCATAACAACTCCACAAGATTGACATTATTGTCTTTCATTTTATAGACTCTAAAACCTGAGACAAGAAAAAAAATAATAAAAAAATAAATAAAACCTGAGATTAGAGGATGCTGTATTATTCAATGTCCCAAAGTTAATATGCGTAAGTGCTGGGATTTGAACCTCCTACATTTGTTTCTCTGTACTTTTTCCATTGCTTTGAGTAACTTCTTACAATTAACCAAGTGCTTTCCAAAGTAATGATCTCCTCTAAACTTTACAATAACCCTGCAAAAAAGGAATTAAAATTATCTCCATTTTGACAGAGACGGAAATCAAAGCTCAGAGAGGTTAAGGCATTTACCCTGGTTGACATAGCTGACACAGCAGCAGAGCCAGAATTTCTTTGGTTCCTGAAAAAGACATTGAGCAGCTCCCAGGTGCCAGACATTATGACTAATAGAACAGAGTCCTCCCCCTCAAGTCCTCTGGTTCTCCACTCTCCCCAGTCCCATGGGGCTCTGTGTTGGTTGCTACGGTCTGGTGAATATTCACTCAGGGTAAGTGTTGACTTCTGTTGGTCAGACATGGCCTCAAGAAGGCTGAGCTGAAGGGAGACTGACAAGTAAGCACTGAGATCTTTGGGAAGGGAACCAGAATAGATTGCAGAGAAGGGGACTTTTTAAAAATGGAGCGAGAAGATGCACCAAGTCAAAGAAGGTCGAGGTATCAGAGCTTTCAAAAATCCCACCCCCCCACCGGCAGCCATGTTGATGTGTTTGGTGTATATGTACACTTTGGTTTGCACCTCTGCAAAGTGCTTCATTTTCTTTTGTCCATAAGCCTTTTGAACTTAATGCAAATGATATTATGTTGTATATCCCCCCTGCTTTTTACTTTTCCACTCAGCACCATTTCAAAGATCCATGCATGTACATGAGTATACATCTAATCCATAGAGTGGACTGCTGGCACGCAGGGTACAAATGTCTTCATTCAGTAGTGCCTACTTGCTGCCCTGATACACTCCAACCAGCAGAGCATGCACACTCTTGTCGCCTACACCCCTCCCAGTGCTTGGTGTCATCCAACCTTCCAATTTCTGCCAGTCCTAACTAGCTATAACGCTGATATCTCATTATTTCTTTAATTTGCATTTCTCAGATTATTAGTCAGTTCAAGCAACCCTTCATTTACTTCTTGGCCTTTTAGGTTCTCTGGAGTGAGCTAATCAGATTTAAGTGGAAGACGGAAGATTAGTCCACAAAACTGACCTGGATTCCTGGAAAAGAGGGGATGGTTGCAAGGTCCCGTGGCATAGGAACCAAGACACTCAAGCAACATTTCTGAATGAAAAAGGCTTCCAGGTGAACATTATGGGCCTCAGCTATGGGGTTTTCCTTGAAAGTCATCTTTTTATTTCCCCCAAAACACAGAACAGAACATGGAGAATGGGATGATTCAGAAGGGGAGAATGGAGTCAGCCAGGAAGATAGAAGCTGAATTCAATCAGTCAAAGCATATGTCTTGAAAACAAATTGGATTCTATTAAAAGGATTTCTGTTCTTCAAAGGACACAGTTAAGACCCTAAGGCCCCGGGGCGCCTGGGTGGCTCAGTTCATTAAGCATCTGCCTTCAGCCCAGGTCATGATTCTAGTGTTCTGGGATAGAGCCCGCCCCTCAGTGGGGACCCTGCTTTTCCCTCTCCCTCTGCCTGTCACTCCCCCAGCTTGTGCACTCTCTGTCAAATATATAAATAAAATTTAAAAAAAAAAAGACCCAAAGACCCATAAACAATTGAATGGGTAAGTAACTGTGGTATATTCACATAATGAAATAATACACAGTGACAAAAATGAAAAAACTGGGGTGTCTAGGTGGCATAGTTGATTAAGCATCTGACTCTTGATTTCAGCTCGGATCATGATCTCAGGGTCATGAGATAGACCACGCATTCCCACATCCATCCCACTTGGGCTCAGCATGGAGTCTGCTTAAGATTCTCTCCCTCTCTCTGCCTCTGGCCCTTCCCCCGTGTGCACGTGCTCTCTCTCTCCCTCTCTCTCTCAAAACAAATAAATAAAATTTTTTTAAAAATGAAAAAACTACTTTGTAATAATACAAATTTTGCAAACATGACGTTCAACTGGGAAGTAGCCAGATACAAAGGAATATATTTATTTGTATATGTTTGCAAAAGGTACAAAAATAGGTGGAATTAATCTATGGGGAAGTCAAGATAGTGATCATTCTTGTTTATGGATCAGCTGGGACAGGTGTGGCACATGAGTCTCCTGGAGTTGGGGAGATGTTCTGTTTCTTGATCAGAGTCCTGGTTACTTGGATGGGTTCACCCTGAGAAATTTCATCAAGCTATATTCTTATGATTTGTATTCTTTTCTGTATATATGTTATGCTTCAATAAAAATTTCAAAAAAATCTTCCGTGGGTACCTGTTGCCTTGCCCCAGCCCCATCCTGACAAAACAGGGTAGGAGACATCCTGAAGGGGGAACTGGCAAGAGGCTGTGGAATCATCACGCACATACAAGAACAGGTGCTCCCCCAGCCTTGCTTTGTAAGCAGAGTACAAGTGAGTATACAGCCAAGCCAGGCCCCATGAGATTTCAAAAGAGAACAAGACAGGAGTGTCTGAAATATGGGTAGGGACTTACCAAGAACCAAGTGCTTTTGGTATTTCATCCCATTCATGCCCCTTTGCATGAAGTCAACTGAAATCCCTAAAGGTAACAGACGTGCCTGGGGCCATATTGCCAGGAAATCCTGGAGCTAGATCCAGTCCTCGGGTCTCCTAGCTCAAGTATCCTTCTGGCAGGCCTCGCTGCCGGCTTGATCTGAGCTGGAGCAATCAGGGTAGGCTCCCTGAGGGAGGAACAAATTATACTGGTGTTGGAGGGTGGAGGTGATTCGTGAGAGCCGACGATAGAGGAAGCCAGAGTGTGTACTACAGCCCGCAAATGCCAGGACCAGGAGCTTCCCACTTGATCAGGAATTCAGCTTCTTACAGAGGAAGCTGTTGGAAGTACTCTTGGGAGACAGGCAGAAGGAATGGCCAGAGGAGTGCAGCCGCTTGCCCCAGCCCTCACTCTTGCCCCTTCTATAAAGCCCTAGGAGTCCCTCCTCCCAATGACTCTCCGTGCCCCCAGATTTATTTTGCTTTCTTTCGCTAAATCAAACTTTATCAGGCAGTTTTACTATCAGCCATTAAACGAAAATGTGTTTGTGCAACAGTAAACACCTTGTTACTGCAGGGAAGGATTACATAAACAACAGTGGAGACGAGGCCTGACTCACTGTACCCCGGAGCCCGCGGCCCTCAGCGGAACAGAGGAAGGCAAAGAGGAGGGTCCCTTGGCCACTTCCAGGGGCGCCTCGGAGCCTGAGGGCAAGGGGAAGGGCCCATACCCTGGCGTGGGGCATCTGCTTTCACCAGAACGGAATGGCGGGCAGCCATCTCTCTAGTCAGAGGCCGGCTGACAGGCATGTCCTCTAGGGATCCCAGAAGGGACTGGAGACCCTCACCAGAGCCCTGGGGGAATGAGCAGACTGGGACGGATGGCAGAAATGCTGGGCAGGGGGCGGAGGTGTTTGGGTTTGGGTTAAAATCTTGTGAGATAGGGCAGGCTGGGGGCTGGGTAGGGTTGGGAACAGATGAAGGCTGGAAGGAGTCAAAAGAGGACAAGGGGAGGGCAAGTTGAGGAGGCAAGAGAGGAAGGAAGAATAGGGCCATGGGGCTGCCTGCTTGGGCCTGAACTGTTGGCCATGGACTAGAGAGATTTGGGTGATGGGAGCAGAGGCTTATACCAGCCTTGGTTGAGTGGCAGAAAGAGACATCGGGGTATGTGCCCAGAGGTAGTGACCATTCAGCGTGTAAGCCAGAGAGGCTGCTCCTCTCACTGGGGCTACCCAAGGCCCACTCTCAGGGCTCCCTTCTCCCTTCTCTCATCCACACCCAAGACCCTCTCCTCAGGGCTGCTCGCAGAGCCACAGTCACGCAACAGAAGCTGTGTAAGGGACCTTAAGCCTGGATCTAAGGCAGCTCCAAGTGCTGGATGGAACACGGGACAGCTAGAGAGAAGACGAACAAACGGTTTATATTTTTTGACCCTACTGGGCACCAGGCACCATGCTAGGAGCCTCTCTACTCCAGACACTACTTTGAGTCTCACACTCACTCACTCTCTGGAACCGGAATGATTGTCTCCGTACACCACATTAATGGGCCTGTTCCTGTTATCTTATTCTTCCTGTGCCGCTGCTACTAACAGTCATCATTTTACGGAATGCTCACTATGTGGCACGCATTCTGGCTAGATTTTTTCCATTTAATCTTCACCTCTAGTTTATGCGACAGGCACTTTCGTTATTCTTTTTTAGAAATGGCCAAAGTGAGACTCAAAGCGGTTGCGTTACTTGGCTGGGGTTCACACACCTAGAAAATAGCCAAGTCAGAATTGGAGCCGAGATCTCTCTAATGCCAAAGCCTGTGCTCTTCTTCTCTGCATCTGTGCTAGGAAGAGAGTCTGCAGGAAGGGGAGCATAGGGGGGGGTGGGGGGGGGGGGGGGAGGGGAAGAGGTGGTACACACAGAAGGGTTTGCCTGGGACACAACGCACGCGGAGGCCCCTACTGAAGAAGAGAGAAAACAGTCATCAGCTCCACTCATATCCTAGGGCAGTGGGGTGCTCCTGGGCTGGCACGACCCTAACCTCCTTCCTCAGAGACTAGAACATTGAGCACCCTGGAAGCCTCTGGCCACTCCAGGCTGAGAGTCTAGGGCACCAGCCCTGGCTTCCTGAAGTCCTGGCCTGAGGCATTTTAACTTTAGAGGCCATATTCCCACTTCCCTCCAAGGTCCAGCTTTCCAGCACCCCTTCACCCCTTTCCATTGGCCTTCTAAATTACTCTGCAGGACCTCATCTCCCCATCACCACCCAACCACCCTGTACCCCTAGCCCCTAACCACACAGTGACCCATCAGCCGGGCCATAACCCCAGAGGCTGAGGCCACACACAAAGGCCTAACACCTGAGGTTGGTGTGACTCCAGAGACTTGGATCGTGGGGGCTACAAATCTCTGAATCACTGCAGGTCCTTTCTGCTCAGGCCACTGGCTTCACTGACAATCCTGTCCCTTCCGAGGAAACCAGGGAATCCAACAAGCTTGGCTCCTGGGGTCCAGACCCATGTCTAGGGCCACATATCTCTATTCTCCATTTAGCAGAATCGCAAAATAGAATTCGAGAAGATGGGCCCAGGATCCCATGCTTAGTTTAATGCCCTGTTGTCATTGTCCTGAAGTTATTAATGTTTTGATTTTGTTTTTTTAACAAGGGGCTCTGAATTTTTATTTTGCACTAGGCTCTACAAATTGCATAGCTTGTCGTACTCAACAGCCCCAGTATTCCTGTGGCCTAGACCCGCTTTGGGGGTTCCTTGGGCCAATTCCAGATGTAGGAAGCCTGGTGTGGGCAGAAGCCCCCCCCCCAAGATGGACACTGCCCCCCTGGAAGGCAAATCAGGGCTGGCCCAGGGAAGGACACAGTTAGATTGTTCTATGGAGCCCTGGCCTCTGGGACTCTGGGGACAGCGGGAGGGGAGGAAAGAGGTTGTCATTTAGGGAAGAAGGTGAATGAGAGGAGAATAAGGACCCCGAGAAGCTGACACCGGGGGATCCAGGAAAGTGAAAGAGGCAAAGGTCTGGGAGCTCATCTCCAGGGGTCCTGGAACCACAGCAGCCTGGCCAGCAGCAGGCACAGAGCTCCAGGCAGCACACGAGCGAGGTTGCTCAGGGCTCGCTTGTGCTCAGGACTGATGGTCAGGGTTCCAATCCGACTCTGCCACTCAGTAGGTGGGATGCTGCTACATGCAAGCTCGGTTTCCTCATTTGTAAAGTAAGAATAATACCCATTGTGCGGAGTAAAAACTGGAGACAATGTAAGTAAGGAACCATTTCTCAAATGCCCAGGCTGTATCAGGCATTGTACTGGATACATATCCCCTGGGAAGCCTCTCAGTGTCAGCCAGCGAGGTGGCTATGAAGGCTTGGAGAGCAGACGGTGCCCAAGGGGGCAGAGCAGGTGAGAAGGAGAGCTGAGGTCTGAAGCCAGTTCCGTGGTACTCTGAGCCTTGTGGGTGCCAACACCCCTCCCTGTCAGGCAGTAGGGTGCTGAGCTGAGGAAGTGTGTGTGGGATCTGTCAGGGAGAGAAATATTCCCAGAGCAGATGACATAAAGGAGGTTCTTCCATGAACTATCATTTAAAGTCCCTCTTTTGGGAAGAAAAAAAATCCCTTTTTCTAAAAAGAAAAGTATAATTAGAGATCATCCATGCTGTCTCCATGGAGCCTGCCCCACCTCCCCACCATCCGCCACCCTGTCTGAGACAGAACTGAACAGAGGCCGCCATCATGTCTGCAGTGAAGGATGCTGGGATGCCGGCCAGGGACCCTGGTCTCTCCCATAATCCCATTGCATGCACTGCTTTTTTTTTCTAATGCTTTATGGACATAAAATTACACACTGGAAGTGCAAAAATTGTTAAGTATGTAGTCTGATGCATTTTCACAAACCAAACATACCCAGGTAAACGAGGTCAAGAAACAGAACATTCCCAGCATTCCAGAAACTCCTCTGCTGTCCCTCTGGAAGGACTATCCCACCCCATACTCCAAAGGCTAACTTCCAACACCACTGGTTAGTTTTACCTATTTTAAAACTTTACATAAATGGAATCAAACAGCCTTCGCGCCGTCTGGCCTTTTCGCTCAACATTATGTTTGTGAGTCATCTGTTTTTTGTTTCCATGCACGTGATGGCAGCTCATTCGTTACATTGGTCTGAATATGCCACAGTTGCCTCTTCTGGGCATTTGAGTAGTTTTCAATCACTTATAGGTTTTTAATGTCGTGTGATTTTGAGTGGCTAAAGATCAGGCTCTCCAAAAAACTCTGTAAAACATAAGGTTATGTTTCAATACTGATGAATTTTTTTAAATGAGGGTAGTGAAGATTTCTCTGAAGGTAAAGCCTTGCCACCAATCAGCAGTAAAAAAGTGCATAGCCCTGTTGGCTTGGAGTTTGATTCGTGGAACCCTGCCTTCAGCCATCATCCCAGGGCTCACGGGACATTTTGAAGTCATTGAGCTGGAAACCTTTTCTTTCCCCAACTTTGTTATCATTCCAGTGGGCAATATAGAAATATAGCCTCCAAAAAATGACTCCAAATTACAGACATTTGCAGCCATTCAAAACTTAGCATTTGTAAAATGTCTACTTTCCTTCCATTTGAAAACTTCTGAGGGGGGTAAAATCCTTTTGGAAATTTTTCTCCCCAAAAGTGATTACACTGAAATCCCTGGTCTTGTTCTACATGCTGGGTGCATTTTTTGTTCCATTTACATCTGGGAGTAGATTTTTTTTTTCTTCCATAACCAAGATCATAGCACAAGTATGGAGTTTTGTTAACAAATGTTCATCTAAGCAGTCTGAGTTTGCAACAGATGGGGAAAAAATTTCTAAATACTGAAAATTTGCTAAAAATTGTTAGAAACAGTGCTGTGTTTTCATTTGGGGGCCATTAGCAGGGGACAGCCAGGAGGTCTCCTTAGAGTCCCTCAGGGATGACTTCACTTCACTCCATCCCACAGGAAAAGAGTCTCAAGGGCTATCCACGTGCAAGGCGCCGGTCCTGCTGCCAGGAGCAGTAATTAGGTTATCTGCTGTTCAGGATGGAAATCAGATGGGCTCCTGTTGGTTTCTCAGCAGCAGACCCAGGTTAACAAAATTGACGGAGACAGCTATAGCAACAAGAGTACCAATTTATGAAATTAACTTGGGGGGTGCCAGGGTGGCTCAGTCAGTAAAGCATCTGTCTTCAGCTTGGGTGGCAATCCCAGGATCCTGAGATAGAGCCCCGCATCAGGCTCCCTGCTGAGTGAGAAGCCTGCTTCTCCCTCTCCTTCTCCCTCTCCCCCTCCACTCATGCTTCTGTGCGCTCTCTTTCTCTCCCAAATAAATAGAAAAAATCTTTAAAAATAAAATAAAAATTGACTTGGGACTGATGCCTCACACCCTCACCAGGGACCAGGAGACTCCATCCAAACCCCCCATCCAAAACCGCCCCCTGGTACGCAAGTGCAAGGAAGAGAGATTGAGCCCCGCTGCCTGGGTGTGAAGCCCAGCTCTCACTACCCATGGGATGCTGGGTAAACGAATTACCCTCTGCGGCCCCATTCTATCATCTGTAATACCCAGATAATAAACCTGCATCATTAGTTGTTGGGAAAATTAAGTGAGCTAATGCTCACAAGGGCTTACAAGAATGTTCTGTTATTGTTCTCCAAGTGCTGAGAAAGAGTGCTCTATTAAGTCAGATCATTCCCCCAGAAGGTTGCTTGGAGGGCCCAGAACCAGAACAAGGCGCAGTTGAGGCAACAGCTCCCCTTCACCCAGGAGATGTCAGTGAGACATCCCTCGCCCCCCAAATAATGGGCACTCTGGTCACCAGGCTGCTCACGTTCTCCACAATCTGTGTTGATCTCCCCCTGGGCCAGGGCAAAGAAGATTGACGCATCCCGCTTTCCCAAGCCCCTCTTTCTATGTGAATGACCTCTAGTGTGTTGACCCATTTTCTCCTTCTGTTTCAAGTGCAGTAAGATTGTTCTTCCCACAGTCCTGGCAGACATATCTCTACCCCACCCTCACCCAGCCCAGTGTTGATTCAATCAGAACCACTCTCCAAACTCGGGCTGGGGCGCCCAAGGTCAGAGCCCATGTGCAGAAATCACATTACCTTCCCTATGAATCACAGCCCATCATTTCATATTGGTGTCAGCAAGATTTAAATCTTTCGATAACAACTACCCATGCATGTTACAGTTGCATAATTCCTGCTTTTTTTAAAAAAAAGCATAATTAGTTTAGGGCGCATGTAATTTTATTTTAGGTCCCATTACTTTATTTGCCTCTCACAATGGAAAATCTATATGTTTGTGTATTTTTGAACATGACAGATAAACAGACTGAGGTAGTTCATGTTCACTCCTTTGATCTGTCTTCTCATTCAGTTCAAAGTCAAAAACCTCCATTCTGAACATGGTATTTTCAGATCACTGGCTTTGGACACCTCCTGGCTTGGGCATATAACTACTAACTTGACATTTCCCCTCAGATTGCCAAAAACACCTTACATTCAAGGCACCTAAGACTAAACTCATGATCTTACCTCCCAAACTGGGTCTTCTTCCAGGGTCCATCATCTGAACAACACCTCCATCTATGTACCTGGACAGGCCTGGAACCTGGAACCTGAAACCTAGAACCCATTCTTGATGACTCCTCTCCTTGCCCGCCATAGGCAACTCATCTCAAATTTCCAGCTCCTTAGCATCGCCCAAACCCATCTACTTCTCAAATGCCTCAACCTGAGTTAAAGCCACCACTGTTTCTGAGCTAGACTATAACCAGAGCCTCACAACTGGTCTCTCTGTGTTCCTTCCTGATTCTCTTACTGATGAAGGAAGCATGTTCTGTTTTCCAGATGGTCTAAGCTGTAATTTCCAACCCCGGTGCACATCAAATCACCAAGCATCCTTGCTAAAAATGCGACATCCCCCTGTGGAGATTCTAATTCATTGAATCTTGGGTTTCATGTGTAATTCCAGGATCTGTATTGAGACAAGTACCTAACGTGATTCTGATGCAGCTTGGCTGTCTATGAATTAACAATCGGGGATCGTTGGCTCCAGCTCACCAGCACCAGACCTGGCCCATTTTAGTTATGACCAAATATGTCTCCAGCATGAGTCAAGGAAAGAGTACCCACGTGACATATATTTCTGGAGCCCCTATTGTGTGCCAGGTTGTTCAAGCCCTGGGGAGACAGTAGTGAATAACGGACACAAATCCTGTCTTCATGAGGCTTATCTCTTGGAAGGAGGAGACGAACAAAACAAACAAAATAAATGAAATGTTAAATAACAGTAAGAGCCATGGAGGAAAAATTAAGCAAACAGAAGGATGGAAGAGGGGGAAAGGGCTATGGAGAGGGAGCAGGTGGCCATTCAGAACAGGCTAGTCA
Organism: Enhydra lutris kenyoni; assembly: GCF_002288905.1. NCBI lineage: Eukaryota > Metazoa > Chordata > Mammalia > Carnivora > Mustelidae > Enhydra > Enhydra lutris. The sequence continues at coordinate 8,785,295 of NW_019154143.1, forward strand.
GGTAAGGCCTCCTTGGGAACAGGGTGACTGAGTAACTTGAAGGAGAAGAGGCAAATAAGCTACTGGGGGATGGCTTTCCTAGATGAACTCCAGAAGGAGCAAGCAACATTTGCTCCTCTAGTCCCCTTCAGAGGAAAGATATTCTCCACAGATTCCATGTTTGGGCTTCTAAACTCCAAACTGGGGAACTCCAGTTCTCCAAACTGGGGAAAATATTCCCAATAAAATGTGATATTTATCACCTCACTGCCACTGCTCAAATATCCCCTCTCCCTGAAAGCCTGCTCCAGACCCCTTAGCTCTAAAGCTTTACTCACTCAGCCCTTTTATGTCCACTATATCTGGACATCCTTCTATTACAACACCCAAGATAGAGAATTGCTTTGTCTGGTTTACATGCTTGTCTCCCCCCTTCCCCAAGATCAGACTTCAGCCTGTTGCTCTTTATCTACTATGGTACTTTCAGTGCCTAGCACAGAATTGGGCCAGAATAGATTCATCGATTCTTTTCTTTTTCTTTTTTTTTTTTTTTTAGAGAGCAAGCATGTGCCCAGGTTGCGGGGAGGCGGAGCAGAGGGAGAGGGAGAGAGAAGATATCTTAAGCAGGCTCCATGCTCGGTGTGGAGCCTGAGCAGTGCTCAGTCCCACAACCGTGAGATTAGGACCTGAGCCAAAAATCAGGAGTCAGACGCTCACCCAACTGAGCCAGCCAGGTGCCCCAGAGTAGGTTCTTGATAAGTGTTAAGGGCAGAAAAGAAAGAGGGAGGGAGATGGAAGGTAAGAACACTTCATGCTAAATGCCAGGATAGGCATTACTGAGAGGTAGATGGGCTGACCGGGACACCTGTCAAGCTGTCCTGCAGAGAGTAATGCACTTGGTCTTCTACCGTCCCTCAGCATTCTCTCTGGATTTGCCTTCAGGTGCAGGGGAGTGATCACAAGACGTGCTAATCATAAGAGCTGTCACCTGTCAGATGTGTCTCTGTACCAGGCGCTACACTAAGTCCTTTACAAGCATTCCTGCGTTACCTGGCTTAATCCTCACAACATGACGCCCTATGCCATAGCTGGAGTCATTATCCCCACTTCACACATAAGGTGGCCAGTGTCTTGCTCAAGCTTTCCCAGCTGCTGAGTGATGGAACGAGTATCCAGACCCAGGGAGTGTGACACCAGGGCCCATATGTTTAACTTCTGTCTGAGTCAACTCAGCAGTAACTTGAAGAGAACCCAAGTTCTGGGCTGGGAAGCTGGGGAGGGCAAGTGAAGAAGAAAGGAGGAAGGACAGTAGGGTCCCCATAGAGAGGCCTGGTGTTGGAGAGAGAGGGTAGGTCTGCGGGATAGGCAGAGCACCGGGGCTTCAGATCCCCCACAGGCATCCCAGAAGCTGAGGGGCTCTGCGACAAAGCTCTACCCAGAGCAGAGGAAATGAGGCTGAGAATCCCCTGAGGGCATTTGGGGAGGGTATCTGGACTTGAGACTTTGATTGAACAGGGATCTGGAAATCAGGAAGTTCTGAAGGAGATGTGTCTCTTGAGCTGGCCGCAAATGGACCTGGGGTTGCTTGGCCCTCTAAAGCCACCCTGAGGAGGTCATCAAGGCTGCGCACTGGCCAGGGCCACACTACTGCACAGGTCCAGTGACATCATCCTTACTGGGCCTCAAGAGGAGCTGTTTCTACTGGGTCAGCAGGCCTGAAGGGAAGTGGATTTGGTCCTTGTGTCCACAGGACTCCCTCACCCATCCAGAGTTCCATTCAGCCATCTGTCCCCACTCCACCCCTCTCTCATCCTATATGCCCCCTACTCCTGAATAAACCTTCCTTCCACTGAATTCTTCCACCACCTGAAGAACAAAATTTTACTACTAGGAGATTGGGAGGCAGGGCCCTGGGCTGAGGGAGAAAAGACGTGAAAGAGGTGACACAGAGAGAGGTGAGGGGTCCAGCTTGAGCCCAGGCAGGGCCTCTGATTCTAGAAACTCTGTGGAAACTTGACACCAAGGCCAGGTCCCCAGCCAGGGTGGGGGAGGGACTAAACCATCTTCCCAGAGCAGGAAGTGAGGGAGAGAGTGAGAGTGAGCTGGGGCAGTGCTCTGTTTTCTTTGGCCTCTGCCAGCCCCGGGAGGGAGAAAGGCAAGGGAGGAGGATGGGGCTGGTGAAAAGATCCAGCCTTTGTATCCTACCTCCTGCCAGAGGTGGAGGCTGGAGGAAGGTGGGGGTTGGGGGTGGGAGATGTGCAAGGGAGTCCAAAGAACCCTGGACTCAGAGGCCTGTAGGTGAGCACATGGGGATCAGGGAGGGGTTGGGGGGCAGAGCTTACTTACTATGTTGGAGCGATGGAACTAACCCAGAAGGCCCCAGTGCGTTCCCTACATTCTCTCCAGCCTTGATCTCCCCAGGGTTCCCAGAAAGGCCCTGGCCTTATGTATTGCTCTCTCCACCCAAGAGAGCCTGAGGGGGTGGAGGTCAGCCTGTGAAAACTCTGGGTCTCCACAGGCCAGGGCACCCCCTCAGGAAGCCGGACTGGCAGAGCCCTGCTGTGTCTCCTGAGCACACACTGCGGGGGGTAGTCATTCTACTCTTGATAAAAAGGCTTCCTTAAGGGCCACTCCATCCCCAACCCAAATTTTCCAGGGACTTTCATCCCAAACATTGTCCTAACCCCAAGCTCAATTGTAACGCCCATCCCTTATGGGGACCCCAAGCCAGCCTCAACCCAAACACTATTTAAAATCAATAAATTCAATTCCACCCTGTATTCTTATCCCAAAGCCTACTGTAGCCCCAGCTCCACATTCTCACCCTGATTTATGTAAATCATAAGCCTCACCCACACAGAGGAGTCAGTGGTAGGATGGGAATTAACAAACAGTAAGAGTTAACACTCTTTGATGAGGCTGAGTTGAGTTAACACTCTTTGATGAGCATTGATGAGGTAGTAGGCACTGTAATAGGCTTTTTCTCTGTATAGCTGTATTTAATTAATACCAACCCTATGAGTTAAGCATTCCTCTTACTTCCATCTTACAGATAAGAACCCTGAGGCTCAGAAAGATCAGTCTAGTAACCTAGTAGAGTGCCACCAGTCCTGAATGTGACTGGTGGAATCATGGCTCCCATCAGCAAGATTTCACAGGGTGACCGTAGAGCCTCAGCAGGGATGTCCTCTGTCTGCTCAGAGACCATCACGGTTGCTGCAGAAGCCCAAACACACCCTATCAGATGAGATCCAAACGAGGGGCTCTGCTCCAATAGTGAGTGAGAGTCGGCTCTCGGGTCACAGAGCCTGGAAAGCCACTGCAGAGAATCATAGCAGGGCTGGGAGGCTTCCAATCCCGGAGAACAAGCCCACACCTGATGAACTCCCAGCAGAATCACTGAGGAATCCACCACGGCCTCCGCCTCTCCACTTTGGGGGTGCACTTCCTGATCAGCCAACCCTAACCTGGGCTCAGCTGGTACTCCAATACATCCTGGGGAACGTGCCAGGCAGACCACCATTCTAAGTCACAAGGTCCCGGAGCCTTGCAGAACACAATGAAGGGAGTCCTCAATCAGGACCAGGATGGCAACCTTCTAAACAAAGTGGTTTATTCCCACCTCCCCTCATGCACATACACACACACAGACACACACACACAGGCTTGTCCATACTCTTAACATACAGTCTCATTCAAGACCCCTCCAGTTACTTTTCTCTGCCCCAAACCCTAGTTTTCTCTAGGCCAGTGAGGGAGGTCCACAGGGGTCTACCTCCCTCATCCTGGAGGACCTCACTCAGGGGACACTAACCTGCAAAGTTCCCAGGACACTAGCAGCTCCAGGCTAGTCCAGAGGAAATGTACCAGCTCTCTGGAGTCCTCTATCCCTTCCTGAGTCAGACTTTGTGTCAGGGTTTCTATGGCCAGGGTGTTTGTCCAACCACGAAAGACTACATCAAGAATTTTTCAGTACACCGCACCCCACATACACACACACCCTACCACTCTCCTACAGTCTTGAGTGGGCAACCAGGCCAGGGAACTCTGGACACAAAGAAGCCAGATCAGAGGCTGGCTGGGAGACCCAGCCTATAGCCCAAGGTGCTCTGGCTTAAAAGCCAGAAGTCCTCTCATGGGTCCTCCTAGCCTATAAATCCAGAACCTGTTGGCCACACAAGCCTTGCCCCTAGCATTGCATGTTGACATTACCTGGAGCCTTTCTGAACCTGTCCAGGGACCCCTGTGATAGCCAGAAGTCACCTGTACCCAGTTCTATCTTGGTCTCCCACGTCCCCTACCCCACATTTATCTCCCTCTCACATGCAGCATGAGTGTGCTTTCTCTTCTCCCACCATCCCATTGGCCATTTGGGAGCCATAGCCTGGACTGAGTAGCAATAATAAATATATTAGCTCACGGAGGAGAGACAAGAGGCATAGATAGAGTAGGACAAGGCAGGGGTTGGGGAGATGGCCGGGGAGTGAGGTGTGAGGCCCAGAATGAATTGCTCCCAGCTTTCTTTGCCTGGGACCCAAGAGCCAGGATTCCATGACTGCAGAGAGGTGGGAGCCAAGGCCCTCAACTGAAGCCCATCAGAGCAGCTCCTTCGAGCCTAGTGACATGGGGTCCTCCCCATCTTCCCCTAGAAACTGACAGCATCTGGGGCTGGGAACCCACCCTCCGCAGATCGCCTCCAGATTCCACAGATGCAGATAAAAGTCAGAATAGAAATAACCAGCTCTGAGAAGGGCAGATGCAGATGTGGCCATCAGAGCCCCAGATGTGGCCCAGCCAGGGCTGCTGCCAGGGCTGCTGTGACTGGGAACAGGAATGTCGCCCCAGATGGGGATGGGGTGTGGGGGCAGGGTGGGAGGAAGAGACAGTGCACAATTCTGGACAATCTAGGCTCCAGGAGGGGTGCGGCTCTGAGGAGGAGAGCGGTCTAGCATCTGACTTGGTGAAAAGGCTCAGCCTGATCCTGGGGAAACTAGATTCCTACAAATGAATACTCTGCCTTCATCTATGCAAGATTCCTTATGCTCTCTGCCAAGTCCTGCTGCCCCCGCCCTCCAGGCCTCCAGCCACAGAATCAGCTTCTTTGGGACCCTTCTCCACTGGTAACCCTGCAGTTCTCCTTGGGCACCTCCTGCTGCAGGGGGAAGAGCAGTAATGTGCCTCTGCCTCCAGAAAATGGAGGTGAAATGCCAGTGTCAACCCTGCAAGTCAACCTCCATCCTAAGCCCCGCTAATACCCAGCATTCCCGGCACCATAAAGATGAAGGGGTCCATGGCCCTCCTTGGGGGCCCCTGTGCATAAACACCCCCAGTGATACGGCTCCCTGCACCATCACTCATGAGGCCCATTTACTTTCCACTTTGTTCTGAATTTTCATCTCAGGAGGTTTGCAAGTCGCTAACAGCAGGAACTTTCCAGAAGTTGCAGAATATAATCGGTGCATTCTCCGCCTTGCCACTCTCAGAGCATGCCAGGCAGCTGCCTACCAGTGAGTGGAGGATGTGGGAGGCTGAGGGCAGCCAGCAGAGTCTAGGCGAGAGGAGGCCACGGAGGACCACCTTTACCAGCCTCCGCTTCTGGGTGAGGGTAGCCTACACCCCAGCCAGCCCCAATCCTGGTCCTATTTGTGAAAATAAATTCAGCCCACACTCAACTATTCTGGGAAGATTAGCTATCACAACACAGAACTTCTCTCCTGGGCAGGAAGTTTTCTTTAAATACACCCGGAACCCCTCCCACTGCAGAATCAACATTACCTCTGGTCAGGCCTCTGGAAGGGTGGGGGAGAGGCGATGGAGAAAGACAGCTGTCACTGGCCTCTCCTAAGGATCCCAAGCCACACAGGATTGCCAAGTCCCCTAACCATTGCACCTCTCTGGTGCAAATCCTAGGACCAGGTTTCTCAGGGTCACTCTGGCCCTTTGATGATCTCTAGGGATGGCCTATTCCATTCCCACAGGAAACTAAACTTCTTGTAGTAAAAATCACCCCTTTCTTCAGTCTCCTCCAGAGTCAAACTAATACCTTCCAAGCACCTACTATGCGCTTCACAAGCCTTAGCACATCGAATTCCATTTTTGTAACCCCACAAGTGTGGAAAAATCACCAACCTTTTAAAACACAACCTAACATGGGCACCTGAGTGGCTCGGTTGCTTAAGTGTCTGCCTTCAGCTCAGGTCATGATCCCAAGGTCCTGGGATTGAGCCCCACATCAGGTTCCCTGCTCAGCCAGGAGTCTGCTTCTCCCTCTCCCTTTGCCTGCCGCTCCCTTTGCTTGTGCATTCTGTCAAATAAATCAATAAAATCTTGTTAAAAATAAATAAATATGTAAAAATGACATAACAGCCTCAGAGAGGTTAAAGAAATCCCCCTGAGGTCACACCAGGACCAGACCATGACACAACCCAGGGCTGAGTCTTCAACATTTCTCCTCCATGTCCCACTCCACCAGAGAAGACAGGGGTCTGGACGTGGAACAGGCAGGGGAAGTGCTCCAGCTGTGACTCACCTGGCTGATTTCCTGACAGGTAAGCACCCACATCTTCCCACAGCGTGGACGGCCTGGACTTGGGATTCCCGGCAGCCGCCCGAGACCAAGGAGTAGCCGCCATCATTGCTTCTCCCTCTTCCATCAGAGGAGAGGGAAGAGATTCTAGAGTTCCACCTGGAACCCAATCTCAGGTGGGTTTAAATCAAGGCAGACTCCTGGGAAGAAAGGAGATGGTGGCCAGTTTTAAAAAGAAATGAAATTCTTTGTGCAGAAAGAAGGAAGAAAACCCCAGAGCAGGTTGGAGAAATGGACAGACCACTGTGGGGAGTGGGCTGTGGGGGCGGGGGGAGTGGGGAGCCCCAGGAATGACACGCTCTGTGGGGCTCAGCAGCCATCTGCATTTCTCCCACCCAGAGTTCAGAATCCCAGATCCCGGAGGGGGCTGCAGCAGCCCTCCTCATGCGGTCTACTCCACATTCCTCACATTCTTTACGCTCAATTAAGGAGAAATAATCAGGGGAGCAAGCAAGGCCACGGCAGGGCGGCATCACGTGTGCGGAAACAGCCCCCCTCGGTCCGGCCAGCCCAGACCTCAGATGAAGGGGCCTTAGGGGGAAGAGGGAAGCCAGCAGCCAGGACAAGGGTGTCTCTCTGTGCTCCACAGAGACAAGAGAGTGTAGAGGAGATGCGGAGGGGCTGGGATCAGGAAAGAAGAGATGAGAAGGCCAGGTCAGAACAGAGGGAAGACGTGCAGCCAGAAGTCAGCAGCATCCGTTTCTAAATCACGTTGGTGCTTTACCGAAGTTGCAGCATTGTGTCGCCATTACCATCCTCCATCGTCATCAAATGCCCTTAGAGACCCTCTTGGGTGCTTAGACAGTTCTCACCTTTCTCAGTTTAGTGGCATGTGTTGATTAAGAGAGTCATAGGACTAGCACCTCTCTGCGGAGGTCCAAATATCCCAGCCTGGTCTGCGGGGGGATGCCATTCTTTGCCCCAGTGCAACGTGCTTGTCACTTCCTCCCTTTGGACCAAACAGGCCTGAGCATCCAAGCCAACTCCTACTCCCTCTAGACTCTATCCAAGGGCTGCCTCCACCCCTACCCCCTAACCTCAGCCCCACCAAAGCCTTCCCTGACATCCCCAGCAGACCCAGAGTCTCCCCTGGGCTCCTTCTTCACCTGGTACCTGTAACCAAGACAGATCTTATGCTGTTTGTAATTTTTAGGTATATATGGCTATATCCTCCACTCCCAGAATGAGTTAACAACTAAATGAGCTATCATTATTAAATGAACACATTTGATGTGCCAGGCACTGTGTTAGCACTTGGTATATGAACTCCTTTAATCCTTTTAACATCCCTAGAGATCATTATCATCATTATTCCCAATTTACCTATGAGGAAGTCAAGATTTAGAAAGGTTAAGTAACAAATACCTGGTCCAAAGTGACCCAGCTAATAAATCAAGGCAGGGGGTAGGACTTGAACACAGGATCATAAAATGCCAAAACCCATGCTATTAATTGAACAGAGATGTTTGAGGACAGGCCCCTATCTGGCCTTGCTCACCACTGTACTGCAAACAATAGGTGATGGATACAGGATGAATGGATGGACAACGTGGGCTTTGCAGTTTCAGCAGCAGAACTGAGCCAAAAGCTCTCTCTTCCCACCTCCCTTTAAAAATGGATCAGATTTGTGAGATGATTGGTTAGATCGAAGACCCATTCCATGCTCTTTCTCAGGTCTACTGTTAGGACACACCCTGCGGCCACTCTGGGGTCTCAGTCCGTGGTCATAGTCAGAGGTATGGGCCACTTTATTATCAGGGCGGGACTCAGTGTGGGCCTAGCACAGAGGATCAGTCTGGCTGATGTGTGGTGGAGGGAGGTGTGTGTCAGAGGAAGAGAACACCTCTCTGCCAAGCTGACTGGCAGCTGAATAGATAATGGATGGTTCTCGAACCAGAGTGCCTTGCCCTGCACTTATCAGAAGAACTGTGTGGGTGTGTGGGCTAGCGCAGGCTGGAGAGTCCTGGGAACTGGGGTGAGGAGACACGCCCCCTAAGTGAGTGCCGTGTACGCTTTGTGAATCCCACATATGTGGGAGGGTGTGGTGTGGCACATGTGTGTGCTGTGTGTGGTGGGGCGACAGGGGCTGGGTAGGGTGTGGGAGAGACAAGCACACACACCTGTAATAACATTGGCTTCAGAGGCTAGGAGAGAAGAAATTCCCCCAACTGTTTTATCAGAGCCGAAGTTACTAAATTACGTTGTTGTTTTAAATTTGAGCTTCTCTGCCTGCAAAGGAGGGGGATCTCAGGTTCACGAGCTTAATGCTTGGCTGGGCCTGGAGCTCCACTTCCCCACCCAACCCGGGCTCCCAGAGCTCCCAGGCCTGAAGAACAAAAGTCTTCTCTCCCAGGGCTTTGAAGTGGAAACACTAACTGCTCCCTTTAATTAGAAAGAAACCCCCTATTGTTCCTGCTTTATTACTGATGGATGAAGACATTGTTGGGGGGGGTTCTGAAGGGCAGGGGTGGGGGGGGGGAGGAGTGGAGGGGACACAAAAATCTCTATTTAGAATAGACAATCTCCACACTCAGCCTCCATGCACCAAGGCAGAACTCTTTGTCCACACAATCAACCAAGACTTTACAGGGCCTCAGCCTTTGATTAGATGTTATGGGAAACAGGCAAGACAGGGTCTCAGCCCTCAAAGAGTTTATAATCTAGGTAAGGGAGGCAGGCAGGGGGACAAGAAATAAAAGAGAATCAGTACTGCAAAATATAAACAAGAAAAAATATGGATATAAGGAACGGAGAGATAATCCCATGAGACAACCTCCTAAGAAACTTCTGGGGGATGGTGGCTAGGGTATGGAGAGAATGGAGAGAATTGACAGTGAGAAGGAGAAGCTAAAGGAGAAGGGGTTCCCACTCCAAGCAGGGTACATGGGCCCGGGCAAAGGCACAGAAGCAGAAACAGGGACAGCTTCTTTGGAGAACCGTATGGAAATGGGTCTCTTGGTAGAGTGGGGTGTGAGCAGGGGGACTATGGGAAATCAGGTGCATAGAGCAGACATAACAGAGGAGTGGAAGACTTTGAAAGCACATAAGGGAGCAGGGCCTTGATGAGATAATTAGTGATCCATTGAGCTTTCTTGAACAGGGGAGTGGCCTAATAAAAAGTGGCCCTTGGGAAGATTAATCTGGCAGCCCCCCATGTAAGCAGTCATGGAGGGGAGGAGAGCAAAGGAGGGAAGCCAGCTGGGGAGCTCCTGAGGAAGTCCAGTAATGATGGCTTAGACGAAGGTGATGGCAGTAGGATCAGGAAAGAAAAGGTGAGTCTGGGATAGATTTCAAAGGAAGAAGATGTGTTGACAGAATAGATATAAGAGGATAAAGGAGTGGGATGAGTTAAAGACACCTCTAAGATCTCCAGTCTGGGAGACTAGGAGGGTGGTGGAAGGGGAAGAGGGTAGAAGCCCTCTAGGGAAAGTGTGGGGCCAGAGGAGTTAATAAACAAAACCCCCAGGAGCTTCATGCTCCCTTCTAGAGCCCAGAGATGTCTGGAGCCTGGGCAACAAAAGAGCCCTGTTCCCTGACAATGTGCACGCCATTAATGAAAACAACAACTTTTATACAAACTTTTTTTCATGCACTTCAAAGTGATTTACACTTGCACCTTATTTGATCCTCAAAACAACCGCAGTCAGTATCATTATCCCCATTTTGCAGATGAAAAAACTGAGGTACAGAAAGACTAAACAACTTTCTCTAAGCCACACAACTAGTTAAGGGCAGAGCTGGAAGCAGAAGCCTTCTGGCTTTCAGCTCAGAACCCCTCCCAGTGCCTGTTGGCAGCCCAGGAGAGGGTGGGGCCTGGCGGGGCAGGTGCCCTGAGTCACTGGGGACAAGGAGTCTGGAGCTCAGAGACAGGGTCCACCCCAGACTTCAACAGCACCTCCAGCCTGCTCCTCACACTCACATAGGGCGTAAGTCGGGAGCCCAGGGTTGGAAACGCCAAGTCTAATCAGACCTCACAAGCCCACAGATGGTTTGAATCAATGTGCTACCTTGATAGGAATAATGAGGAGTCCTGAAGACAGTCTTATGCCAGCTCTATCCGTCTGGACAGAGAACCCTATCTTTCACAAGAATTTCCCCATCCGGGGTCCCATCACCAACCAGGCGGGGCAAATCCTTCAGGAGGATGTCCCCTAGACCCACATCACACCTGCTCCCCGGCCCCCACCAGCAGAACCACCCACAGATTTTCCGAAAACTTTGGCCTCAGGTCTGATTTGACAAACTCTTGACTTCTCAGGCTTTTCTCGAGGCTAAAAATGGTTCCTAGGGAGAAACAGGTGACCACAGGTTACAAGGCCGGGCAGGGATTGTGAGGCAATATGGTAGGGTAGACGGACCTAGATCCAGAGAAACGAAGAACCAGAAAAATGTCCCACCCACTTCCTGACAGAAAGAGTATTCCCAACTTGCACTGGTTCATTCAATCAACATGACAAGATGTCACGATGACATTTCCTTTGATGGGATACCTGACCTAGGGCACCCAGATCTCATGGAGTTAATCAATCTATAAGGTCACAGACTCCCAGCAACAGAACCAGACCTACAATCTAGAAAAACCTCTCCTCTTACTGTGGGAGCCTATCGGAGCCAGGACCCCAGAATGGCAGCAGTGGCCATTCCTCAGGGAAAGCTCAGGCTTAGGATCTCAATCCCCTGCCCCCAAGGGTGGTCCTGTGGGCAGGGACCTACTTTAATGTAATTTGGTCCTGCCCCACTCCTTGCCTAGCAAAGCTTAATTTGAAGCTTAAAAAACAATGAAGTTAATTTTTTAAAACCTTTCATTGAGTTCCATGAGACCCCTATTAATTTTATTGTTTCAATAAAGCATTTATTTAATTGTCTCCAGAAGGGCCCTGTTAAATGCACAGATGTTACCTGAGTCAGAAGGGAGGGAGCTGGGAGCCTTTTTTCACCCTCTCCCGTTAGCACATTAGCAGGATTCTGTTATTGGATTAACTGATTGTCACCTTAAAAGTCACAAAGTAGAGCCCTGACGGAATGAGACACAAGGCAGGTAAATTCTGGGGAGCCATTTGGGTCACAGTTGCAGAAAGCAACAAGCCAGGCTCATGGTAAAGAGATTGGGTTTGTTTAAAACAAAAGGAGAGCTTTTTTTTTTTTTTTTCCCTGCTGCTGAGGAAACACTTGCTCTTTAGCCACTGGCACAAGGTTGATGACCCTGAAAAAAAAAAAAAAAAAAAGAGAGAGAACAAGCACATCAGTAGATGTATGCTATCCAAACCATAGGAGGGGATGCCCTCAGCTTGAGTTGACAGAGGATTGGGGAACGCCACTTTCAGTCGTTCCACAATTATTTACTGAGTACCTACTACATGTCGCCATGCTACAGCAGTGAACAAAACAGAGCCCCTGCTCTCGTGATGCATACATCCTAATGAGGGAACACATGGACAACAGAAAATATAACAGACATATCTAGATAATTTCAGATGATGAGTGCTCTGAGGACAAAACAGAGTGATTTGTAGGAGTGGTCAGAAGAGGCCTTTGATAAGACATTTGAGCCAAGACCTGACTATAGGGAGAAGGAGCCAACCACAGGAAGATCTGAGAGAAGAGCTTTCCGGGCAGAGGGAACAGCAGTGCAAAGATCCTGAGGCTCCATTTTGAGAAAAGCATTATCAAATGACTAAGGAATCAAAGGAGCATTATCTGGGGAGAGACCCAGGAGACCCTCTAATGTAAGAATATGTCAAGAAATAATCTTAGGACAGAGAGTCCTCCATCCGTCTTTGTGTCCCTGGTTATTTGTTTGGTGTCTAGCACGCAATAGGTGATCAATAAAAAAAGGATTGAAAGGGAAAGGAATGAGAGGAAGGGTAAGATTGAACATGTAGAGGGAACTTCATTTAGATTACTTTTTTAGTCAACAACCAATTAAAACAGAAAGAGGAGAGAAAAAACAGCTGAGTCTACACACTAGGTCATTCGTTACCGAGCCAAGAAATGCCCAAGGGAAGGAGTATACAACTGCATCCATCTAGGAGATCAAAATGTAACTGAAGAAAAAGTAATAGTAATCACACCTAAAATTATTATAGGCCCTGATTATAGCTTAAGTGATGCTTCTGCAGACATTTCCTGTTTCTCACAGACTCATGAAATAGAAAATAATACTATTAGTCAATGTTTAATGAATTGCCTATAGGCCCTGGCACAGTGCTAAGGGATATACTGGGAACAGAAATCAAACAAGGCCCCACTTTCATGGACTATATAGCCCACACACTTCAGCCAAATGACACAAATGAGAGAAATTACAGTCACAATGAGTGTTGCGGTGGATAGGTACAAAGGACTGCAAGCACCCATACATACTGGGGGTGATCAGGAAAGGCTTCTCTGGGGAGGTGTCTTAGGAGCCAAGCTCTAAGGAAGAGTGGAGTCACTAGGTAAAGAGGGCATACAAGAGTGTTCCAAGCAGGGGGGAACAGTAAGTGGAAGGAGAGAGCAAGGTGCAAATGAGAAGCAGGGGAGGATAAGTGGGTCCTGAGCAGAGACAGGGAGGCAGGGCACAGTGAAGGGGGTAGCGGGAGTGGATAAGGCTCTAGTACGGAGGCGGGGCTCAAGACAACACAGAAGAAAGTTTGCCTTTGGCCTACAGGAAATCAGAAACCAATGGAGGTTTTAAGGTATCTTCAAAGACTTGAAGGGCTGTCCGGAGAAAGATGGTTTAGATTTATTACGATCAAATAATGTCTTGGTCCCCTGTAAGAGAGTGAGCTGTCCCCATGACAGTGGGGCCGTGGTTGCTATTTAAATGCCAGGGAGAAGTACTGCCTAGGCAGCACCACTGGACTTCAACTTTTTCACCATCAAGGGGCCCTTTTACTCATCCTGCTGCCCCACAGACTCCAGATTTTTTAGAGTCTACTTCCTAGGATACATTAACATAACAGAATTTCTCATTCTTCTTAATAAACAACGAATGTCATTCAGCAGGACAAGAAGCCCAATGCACGATGCGATTCTGGCCACAAGTAAAGAAATTCAGTGTTTCCTGGAGTGCCTAGGTAGCTCAGTCAGTTAAACAGCTGCCTTTGGCCAGATCATGGTCCCACGGTCCTGGGATCGAGACCCGCATCGGATTTCCTGCTCGGCAGGGAGCCTGCTTCTCCCTCTCCGTGCTGCTCTGCCTACTTGTGCTCTCTCTCTGTTAAATAAATAAAATCTTAAAAAAAAAAAAAAAGAAATTCAATGTTTCCTTTGGGCAAACTTATCACGAAATATGTATAATTTCCTATAGGCTTTCTGAGATATTGACAATAGCTCCCCACTTCCCAGTACACTTACAGACTCTGGGACATCCTTCGGCTCCTGGCTGGGAACTACTATTCTATGGTCCTACCCAAGGTTTCTTCCAACCAGGGTACTCTGAACCACAAGGTATAGCTTCCTTGTGTTCAAGCATTTGGGGAAGCAGCAGTAAATGGGAACTAAAACAATCGAGGAAGGGCTTGCTGAAACAAAGAAAGCCTTGAGATGGGCCTTGAAGGATGCACAAGCTTTGGATAGGTGGGGAAAGAGTGTTGTCAGGCAGGAGCAGCAGAATGTTCTCTAAGATTTGGTGCAGAAACCAGCCAGGCAGCCCCGTGGAGTCAGGAAGTATCTGTGAATACAAGAATAGAAAAACTCAGTCGCAACTGACTTTAAACGCCAAGCTGAATTATCCTCCAAATGACGGGGAGTCATCAAAGATTTTAGAACAGGAAAATGATGTGTTGGAAGCAATGTTCTTGGCAGATGAATCTGGTGCCCATACATGCTTCGAGGTGGGAGGGGAACTTCGAGGGGACCCAATCAACAGACCAGATGTGAGAAGAAGAGCCTGGCCTGAGGAGGATGGCAGCGAGCAAATAAAGGAGCAAATCCAAGAGACATTTTTTTTTTTTTTTAAAGCCCAGGACTTGAATTTGAGTTTAGAGGCAGCAGAGAGACGGTGAGGTGTCTTGGAGCCTGCTGGTACAGAAAGGAGACAATCACCAGGGGAAGCTCATGGAACTGGGGGAGATGATAAATGCATGGGCCATTTTAGGGAGTTTTTACCCCATCATTCATGGCGACTACCTCTATAAGAAGGGTTGGAAGGGCAGGCAAGGTGCCCTTCCCATCTTATGATATATAATCTCCTTTAATGGAGGGATTTTGTATAATTTCTACTTCCTTTTTTGTGCTTTTTGAGATTTCTCAAATAATTATTTTAATTTCATACAGACTCCCAGAGTCTCATTAACCCTTTGTAACACATCACTTGTGATTTTGTTCCCTCTCCCCTTGTGGGGAAGGGGAAGGACGGAATGATCCACAGAATCTGCCAGGTTCTCTGAAAAACACATCGTCGGGGTTCAATCTCTAGTCCTGAGTCTGTGGGTTTCCCCGTGAGTGAGCGGGGGAGGGCTCTTCAATGTACCTCTTTCTGCGTCTCCCTCCTTCTCTCCTCACCGGCTCAAATAGCATCAGACAGCCGTCTATCCCTGTCAGATAGCAATGCCATGCTGGGAAAGACTGACCTTGGGATTTTTACAGCTGAGATCAGCCCAGCCTGGCCCAGCCCGGGGACTAAAACAACAGGGAGCAGGACCAAACCTGGAAGAGGACGAGCCTTGCACGCACAGGCATCTGTGTCCAAATCCCAGCTCTGTCACCGGTTACCTCACCTCTCAGTACATCAATCTTCTCATCTTGAAAATTGGAGATAATAATAGTATTTATTTCCTAGAGGCATTAAGTGGATCAAAGCATGATGAAAGGCATTTAATAAGCATGCCCTATCATTAGTATTAATATGAACAATAAAATAATAAAACTTTATGACCAAACTCTGTTGCCTGGAGACAAAGATAACCTTAACACACTTCCATCTTGGTTCCCACTGGTGGCATGGATTTGCCTCTCCCCATCTCCATGCCAACTGGAATTTTCTTATCCCAAACCGACAACGAACGGAGAGAAAAACCTAAATCGGGGCCCAAGTTGCACGGTGGTCTACTCTGCCCCTTGAAGTTGTGTGTGACATTCGACAGATTCCTTAACCTCATGAGCCCCAATTCCCTCCTGTATAAAACAGGTATGACCATACCGACCTCACAGTGTGGGTCAACAAGACAGATAGTTCCTGGCATACAGCAGGCTTTCGGCTCAAGATGGTTCTCCGTCAGGGCTCCGGGGAGGAGCCGGTTCTTTCCTGCTGGCCCACCCCAGACCCTCTTTGGTGTGAGTCCCTGATGGTTTGGAGGGAATCTTCCCAATTACACCATAAGCTCCTGAGGGCACAAGCAGGGCCCAGGTCTCCTGAACAGTAAGGAGCCATCTTCTTCCCAGGCCTCGGTCCCAGCCAGCCTCCTGGGGCAGCCAGGAAGAGGGAGAGGACTGCCAGCCCTCTAGAGGTCCAGAACCAGATGCACAAACTCAACAGCCTCCCTTTCTTCCCCTTTTCTCTCCGCTTTCCAAACCGCAGCCCTGAGGTTGCTTGAAAAGAACTGGTCCTATTTAACAAGGGCCTAGAAGCAAAGTTGGCCCCATGTACCCTCAGGGCGCATTCAGCTTGGTCAAAGAAGGTAAAATGTATCAGATCCAATCACCCAGCTTCTATGCTCCATTCCCATCCCTCTCAGATGCAAAGGCCTCTGGACAAAGGCAAAGGTCTCCCTTCACCACCCCCTGCCACCAGAGTCCATCCATCATCCAGTCGTGATCCAATGGTCAACTCTCCATTCACCTACGAGCCTCTCCAGCTGCCCCAGAACAGAGGTCCTGGAGTTCAGCTCTCACAGAATTTCAGTTCTGGGCTGGGTCCAACACCAAGGCAGACCCCCCTTGTTCCTTCACCCAAGTAATGCCTCTGAAGAGGTACGTCTCAGCCTTCTCCGTTGTTCCCCCTCCCCCACCCTCCACCTCCTCCAATCAAAGGAAGCAGTGTTAGAGGAGGACACACATCTCAGCCAATGAGGAAAGGGAGAGAAAGGGAAGCCGCAGTGCAGTTCTCTGGGCTGGTGGGTGAGGCTGAGCAGGAGGGGAGGATGGAAAAAGAAAGAGCCCTGCCCAGAAGGGAGACTAGAAGGACACTTGGGACCCCAGACCCAGAGAGAACAGCCTGGGCAGTGAGAGCTCTCAGAGGCTACAAAGCCTTAAGTTTGCTAGGGTCCTGGAGGGCCTCACCCACTGACAGGTTCATGGAGTCATAATGGCTCACGTTTGCATCTTGGGACCCACACAGTGGAACTAAGCTCTTTTCCAGAAACGAGTAGAAAGATCTCTCCTGAGTCACAGCTTTCTGTCTCTTTGTCTGACTATCTTTCTCAGGATTTGAGGCTTTGTCTCTGTCTCCCTGTATCTGCATCGTGTTGTCTTATCTTGTCTCTTCTCTTTCTCCCTCTGCCCCCATCTCTGTCTCAGATCGTTTCTTGGGGACTCTGCCTTGGGGCTCCCGCTCTCCAGTGTGTAGGAAACCTGACCTTCATCATCTGTTTTTTATATTTTGGAAAGTCAGCTTCACTTCCTACCTGAGGGAAGTGGGGGTGGGAGAGCCAGCTGCCTGACTCCACCCCTTTCCCTCCCCACTCCTCTCCTGAATCCATCCCCTCCCCCAGCTTCTTGCCCCAGAGAGGCCTATCCTGCTCTCAGTCACTTTGGCATCAGTCAGGCCCTGATTCCTGGTCGTCTCCCCACAGCTCACTGTGGGGCCGGCAAGGCAGGGAGGGCTCTTCTGATCAATTGACCACTGGTTTGCTGATTTGGAAAAAAGTGAAAATTCCAGGCACAATGAAAGCCCAGGAGGCTGAGGGATTTCACCAGTGGAAGCCAGAATGGAAGTCAAGTCCTTTCTGCCTCTGGGCAGAGTTACAGCCAGCCAGGCAATGTGGTCACAGATGTTTATTTGTTTGATATGACTGTGAATCCTAGCAATAAATCACATATACTGAGAGCCGGGCACTTTACATGTCTTTGCGTTTCATCATTCAACAACTTCACATGGTAGGTACCAGAATTTTCTCCCATTTTCTCCATGAGAAAGCTCGACACAGAGAGGTCAACTGTCTTGCCCAAGGTAACTCAGCTAATGAGATTTGAACCCCGGTTTCTCTGACTCCAAGTCCCAAGTTCTTGACTCTACATCAAAGTTTCCGAGACCAGAGAGATGTATTTTGTACATTTCCTTTTAAAGGAAATAAATCCACAGAACTCTGAGGATACACTGTCAAGGTCCCAGGGACCCAGGCACCACTGTTGAAGAAGTGTTATAACTCGCTACTTTCTGGGAGGCCTAGAAGAACCAGCTAGCAAAGACTACACGGAGAGGCTAGAAGAGAGCACTTCAGAAAGGAGGAGCTGGAAGGGCAACCTGGGAAAACACGGAGAATGGCTGCAAGTCAGGACACAGAGCAGGCACTGGGCTGGGGAAGTCTGGCTCTGAGCGGGGAAATGAAAAGGGGCCAACTGGAGGGAGGGCTGGGGAACCTCACAGAGGCCCAGCGGCCCAGTTCAGTGTATCCTCCAAGTTTTCAAGCAGGAGCAGAATACTCCAAAAGAGGTGTTTGAGATCTGGGCTGGAGGTTAAAGGGAGACGATGGAGAGGGCTTCTGAGAGGTTGGTATCACAGTCCTGGCAGCCTGACAAAACATGCAATTAGGAGGTATCTAAAAGACATTTCCAGAGAAATCTAGCATTTTGGAGTCTGAACTCTGCCTCCTTCCCAAGGATTGCTCTCCAAGTGAGCCTTTGGGTTGGGTAGGGGTGTGGCGGGCAGAGGGAGAATCAGGAAGACAGGGCCTGTCTGCAGCCCTGAGCCTTCACAAGAGCAGACACTCTGGTCTACGGGTGGCTGTGGCCCTGAGTGACAGCTGGAGGAAGGCTCTTGTAAAGATGACATTCAGTGCTCAGAGTTGGACACTGGCCTGAAGAGGAGACTGGCCCTGCCAGGTCTCTGAGAGCAGGGGAGTGGGGGGCGGGGGGGCGGGGAGGGGGGAGACACACTATAGGTGCCGAGCACAGTATTTTGTGCCTTTTTCAACTCTTTGAAAGGATGGTTCTTCTCCCTGGGTGGCAAAAAAGAAAAAAGAAAAAGAAAAAGCAAACAAGCAGATTTTGGTTAAGAACTCAAGAATGGCCAATTCAGAAACTCTAATCTGTCCAAAGTGCAATCCCTTTTTTTCAGAGGCCAAAAACCTATTTCCATCAAAGATTGTATATGTCTGTGTGTCTGAGGGCTGGCGGGGAGACAGAGTGGGTGTGAGGAGAGAGTTGAAATGCCTTTGTTCCTGTGTGTGGAGCTACTGCTCCGTGGGCTTCTACATGTGTGTTGTATGTACGTTTGTGCCTGCTTCTCAGGCCCCTGTGTGCACTGAACTTTCAAACCGTGATAGAAACACTGAAGCTTGGCAAAGATATCATAGGAATAATTATCTAATTTCAGAACATGTTATTATAATACCTACTTGATGTGTAACAAACTTAACAATGTTCGCGTTATATGCACCAACTCTAAGTCAGAGACTCACGATGCCAAGTCTTATCTCAGGGGCTTCTCCAAGACCCTAGAGCAGAGCAGGCCCCAAAGAAAGCTCTTAGGAATATCTCCCCCCCCATCCCCCATCCCCCACTCCATGGTGTCCTCCTGGATGTAGAGGTTTGGCTGGGGAGATATGAGGAGATGGCTGGAAGAGAGGCAGAGCCTATCTTGGGAGGCAACCCTGTTCTTCCCAGAATCCCCAGTCTTCACCAGTAGAAGAGAACAGCCTGGAACTGGGAAGAGAACAGCCATTTGGGGGTCACAGAGGCAGAAAGGCTTTCCCTGACTCAGCAGTGGGCACCAGGGGGGCCTCAGGATCTGCAAGCCTCCCTTCTTCCCCAGGGGCTGGGTTGGATTGAGGCTGTGTGAGGAGAATGTTTGCTGTTTGCTGCTGCTCCCTGTTGACTTTAGCCAGTAGCTCTGTTTACAAACCCAGGTTGGTTTTCCCAGCACAGTTAATTAGAACAAAGACATCTGGTGTGAGGGCTGGGGAGGGCATCTGCTCAGAGCATTCCCCCCACCCCCAGCAGCGGTGGGCCAGCAACAGGGCAGAGCAGCTAAACAGGACCAGACCGAACCCACCAAACCCAAGGTTCTCAGGAGAACCGTGGCTTTTCTCACTCTGCCTTTCCCATGCTTGCCAAGTTAGACTGGGCCCCAATGCTCCAGTCTTAGGGGACCCCAAGAGTCAGGCATGGATGCCCCTACGCCAGTAAAATGGCAGACGGGAGCTCAGAGACTCAGTCCTCTCCTGTGCCTTCCATGTCCAAAAGAATCAGGCAGAGATTCCTGTCCCCTCTCTCTTCACAGGGATTCCCCATTCTGTCGGAATGCCAGACCTCTTCAGCCCCCTGGAGGAAAATCTCCCCTCTCTGACACCCCCTCACGGAGGTGTCCTTTTGACACTTCCCTGACTCCTCTCCAGCCAATCTCTGACACTGCAGGGAGGAAAGAGATTAACCAGCCTAGAACCAGAGGGTGGCAGGAAGGTGCCCAGGAAGGTGAGACGTTCTGGGTGGACAGTTCCAGGGCGGTGGGGAAGTGGAGGGCTGGGATGGGGAGGGGCAGCGGCTTATCTCTCCCAGGAGGGGGGAGCTCACTCCAAACAGCTAATGCACTGGCGTGTGAAAGCCCCTCAATTAGCACTAATGATGCAATCAGGGAGGGAGGAGGAGGGACCAGAAGTTCTGGCGGAGTCAGCACCAACTTACACACAGGGTACATGCTCCCTTCCTCCGCCACAGTGGCCCCTTCAGACACACCAATGCACACACTCCACAGACAGCCCGGACCACGCAAGTCCGTGGGTTACAAATGCACTCTTGCACAAACTACTAGCATGCAAATGGTTCGCGATCCGCAGCTCACTGCGGTGACCCAGTGGAAAGGAGCTCGATCTGGGGCTTCAGAGTCAAGGAAAATGAGAAACCAGAAAGACTTCGTGGTTGAGGCTGAATAGGGCATCTTCGATCCTCTGATCCCAGAGTTCCCGACCCACACAGGCTCGCAGGTGCCAGCCTCTCTACGTCCACCTCCCCACATCACCCCCACCCCTTCGCCCCGGGATCCGGGACTGGGGCGAGGAGCCTCCATCCCCAACCCCACCGGAGGGAGGTCCTGGGTTCCCGGAGAGAGCTCTGAGGTCACACGGACCCCCAGCACCCCAGAGCCAGCTGCTCGTCCGCTCCGGAGCCCGTTACCCGCCGGCCTCGCCCCTTTATCTCCCCCACCCCACCGGGCCGGCTCCGTTATCCGCCTCCTGGTCCCGCTCTCCGGCAGCCCCGGCCCCGTTATGCGCCCTAGCGCCGGGACCAGAGCTCCCGCGCGTCGCGGGGTCGCCGCCGCCCCCTCCCCCTCTCGCGGCCCGAGCCCGGGGGGGGCCCGCGGGCTGGGCAGGGCCGGAGCCGCCTCCGCGCCGCTTCCCAGGCCCGGACGGCTGCGGGAGGAGGTCCCGCTGTCAGTCAGCGGGGAAGGCCGGGCCGGGCGGCCGGAGGGGGCGGCGCCGAGGACGGGCTCCGGCCGGGAGCTGGGAAGCGGAGGCGGAGGGGGCGGGGGCGGGGGCGGCTCCGGGCCTTATAAGCGGCGGGGGCAGGGCGGGAGGGAGGCAAGTGTCAGGCCGATGTGCTGCCCGTGAGGGGCCGGGGTCGGGGCAGCTGGGGCCATGCGCTCGGACTGGGCAGGGGGCCGGAGGGGCGCAGAGCGGAGCCGCCTCGGAGCCTGAGCCTCCCGGGGCCGGCCGGCTGGGGGGAGGGGAGCGATGCGGCGCCGGCGGGCGGCGGTCGCCGCGGGTTTCTGCGCCTCCTTCCTGCTGGGCTCCGTCCTCAACGTGCTCTTCGCACCGGGGTCGGAGCCTCCGCGGCCAGGCCAGTCCCCCGGGCCCTCGCCAGCCCCGGGCCCGGGCCGTCGCGGGGGCCGCGGGGAACTGGCCCGGCAGATCCGAGCGCGCTACGAGGAGGTGCAGCGCTATTCCCGCGGGGGCCCCGGGCCCGGGGCCGGCCGGCCGGAGCGGCGGCGCCTGATGGACCTGGCTCCGGGCGGGCCGGGCCTGCAGCGCCCCCGGCCCCCGCGGGCCCGGCCCCTGCCCGACGGCGCCCCGAGCTGGCCCCCGGCTCCCGGCCCGGGCTCCCCCGGCTCGGGCCCGCTCCTGGGCTGCGCCGCGCTCCGCAACGTGTCCGGCGCCCAGTACGTGGGCTCAGGCTACACCAAGGCCGTGTACCGGGTCCGCCTGCCCGGCGGCGCCGCGGTAGCGCTCAAGGCGGTGGACTTCAGCGGCCACGATCTGGGCAGCTGCGTGCGCGAGTTCGGGGCACGGAGGGGCTGCTACCGGCTGGCGGCCCACAAGCTGCTCAAGGAGATGGTGCTGCTGGAGCGGCTGCGGCACCCCAACGTGCTGCAGGTACGACGGCGGGGGTGAGGGGGTGAGGGTGTTGGCTGGACGTGCCCAGGCCCGGTCACTCTGACTGGAAGAGAACCCTCGGCCATACAGATAAAGAAACAGAGCCCGGGTGACTGTGCTTAGGTTAAGCTGGGGGCAGAACCCCGACCGCGGCCGCTTCCCACCACACTATCCCTACTCCTGAGTGAGCAGCTCTTTACCTATGGAGGGACTCCTGGGTCTCTCATCTTACATCCCCATATCCTTTGAAGACAGAGGCCAGGACAGAGGGTCCCAAAACTCGAGGTAGGGATGCGAGTCTTTAGTACTTAGGACCCTGCTTCTGGCTGGAGCTGGGGTGTTGAGCACCAGGGAAATGACCCCAAGCCAAGACACAGAGGTCATCCCTGAGTCAGGATTCCAACTGCAGTGATAGGGCCCCCTTTCTTGATGGAATCTGAACCCCGCTTCTCTCAACTTCCAGTGGCTTGTCTGGCTTTGAAGATGGGATGGGACAGCAACAAGGTTGGGAAGGGCCAGAAAGAGACCCTGTATCAGGCTTGATTCCCAGAGAGCATCCCCCATCCCCCATGCAGAAGCCACTGGAAGGACTAGAGGGAATTGGGTAGTAGGCCAGAAAATGGAGAGCCCTTCCCAGAAGTGACCCCGCCATTCTCCAGGCCTTAAAAACAGCCCTTGGATCGTTGAGGAAGCTTTAGGTTCTTAGCTCAGTGCTCAGGGGACAGACTACATGCCTGAGGGTCTCAGGGTCACATTTTCAGAGCAGATTTAGTCAGTGGCTGGAAGACTGAAAAGGCCAAATGCCCAGGTTCCTACTAAATGGGACTCTGTCTTTCCTGTTCACTGGGGGGCGGAGGGGAGAGATGAGACCCCACCTTGTCCCCTCCAGGCTAAACTAAGAGACTGGGCCTCTCACAGCCCCAGCACTGCCCTAACACACCCACTTCCACCTCTCCCCCAGCTCTCTGTCCTTGAGTCGGCCCTAGGATTAAACAAACTCTTCCCTTTGCACATGTCTGAGCAGACTGAGAGGGGAATCCCTGACTGGTCTTGGCCGGCTGAACAGAGGGTGCAGGCGGACTCCCCAGCAGAGGAACCTGCCAGCAGAACTGACCAGAAATCTGGGAGTCCCTCCCTCCTTTTGTGAGGACTGAGATAGACCCCCAAGCCTGCGTGGGTATTGCAGAACAAGCCAGAGAGAGGCCAGAGAGCTATTTATATTCCTGCTGTCTCCAGGTCTCCCCAGGCTCCCCCAACTACTGTGGGACACTTGTGACCAGGTCCTAGGCCCTGAGCTGGTGGCAGGAGGTCGGCCAGAGCCAACAGTTGCGGGCGACTATGCCTGGTTGCACAGCTGACACTGTGCCTGGAGCTTCAGGGAGTGAGCGACTGGTTACGTGGCCATTCTCACTGGGAGGATCTTGTTCTCTTCGCTTCCCAGGGGCTCTTGGGAACTTTTTGGCAACCCTGGGGTATCAGCCAGACTCTGAGGCAGTGGAGAAGCAGGACCTTAAGTGTTAGTTAATTGACTCAAGAGCCCCCCCCCCCCCCCCCCCCCCCCCCCCC